>NW_022196909.1:27114175-27157096 GCF_008632895.1 Mastomys coucha
TTTTTTTCTAAAGCCTGGCCCGTTTCAGAGGCTAGCTCGCTCACTGTCGACAGGTGGGTCTGCTGGATTAGCTCAAACTCTGCCTCCACTTTAGAAGGTTCTGGGACAACATCTGGAAACAGATGTTTGCTCAGAGATGGAGCAGGAATAGGAGGCACAAAGCCAAAAAGATAAAACCACAGTCTCCTGGGAGAGGGGCCAGCATGGTGAGGGCTCCACTGAGGCCCGGGCATCGGAATGGGGTGGGGGCTGGGCACATATGGAGGACCAGCTCTCACTCTGGGCTATGGCATAGTGGCTGTTTGCCAAACAGTCTGTCCCATCAGAACACAACCTGAAGTTTTCTAAGGATATCAACTTTCCCAGGGCAGAGGTCTAGAGACCTTGTGCCCACTGATTCATTTTTGCTCTTATCTGATAGCCAAGAACTAGAGTTCTTGACTATCTTTGACTCAGTTGCTCTGAGTTGCTTCCTGGAGACAGTAAATTCCTGCAGGACTAGAAGGCGCATCAATTGTGAATCGGTTGCAGCTCCCAAGTTTGATGCTCGGGGTTGGGCATATTGTGAAGCTCAAAAGAGTGGTGAAGGTGGTGGTCATGATGATGGTAGAGATGGTGGTAGTGGTGATGGTGGTGGTGATGATGGTGCAGAAAGTGGTAAAGGTTGTGGTGGAAGATGCTGTAGATGTAGACAAAAACTAGGGTGATTGCTTATTCATCAATTTTTTTCCCCAGTTGCTGTGTACTTGCTGGACACATGATCAAGTCAGATCAGTTACAATTCCACACATTCTGGCCACTTTGGTGATAGACCAAACAGTGTGTGAGTAAATATCAGCACTGACTACTTTTGGTGGGTTTCTCCCTTGGAGCCCGGGAGATGAAAACGAATCTGCTTTGAGACACTATGCAGCCAGCATAGGAACCCATGAAGCCCCTGTGGACAAGTTCTGTGTGCAGAAATAGGATGGAGTGAACAGTGGGGTCGAGGTTTGGTCTGTTGTATTATTTATTGTCATACTCAGGGCAGGCCCCCAAGACCTGGTTACCCCAGAGAAGAGAGTCCACATGTAGACCCAAGTAATGCTATGTGATCTTGCCCCCAAGGTATTTCTGATTGGTAAATAAAGATGCCTACAGCCTATAGCTGGGTGGAATTGAGCTAGGTCAGGCCTGGTGTTCCCAGCCTTGGGATTGAAGGAGACCACAGGGAGGAGAAGAAGAAAGAGGTGGAGAGAGGAGAAAGACGCCATGGGTTAGGAGTCAAGAGAATATGGCCCTAAGTGCTGGCCAATCAGAGTTAAGAGCAGCCCAGACGTAACAGAGTAAGTCATAACTTGGGGTTATCGATAGGAAAGTAGATTTTAATAGCACAGAGGGTTGATATCTGCCCAGCTCTAGTGCTGACTAAGGATTATTGTAAATAATAAAAGTTCTGTGTCTTTTATCTGGGAACTGAATTATCAAAGGTGGGGTAGAAACCCCAGATTGAGATTAAATATTTCTGCAACAAATGGAGAGGAGAGAGGGAGACAGAGAGGAGTAAGATCCCTGTTGCGTTTGGGTGTTTGAGCCCCTCGGGCGTTCATCCCTAGGATACTTCCCTGTCCATTTCGGGCAGTGAGCCATAAAACTCAATGACATTTTTCTTGGGTTAGTTGATCTAAGTTTCTGTCTCTCGCTAGGATCCCAGCAACAGCTGTTCACGAGAGTGTCCAGATGTTCTTGAAAGGGTAAAGACGGCAGAAGAAGAAGAAAACAACAAAGACCACATCAGTGATGGAGGGGGCTGTGGGGAGGGATAGTGCTGTCGCTAACAGAGGTAACGTGGATGATGGCTAGCTTTAGATGGTGACATTGACCAGGATGGTGATGGTGATGGTGGCAGTGACCATGAGATGACCAACAGTCTAATATCAGGATAGGTCTCTTAGGAGCATGGGCCCACACACCCGAGCAAAGATCATTAGACAATGGTCTAGCATAACGGTTGTCTGAGGAGCTGTACCTAGCAGTCAATGAAAACAGATACAGAGACCCACAGCTAAACATTAGATGGAGCTTGGGCAGTCTTGTAGAAGAGTTGGGGGAAAGGATTGATGGATCCAAAAAGGACAGCAACTCCACAGGAAGACCAACAGGGTTAACTAGCCTGGACCCTTGGGAGTTCCTAGAGACTGAACCATTAGCCAAAGAATGAGCATAGGCTGGACCTAGCCCCCATAACCCCTGCACATAAATGTAGCAGATGTGCAGCTTGGTCTTCATGTGGGCCCCTGGCTGACCCTGAATCTGTTGCCTGCCTATAGATCTGGTTCCCCTAACAGGACCACCTTGTCTGGCCTGAGTAGGAGAGGATGCACCTAGTCATGCAGTGACTGGATGAGCCGCGCGTGCGCGCGCACGTGTGTGTGTGTGTGTGTGTGTGTGTGTGTGTGTGAGAGAGAGAGAGAGAGAGAGAGAGAGAGAGAGGGAGAGACAGACAGAGACAGACAGAGACAGAGACAGACAGACACAGGGGGGATCCCTCTTCTC
Source organism: Mastomys coucha (assembly GCF_008632895.1). NCBI lineage: Eukaryota > Metazoa > Chordata > Mammalia > Rodentia > Muridae > Mastomys > Mastomys coucha. Next base: position 27,116,711 of record NW_022196909.1, read on the forward strand.
CTCTGAGAAGGGAAGGGACGAATAGGGGAGGATCTTGTGGGGGTGTACTGGGAGGAGGGGGGTGATATTGGGATCTAAAGCAAATAAATTAATTAATAAAAAAGAAAGAACGAAAGGGGTCCTTGGCAGAAGCAGGGACTCTTCCAGAAGGTCTGTTGCTTGGTAACGTCTCCTTGACCCTGACCTGGGGAGGGAGGTCACTAATGGCACTCTGTACCTACTAGGTGCTTTTGAGGATCCCAAGAGCCTGTAGTCAAGAGGAGGAGACCAGGTTTGAATATCAGGCAAGATTAATGTAGCTGGGGCTGAAATGACACCCCACATCTTGTGTCTGAGCACAGATCTGTGAAGTTTTGCTCACTGCATCCCAAACGGTGGAAATGGGTCGCCCTGGAGAAGAACAATGCCCGTTTCTGTGAGATATTGACTACACACAGGCACTGTTCTGGGCACACGATTACACGTGTCATACACAGAACATGATGACATCCTAACAGTAGGTTTTTGTACTCTCCCATTTGACAGATGAGGAAATCTAGGTATCGAGAGGCTTACGCAGATTACCAGGATCACCCTGCTAGGAGGCGGAGGCTGGGAAGCCATGCGGCCATGAGCTCAGGATTCCAGCTCAGCACTTGGGAATCATTGTTCCAGACCCTCAGAGTAAATGTTCCCGACCCAGCCTTTTCCTCACCGGCCTCCTTTGTCATCCCCTGCTACTAAAGGAAGAGAGTTTTCCAGAAGGAGCCTGAGGAAGAAGCTATCTGCTTTGGGGAAGTGACTGGCTCTGGTACCCTGATCTCTCACGTGGGTGGATGCACAATGCAGAGGGGACTGGGTGGAAGGAGGAGCTCAGGGTCCCCTGGAGTTCAGTCTGTCCTGCCATTTACAAGGCTTCAGCCCACAGCAGCATGCACAAAGCTCCAAACCTTTTTTTTTTTTTTAAAGATTGATTATTTATTTTATGTATATAAGTACACTAACTTCAGACACACCAGAAGAGGGCATCAGATTCCATTATAGATGGCTGTGAGCCACCATATGGTGCTGGGAATTGAACTCAGACCTCTGGAAGAACAGTCAGTGCTGTTAACCACTGAGCCATCTCTCCAGCCCGAAGCTCCAAAACTTTGACCTATGACAAAGTTAAACCTCTGGGGTCAATGAAACAGGTGTAGGTCTCCATTTATTTCCCTGGGTTAGTAACTAATTCCCTTTGACTGGATTCTTGCATGTGTAGAGTTAAATTTTACACACACACACACACACACACACACACACACACTCACACTCCTAGGGTTATCTAGAACTATATGGGAAACACCTAGCCCAGTGTGTACTACACAGTAAGCACTCAATTAATGTCGGCCATAGTCACTGCAACTCTGTTTTAACTCTCTGGACCTCAGGTCTTTCCCACGCCACCCTTTTCATGTATGAACAGGTTTCTCTCCTCTGCCTAGGGGAGGGGCCCGGTGAAGAAGGATCAAAGGCTATTGCAGCATAGATCCCACTTTAATGGTCAGTGGGAGGGTCACTGTGGGCCTCTGAGAAGCCATTTGCTCAGACACACCGAACCCTGCCACTGCCCCAGCTTTGTAGACTTCCTGTGGCCCCAGGAGCCCTCCCTCCCCTCTACCTCCAGAACAAGGGTTACTGTAGCGTTACAGTCTTTTGATGAGGGAGGGGTGTCCCACCTTCCTACTTTTTTGTTTTGTTTTGTTTTTATAAAATGTCTTCGTAGTGCCCTCTTCAGGTAGCCACGGGCACTGCATCCAATCCTTGGTTTTTGTCGGTCCCCCGATGGCGGTAGGAACTCCACCAGGTGAACACACTGGCCTAAAGTCAATCCAATCCACCAGTGGACGGCAGAGCCAAGCCGAGGGCGGGGTTTGGTTTCCTGGCCCAGGCGCCTCGCTTTATATCCACACCCTCCGCACATCAAAGCGTGTGCTCTGACATCAACCTGCTGGCTGGGGATAGGGCGAAGACTCAGAAGCTGCCCTCTCTGTACCCCCACTCCTCACCGGAACCCCCACACCCCCAAAGCTGGAGCTGAGGGGGAAGACCTCATTAAGATGTAGGGTGTGTGAAGGGCCTAATGCATATGAAGGAATTCACACAAACCGTTCCCTATACTCATGGGCAGATGTGTGAGTCTTTGGGTAAGCCATTCGTTTGCCTGGCTATTTAGAGTTTCCAGTGAGTATACATTGCTTTTCTACTAAAAAAGGAGGGGGGGGGCAGTGCTTATTGCTGTCGGTGGGTTCGTTTGTTTTACAATTTTACATAAAACCCAAGCAAGCTATGTGCGCGTTCTGAACTACCTTTCTTCTCTCCGTGCTATTTTCTGCAATCCAAAAAGAGAAGTGGCGCCATGTCCTTGAAAAACTGGGGTTTCAATCCACATATATGAAGAGGGTGCCCTGTAATTATATCGTCCCTCAGTGTTCTGGCTGCCTTTGTCTGTGGAATCACACTCTAGGACACTCGCAGAATGGGTGTGTCACCCAAAGACACGGTTCCTGGGACATTCTCACTGTTAAGCAAGGAGACTAAACTGAGAATCTGGCCTGTGATAGTGTACCATGTGGACAACCACCTACTCACCTGGGGGGCCAGAGCTTGAGCTCTCAAGGAGACAGGCTGAGATGTGCTGTGCGTGCAGCGGAGGGGTGATGGGAAATGGGGGCGGGGGCAGAGCAGAGGCCTGTGTGTGTGTGTGTGTGTGTGTGTCCTTGCAATACAGTAACCAGAGAGATTTAGGCCAGTCTCTGGTTGCAGCTGGGAGCCCAGACGCCCTTCATGCCAAGATAAGGGGCTGCTTTCTAAACCCCCCACCTTTGCATTAATCATGGGGACTGTGAACTTGGGCGAGCCTGCATGTGAGTTCTCAGTGGCTGACATGTTTCCTCAGAGGGAAGCCCAGGGGTATGTCCCAGTCATTCACTACACTAGAATAAAAGCTGGCCTCATAGGAAGAGGTGGTGGGTCAGAAGCAGGTTGGTTTGGTTTGGTTTGGTTGTGTGTTGAGTATGTGTGTGGAACATTGGTGAAGGTCAGAAAACAATGTCCAAATTTTCTCTTGCTAGCTGTGAAGAAATGATATCTTGGTGAGTTCCTAACACACAAGTACGAGGACATATCTGGGCTACCTCTGAGTTTGGGGTGCCAGGCGACAATGCAGAGGCAGGAGACTGACTTTCCTTGAAGTTTACGCCTCAAATACCGCCGTCACGCAAAGTGTGCATGACACTGCTCCTGCCCTGGCGTTGTCAGATCTAGCTGCACCTACTTGTGTGGCCTCTCACCACGAAATTCAGGGACAAGGCATCCCACAAGTTGTATCACAGGACTCCCTTTCCTTGACTTCCCCTTCTGTGTCATTCAAAGGACACAGGAACTGGAGGCACAAGGCTGCCTGGGGGAGCAATTCTAACCCCCTCACCAGTCCACAGAACCCTAAAGGAGAACTTTTAGCTGGACATCCCTCAAATGCTCACTTCTCTCACACCCGGAGCCCTCCCCAGCACTGAGGGGCCACCCTCCACCTTTGGTCTGTTGGGACAAATGAACTAGACATCCCTGTGTGGAGCAGTTCTTCTGACTGCCCAGACTTGGAAACAGCCCAGATGTGTCTGTGTGAACTACTAGTTATTGATCCAGTGCTGTAGGTTATTGGTTATAGAAAGCCTAAAGCCATCTGGTTGGAAGAACAACGTGAGACATGTATTTAATTAAAACAATCAACTGAATCTGGAGCTTATTGACCGAGGGCGGTTGACTGGCCAAGCGCTCTAGGAATTCGCTGCCCCTCTCACACAGTATTGGGGTTACAGATGTGGGGCCAGCATCCAGCCTTTATGAGAATATTGGGGATCCTCGCTTGCATGGTGCTTTATCAGCTGAGTCATTTCTGCACTCCCGAGAACCACACTTCATTTCTGTTGGATTTGAACCTGGGTTTCGGGTGGCCTGAATACTTGGAAGGACCATGCAGAGAGAGGCTGCAATGGTTTCCTAGCTACCATGGCACCCAGAGCAGGCTGCATCTGAAGGCAGAGGTATCCCGGACAGTTCAGGAATATGTTCCAATTATTTCCTCTTTTGCTCAGGCCTGAAGAGTCGACTCACCTCCTGGCAACTCCAAGTCCTAACTAAGGCACAGAGCAGCCAAGTTTGTCCTCCCTGGATGTGATGGTTTATATATGCTCGGCCCAGGCGCTATTAGAAGGTGTGGCCCTTTTGCCATAGGTGTGGCCTTGTTGGAGTAGGTATGGCTCTGTGGATGTGGGCTTTAAGACTCTCATTCTAGCTACCTGGAAGCCAGTGTTCTGTTAGCAGCCTTCAGATGAAGATGTAGAACTCTCAGCTCCTCCTGCACCATGCCTGCCTGGATGCTGCCATGCCTTGCTGATAATGGACTGAACCTCTGAACCTGTAAGCCAGCCCCAGTTACATGTTATCCTTATAAGAGTTGCCTTGGTCATGGTGTCTGTTCACAGTAGTCAAACCCTAATTAAGACACTGGAATAGTCCAGACCTAAAACTCATGGTTGATCTTGTGCAGGACTCCAGCACCCAGGGAAGAAAGCCATCCTCTGGACCCACAGGAGTCAAGGAGAACAGTTGTCTATGTGAGCGAGTGAGTCAGGTAGTCCCCTGGCCCCCAGCTAGGCAGGGACAGGCTCCATCCTGCAGTGCACAGGGTCAGGTATGTAAAGGGAGGCAGAAGAGAAAGACTGAGCCACCCCCTCATGTGGGCATCGCAGTGTGGGTGCAGTGCTGTGTGGGTCTCTCCCTGGGGAGATGAAGCCTGAATTCTGGGAGTGTTTCCCAGGAGAACATGCACGGTCTGGCTGCTCATTCCCACCCGAGCTCTTCCTCAAATGGCCAAACCATTTGAAGGACCTTGTTCCATAGTTTTCATTCCGCATGCCATTTGCCTGGCCTGCTTGTCCCAGATGGCCAAGTTCAACACTCTGGAGACATTCCTCTGCTGGAATTCAAGGGAACAGAATTCTGTCACTCAAGAGATGTGGCAGCTGCAATTCTGGGAGCACCAGTGATATTGGACCAGCAGGTGTCTCCCAGGTTGGTGTGGGGTTTTTTGTTTTGTTTTGTTTTTGTTTTTGTTTTTATTGTTGTTGTTAAATCAACATTAGAGTCCCCGAGCTCCATCCAATGTTAGGCTGTGGATCTCTGCAACATTGTCTGTCCTCAGTGGGAGAGAATACACCTAGTCCTACAGAGAATTGATGTACCAGGGTGGGGCGATATGGGGGTGGGGTGCACCCTCTCAGAGGAGAAGGGGAGAGGGATATAGTGTGAGGGGGGACACAGAAGGGGTCAGCAATCGGGATGTAAATTGAATAAATTTAAAAAGATGGAAAAATCGCCAGGCAGTGGTGGTGCACGCCTTTAATCCCAGCACTTGGGAGGCAAAGGCAGGCAGATTTCTGAGTTCGAGGCCAGCCTGGTCTACAGAGTGAGTTCCAGGACACCAGCGCTACACGGAGAAATCCTGTCTCGAAAAAAAACAAAACAAAAAATGGAAAAATCATTATTACATTTTTAAATTTTTTAGTTAGTGGAGTGGGGTGGGGTGCAAAATGTCACGGCTGACGTGTGTAGGGCAGAGGACAATTGCTCTCTCCTTCCACCATGTGCATCTGGGGATGGAAGGAATCAGGTCATCTGTTAATGGCAAAGCATCTTTACCCGCTGAATTCTCTCTCTGGACCTGTCTCTCAGCTTCTTCTCCAGATAGGCCTGGGCCTGTCAGGACACTCTGTGACTGCTGATGCCCATTAGGCAGAGGGGAAACAGACAGGCAGCTATTATAGGCATAGAGAAGGAGTTGACCTCTTGTGTGTGAGGCTCTTGAGGTTGAGGCAGCCTTGGCAGGAGCCGTGGGAGGTCCCTTTTGGGACTCACTTCCCATGCTGAGAGGGTGGCCTCTGGAAGAGCCTAGGAGGTTCACTGAGCCAAGGGGACCAGGAAGGGCTGGGACTGGGGAAGTAGAGACCAGAAGGTGCAAGGCTGTAAGCTCGTTCTTCCTGCTCTCTCTTTCTCCTTGGACTGTGTTTCTGTGGCGGTTTTCGTCTCTGAAACTCAAGAGGGGCTTCGAGAGCATCAGACTCCAGGATTCACCATGGAAATGGCCTCTGTGAGCAGATTACAGCCCTTAGCTCAATTATGTTCCTGTTTTTGGCCAGAGTTCTTTCTTTGGACCAATCTGACAAGGTCACAGCAAAGCCAGGAATGGTGTGTCTGCGACATCATGGTTTCTAGAACACCCTACTGCACAAGCATCTCTTGGTGGGCATTGCAGTGACAGACCTCATTCGCTTCCATTGGCCAATCCAGGTGAATTAATCATGAGCAGCCATGTTAAGACTTTTCACCTGGAGTTTAGTAAGTAAGCGCACGGGATATGAGAAGGAAGGGTAAGCCTGTTTGCAAGAGATGGTTGGAGGCAGGAGGCTCAGTCAGTAAGATGCCAGCCATGCAAGCAGGAGGACTTGAGTTTGGAACCTCAGCACCCACATGAAGGCTGGGTGCATGCTCCAGTGGCATGCATCTGTAACTCCACCATTGGGATGTGAGACTCCAGCTTGAGGAGGTAGAGACAGGAGAGGATCCTTGAGACACACGGGCCAACCAGTTTAGCTAAACCAGTGATCTCAAGATTGGTGAGAGATTCTGTCTCAAAAAAGAAAGAAAGGAAAATAAAGTAGAGGGTGGTCAAGGAGGGTCCTCAGTGTTCACTTCTGGCCTACACATGCGCATGAGCACAGACGGACACATGCATACGCATGTGCAGGTACACACACACACCACACACACACATAAAGAGATGACATTGGCCGGGCGGTGGTGGCACACGCCTTTAATCCCAGCACTTGGGAGGGAGAGGCAGGTGGATTTCTGAGTTCGAGGCCAGCCTGGTCTACAGAGTGAGTTCCAGGACAGCCCAGGGTAGACAGAGAAACCCTGTCTTGAAAAAGAGAGAGAGAGAGAGAGAGAGAGAGAGAGAGAGAGAGAGAGAGAGAGAGAGAGATAACATCGAAGCCTGAGAGGATGAAGGCAGGAGCTAAAAATGAAGGTATGCCCCAAGACGCAGAGAGGCTCATGGGAGGATGACACAGCTTCAGGAGTTCTACATAGGAGCTAGAGGCTAAGTACCTAGTAGCTTCTACTGTACAGCGTGGGGCTGCCGCTCCCACATTCTGCGCTTCCTTGAGGAATTCCTTCCCAAGCATTGAAAGTTTTGAGGACAGGGACGGTGCTTCAGAGAGCACATACATTATCATGACTTGACAAAAGCCTATTGACTTTACCTATATTTCATTCATTCTTTTTCCGTGTCTGTGCATCAAGATGGTTGGAAGCTGGGAGCCTCTTGGGAGGCGGCAGTCCCGTGTCAGCGGGGACTGACCTCATCTTAACATTTGGTGGGCTGCTTCCAAGATCCATTTCCAAGGCGGCTCCACAGCCTCTGCGGCAGGACCCAGCACCATTCCTCTTAGGTCTCTCTATGTGGCTCCTTAAGCATCCTTATGACATGACCTTCTGAGGTGGAAACTTAAGGGTTCTTTGGAAAGTCGATTGGATGGTGTTTTGCTGGGGCAAACATGTGAAGGAGTGTTTTCCTGAAGAGGATACAAGTATGAAAGGCTAAGGCAGACTCACGAAGGAACGTTCGTTCTACTGAAGCAGACACAGGAGAGAGGATGTTCTGCTAAAGCAAGCACGTGAAAGGACATGTGACGAAGGATTCTTTGCTAACAACATGCATGCATTGGTCTGCCTTCCATTGTGTAGTTGAGCTGCATTTGTCAGAACTCCAGAGAGAAACTCACCAAGAAACTTCTGGTGGTGTGCTGTGGTTTCTGGCTGCTTCCCAGGACTTGGGCTGATTGGCAGAGTGATGTCAGCCGAGACAGACACACGTGTTGAGAAAAGACCTGTGGAAGACACGTAATGTTTGGAGGGTCTAAATAGGACTCAAGGGACAGTGATGGAGGCTGAGCCTGGCTCGCTGGTACAGCTAGCTGTGCAACGTTTGTGGGTCTCCAGTCTTCGATGACTTCATTTGCCTGAGAGAGGCAAAGCCAAGAACTCCTGACATTTCTCCTGGTCCCTCCTTCTGAGCCTGAGGCCTGGCTATCTCTGCTAGGTGCCACCATTGCTGATCCATGTTGGCTATCCCGAGTCTACCAAACTGGACTGCTGGTGTATCTGTGAAGTGTTTTCCAGTGGATCGAGCTGCTGCTGCTAACCTGTGAGCTGAACTGCCAATTTCCAGACAGCACAGATGGGAGTTGCTCCAAAGAGCCTTTCTAAACAGGTCCACTTCCCCATAGCCTTTCTTTCCCACAGCGTCTGGTGGGTGGTGGGCTAAAAGGGGGAGATTTAAGGGTTTAAGAACCATCACTAAAAATAGGTTTTGAAAAAAAATCATAATTATAGCCTCCAGCTTCCCCTGATGGGAGGGATCCAAGTATAGCAATGTGGAAGACTCTGACACCTTCCGGAATCCGCCTTTGGCAAGTGTACTCCATTTCTCTGCTGTGGTCTGTTGATGACAGGTCAGTCTGATTTCATGTCCCACCAAAGCCATGTACATCAGGCCGTGAGGCCATAGGCACCATTTTGGGTGTTGACTCTCCCTCCAGTGCTTCCCAGTTCTGCCTACACCCCAAATCCTTCTCCCAGTATGGTGTCAGCACCGTAGAAAGAGTCTTGTTAGCAGGCGGTGGTGGCGCACACTTGGGAGGCAGAGGCAGGCAGATTTCTGAGTTCGAGGCCAGCCTGGTCTACAGAGTGAATTCCAAGACAGCCAGGGCTACACAGAGAAACCCTGTCTTGAAAAACCAAAGAGTCTTGTCCTTCACTGAAGATGTGTGTGTGTGTGTGTGGTGTGTGTGTGTGTGTGTGTGTGTGTGTGTGTGTGTGTGGACAAGGCTTTGAGGTGTGTCTACGAGAACTGTGCAGAAGATGCTGGAGGAGTCAGGACAAGGTGGGGCAGAGAATGAGGGATTGTCATCTTGTACACTGTAGTTGGTAGAAGGCTCATACTTTATGTCTGACTATAAGGTGAAGTGACCAATGCCAGAAAGCACGGTGCTTCAAGCATTTCTAGAGCCCATTGACTTGGCAATCACCAAACACAGAAGATACACCTTGTATCCTTCCCCTCCCCTCCCCTTTCCTCCTCCACTCCTCCCTCCTCTCCTTTTCCCTTCCATCCCCTTTCCTTTCTCCCCTCCCTGCCCCTCTCCTCCCCTCCCTGTCCCGCTCCTTATCTCCCTTCCCCTCATCTTCCCTCCCTCTCCTCTCCCCTTCCTCTCCACTGTAGTTTGAGACACCCCAGGCTGACCTGAAATTTACTATAGAAAGTCTGAGAGGAGCTGAGGGGTCCGAAACCTTCCTATACAAGGAGATGGAAGAAACAGAAGGTCCTTTCTAGGGGCGACTCATGGAGGAAGGGCTAGTTCTGGGACTTCCTGTTGGACAGAAGGGACATGGGAAGCCAGGCTTCAGCCCTCCTGAAGGAAAGCCTTAAAGGTTTCTGTTTGAACACAGAAGGCCTCCTTAGGGGTCCTGAGTTCCCCATCAGAGGTGTAGCCGGGTGTGGCCAACATCTTGGTGACACAGATGTTGGAGGTCTCTGCAGTGTGCCTCTTCACATCCGCTGAGTTCTGGTAGTCTCGGCCTCGTTCATTTCAATCACACTAACTGATACCTCGTGGCAACGGAGACGGGTACTGTCTGGAGACACCACTGACGATGAAAAATGAGCCTGCTGAGTTATAAGAGCCAGTGAGATCACCCATGGGGTGGAGGTGGGGCTCACCCGGCTCATGAGAACAGGCTGCTCCCGCGCCTCCCTTCACCTGTGAGCAATCACCGCGATAATCAACTTCACGGTGCGCACAGCTCACTGCCACCCTGCCTCCCGGACTTCCCGAGAAAATTGAGGCCATCAGGTGTGAGCTCCTAGATCCCAGGCATCCTCACCCTTGGGCCTCGCCCCAGCCAGACTCACCCTGCCTCCCCCACGGCAGCCTCAGAGGATGAGGTGTCTCTCTCTCTGCTCAGAGCCAAGGAGCCCACCTGTGTCCTTGACCTTCAGTCTCCCTGTCTCCTCCAAGAGATGAACTCATCCGTCATCCCTCTTTTCTGCGTCTTCATCTCTTCCAGCCCCACTGGCTGCTTCTCCTCCGTCTAAAAATATCTTCAGCCCTCTTCTGTCGGAACTCCGGAACTCCGAGCTTCTCTAATTTCTGTGCAGATCTCCCTTCTCTCTATCAAGCTCGCTCTCTCCCTCTCCCTGTCTCTCTCTCTCCCTCCCCCCCCTCAACCCCTTGTGGCCCACACAGGTTCTGGTTCCCTGGTTCCATAGCCACTCAGATCTCTCTTCTCTGTAAACTGGTCAATGAGAGTTTCTCTTAACAATTCCAATGACCCTAGTGGACATGTTAGCAAGCATCTTTCAGTCCTAGGCTACTCTTCTCACTGCTGTATTGAAAAGCCCTGAATGTTTCTCCTCCAAGATGTTCTCCTTCTGTCCCCTGATCCCAGGCTCTCGAGGTTCATATCAGACTTCATCTTCCTTTCTGTCTCTCCCCGTTTCCACAATGGTCCTCGAAGACGCCTACCTCCTGGGGATCAACTTACATGGTCTCCTTCCATTGTGCCAGGGTTGGAGCACATAAATAAAAAATAATGGGTGTTGTGGAAATTACTTAATCTCAAATTGGGCTTTCTACCCCACCTTTGATCCTTGAGTTCCCAGACAAAAGACACACAATTTTTATTTTTATAATAGCCTTAATCAGCACTCGAGCTGGACAGGTACCTTACCCTCTATGTTATTAGAAGCTATTACCCTGAAATTATAATTTGCCGTGGTCTGTCTGGCATGCTCTGCAGTTGGCCAGACCTCATAGTCATGTTTTCACGCCTCGCCTAACCCATGGTGTCTTCCTTCTCTCCACCTTCTCTCTCCTCTTCCTCGTGGTTCCCTGACCCCAGACCTGGGAACCCTAAACCAGTTCTGCCCAGCTGTAGGTTGTAGACATCTTTATTCAGCAGTAAGGGATAACTTGGGGAGGGGGGCAAAATCGCATAGCATCACTTGTGTCTATGTGCAGAATTCTCTCATCCTTGGGGCCAACCAGGCTTTGTATTTAGCATTAGCAAAAGACCTCAGCATACGGGGGCGGGGGGTGTAATGGCATGTCACCTCCAAGGTCAGATGATAGAAGATGGAAAAGTCTTTGTCTTGGTCTTTCATTCTGCCTCACGGTCTTTCCCTCTAGAGGAAACATACAGCTCTATACCATGTGTGGTCCTCCCTTCTCCTCAGGGCCGTTGACCACCAGGCTATGAGGATGAAGAGAACGGAGTGGAAGAACAGCTTTGAGGATGGCCTGTGAGTAGGTACAACGGAAATGACTACCGGGATCAGCTTCAGAGGCAGCTCAACTTTAACTGGGGTGAATCAAGGACTATATAGTTTTGGGGGAAAGTGAAGGGATTTCTAGGGTGGGTATGTATCATTGGCTACAGCTTATGGCCCCGGATAACACCTCATTTGCACGAAGAGGCATTCCAGGAGTTCCAGGTGCTTGCTGCACAGGTTCTCATCAGGAACAGGTGAGGGGGTTTTGAGCTCAAGGAGAAGCCCTGCTAGTGAAGGGAGTCCTCCATTTTGCAAGTTCAAGAGAGCCTTCGGAACAATGGTAGACTTTGACCTTAATTGGCAGGGCCCAACAACTATGGATGTTCAGGCTGTCTATGAAGAGACTCATTTGCCAAGAGACAGAGTCTACTGCCCACTATCCAGTGAGGACCTGAGGACCCCAGCTAGTAGCCAGTGAGGAAATGAGGCTCCTAGCCAATAGTCAGTGAGAGAACTATCTAGCCATCAGTCAGTGAAGAACTAAAGACCTCAGTCAATATCTACATTTGTGGGCTTTCCTGAGATGGCATCTCATGAGACACCTTGAAATAAAATCATTTGGCCAGTCTGTTCCCAGCATCCTGACCCTCAGAAGTTATGAGAGAAGAAATGCTTGTTTCCTGAAACTGCCAGGTTGTGCAGCTTAGAAACAAATTAGACTCCCTTTCCTGGGCCCCATACATAAAGCTCCATGAAATGACACCCCATGGTGTTTCTAGAGTAAATCAAGCACTGTGGGGGTACCTATCCAGAAGTCATCAACCCAATCCCCCCTTTTCTTTTATTGGGAAAATCTAACTCCCATAACTGAGGGTAAAAATACCATATACATGATTCTTTTCCAGCTTCCCTTGCAGCTAGATTCTCAGCTGATAGAGTCAAAAGGTAGCCTGATGGGTGTTAGGAAAAGGTTTCCTCCCTAATTAAATAAAAAGAAACTGGAGATAACATCCCCCTTTTCCTTCTTGTTCTTTTTTTTTAAAGATTTATTTATTTATTTTATGTGTATGAGTACACTGTAGCTGTACAGATGGCCGTGAGCCATCATGTGGCTGCTAGGACTTGAACTCGGGACCTCTGCTCTCTCCTTTCCCGCTCTCTCTGGCTCAATACACTGTAGCTGTCTTCAGACGCACCAGAAGATGGCGTCAGATCTCATTATGGATGGTTGTGAGCCACCATGTGGTTGCTGGGATCCGAACTCAGGACCTTCGGAAGAGCAGTCAGTGCTCTTACCCTCTGAGCCATCTCGCCAGCCCTCCTTCTTGTTCTTAAATGCCACCAGAAAAGGCAGGATGCTCAGAGCAATGGCTACTTTCTGTTGCCAACTTGAGAGACCCTCAATTGAAGAATTTCCTTAATCAGATCGGCCTGTGGCCACGTCTGTGAGAGATTATCTTAATTGATGGTTGATGTGGGAAAGCTTGGTCCACTGCAGGTGGCATCACCGCTCAGCAGGTGGTTCTGGGTTGTATAAGAATGTGAGCAGTGCAAGCCAGGAAGCAGAGTTCCTCCGTGGTTTCTCTTTCAGCTCTTACCCTGAGTTCCTGTTCTGGTTTCCTCAGTGATGGACTGTGACTCTTTCCACCCCAGGTTGCTTTCGTTTGTGATGTTCATTACAGCAACAGAAAACAAGCTAGAGACACACACCACTGGCCATTTTAGGTAGCTCAATCTTTCTCCTCTATGGTGCCCTTTGTCCCATCACAAGGGAGCATGGGAAAGCAAGCCCTCCTTAAACACTGTACTGTTACTTTCTCTCATGGTAGTGACGAAATGCCCAATAAAGGTGTCTCAATGAAGGAGGGGTTTATTCTCCCTCACAGCTAGAGGTTATGGTCCATCAAGGCAACTGGAGTATAAGACGGCAGGTCACATTGTAATCCAGTCAGGAAGCAGAGTGGTGAATGCTGATGTTCATTCTCTTTCTCTCACTCGGTCTGAGCCTCAACTCACAGCATGGTGCGGCCACACGGAGCCCGAGTCTTTCTTTCTCAGTAATACCAATTGATGAATTCCCTCATCTACCTACCCACATAAATGAACTCATAGGTGACTGACAATCTCAACCTTTACAGATGCTGAGTTTTCATATCAGCCTGTAGACTTTGGAAAGGCCCAGGCCTGGAAGGAGGTCTCTGCAGTTAAAACATGTACCCCCAGCAAGTGAACAGACCGGAGTTTAGAATGCACCTTGTAACTCCAGTCTCAGAAGACAGAGACAAGGGATCCCAGAGCAAGCTGGCTAGGAAGACCAGCTACATTAGCAAGCTTTGAGTTTCATTGAAAGAGCCTGACTCACTTCGTGAGGCAGAAGACTGACTTAGTTTGGGTTCCTATCGCTGGGATAAAACACCACGACCAAAAGTAACTTGGGGAGGGAGGAGTTGACTTGAGCTTACAGTCCTGTATCACAGTCCACCGTGGAAGGAAATCAGAGCAGGAACTCAAGATAGGAACCTGGTGGCGGAAACTACTGAAGAAGCCATGAAGGAGTGCTATCCATTGGCTTTCTCCCCATGGATTGCTCAGCCTGCTTTCTTATACACTTCAGGACTAGCAGCCAAGGGAGTGACACCGCCCACAGTGGACTGGGCCCTCATACGTCGACCATGAATCAGGAAAATACCGCATAAGCATGAACAGCTGGTTCTGGGAGCCCGAATGGGGCAGTGAGGGAACAAAGAAAGGACCAGACACATAGACACAAGTACAGGAAGTCAGGCGGGCAAGTGCTCTCCAATGGAGTGGCACTAACTGTACAACAATCCAGAACCTCGGCCTGTTTATTATGAATGGCATGTGGAGGGGGACTCACTAGCCTCTATAGGAGGTCTCTGTAAGTGAACAGTCTTAGGCTGTGAACATCCAGGAGGAGGAAGGGGTAGTTGCTAGTTTTTGAATATACTACCAACATTCAGTCTTGGACCAAAGGAAGGCTTCACCACCTGCCTGTCACTGTTGAGGGTTAGGGGTGGGTGGGGAAAGGTTCTGCCAACGCCCTATGGATCTGAGGTATTGGTTCTTGATATGCTCATGACTGCAATATACATTTACTCTGGATTTCATCCACTCTTTACACATTCATGCCAGGTGGGTCTCACTTGTGCCAAGTGGGCACTAAACTAGTTTTCACAAATAGCAATTGAGGATAATTCATCCTCCACATCAACCCTGAGCCTCCACATGCACAGGCATGGCCATGTGTGCATAGGCGTGTTATGTGCACAGTCATGTGTGCATAGGCTTGTGTGCTCTGTCATGTGTGCATGGGCATGTGTCCACAGGCATAAGCGTGCAGAGGTGCATGTGCACACACACACACACACACACACACAAGAATGGAAAAAGAGAACAGAAAGCCTAATTTCTAAAGCTTAAACAAATATCTTTCAAGTTCAGAGCTGTGACTTTTCCATGACTTACAGGCATGGAAATCTTATCTGCTGGCTCCTGGACACCGCTGATAGTTTTTATTTTAGACATACATTTTAAAGTTTCTGAATTTCTCTCTTGCTGCCTGTAGTCCCAATGCCCTTTAAGCGGCTACAGGAGTTAACACGGGTGGGTTCCTAGGCAGGTCAGATTGGCAGGTGAGGGCCACTGGCTGAGCTAACTGGAAACATAGTATCTAATAAAAACTGGAAAAAGAGATCCACCTTTAGCCAGGTATGCTGGTAAGTGAGCGCTTAGGAGGCAGAGGCAGGGAGATTTCTGTTAAATTGAAAGCCAGCTTGGGATACAGAGCAAGATCCTATTTCAAAAAGCAAATAGGGAGGGAAGAAGGGAAGGGAGGAGAAGGTGGGAAAGGAAGAGAGAGGAAGAGAGGGAGAGATGGATTCTCAGTTCGTTTAGAATTTTTAGCAAAATACTTGACAGCCACGTCATCAACTTGATCCTGACCACAAGGCTCAGATCTTTCTCCCATTGCATTTAATTAAAAGAAATTTTCCCCATCACGCTGGCCTTTTGCAACTTGATTGCAACGTGCCTTCCAGTGGTTTTCTTTGTATTTTTCCTGATTGAAATTCATTTGAGGTTGTTTTTAAAAGTCTCTGAGTTTCTGGTTTTTATCAAGTTTGGAAAATTATCAGCCGTTGATCTTCAAATATTCATCACTGTACCCCTCGTCTTCTGGACTCTATATGTGTGGAAGATGGCTTGTCCAGTGTTCATTAGTTTTTCTCAAATGAGTTTTTCCACCCTTCAATTTGCCTGAACATTTACCAATTCTTCTCCAACTGTCGAACCAGTTATTTAGCCTGCAAATGAAATCTTCATTTTTAGCTACTGTATTTTTTTTTTTTTTTACTTCTCCATGATTCTGTTTGCTTTCAGTACATTTCATTATTTCTTCATTATTGCCCTATGTTATGTTACTTGGTTTTGGAGACAGGGTCTTGCTGTGTAGGCCCAGCCTGGCCCTTGAACTATTGGCCATCCTCCTGCCTCAGCCTCTCCAGTGCTAAGGTTACAGATGTGTCCCACCATATCCAGCTTGTGTTTTTCTTTAAATACTTGGATCTATTTTCTGTTTTAAGGGCCTTACTTAAAAATTCCATTTTTGTTGCTGTGATAAAACACCCTAAGAGAAAACAAATCAGGGGAGAAAGGGTGCATTCTGGGTTTACCGTCCATTTGCAAGGAGGTCATAGCTGCAGAAACCTGGTCACATCACATCTATAGTCAGGAACAGAGTGGAAAGAATTCATGCATGTCAGGGCCTAGCCTGATTTTTCCCTGTTTACACAATCCAGGGCACAGCCTATCAAATGAAACTGTCCACATTCAAGGTGGGCCTTCCCACCTTAGATAAGAAAATCCCTCTCGGTCATGCTCATAGGCCAGCCCAAACCAGACCATTCCTCATTGAGACTCCCTTCTCTGGTGACTCTACCTTGTATCAAATTGACAGTTAAAACCATCACACCACCGGGCAGTGGTGGTGCATGCCTTTAATCCCAGCACTTGGGAGGCAGAGGCAGGTGGATTTCTAAGTTCGAGGCCAGCCTGGTCTACAGAGTAAGTTCCAGGACAGCCAGGGCTACACAGAGAAATCCTGTCTCGGAGAAAGAAAAAACAAACAAACAAAAAATCCTGTCACACAATCGTCACTCCAGGGTCTGTTTCTAGCTGGTGACTTTTCTCTTGGGTAATGGGTCATTGGGTACAGTTTCTTTGTTTTTAATTAATTTATTTTATTGGTGTTCTGTCTGCATGGAAGTCAGTGTGAGGGTGACAGATCTCGGAATTACAGACAGGTGTGAGCTGCCATGTGGGTGCTGGGAATTGAACCCTGATCTTCTGGAAAAGCATCTAGTGCTCTCAACCACTGAGCCATCTTTTTAACCCCTGGGTACAGTTTCTCATAGCTGGAATGTTATGCTATTGAGTGTTGAGGGTTTTTTTTTTTTAATTTTCTCTTGAAAGAGTATTGAATTTTATTCCAGCAGTTTTCTTGAAGGTTAGTTAGCTTGATCCTCTCAAGGCTTGTCTTGAAACGTTGTTAGGATGGGCCTAGAAGAGCCTTCACTCTAGGGATTCCGGGATTCACTCTGCTAAGGTCTGGCCTTTCTAAAGTTCCTACTCAGTGCAGGTTACAATAGCACATGCCATTAATCCCAGCTCTGGGGAAGCAGAGAAAGGCAGATATCTATGAGTTCAAGGCCAGCCTCGTCTATGTAACTCCAGAACAGCCAGGGTTATGTAGAAACCCTGTGTTAAATAGTAATACATGAATAAAGTTTCCACTGAACATATTCATGGCTCCCTAAGGCCTCTCTCCTCTGGCTGTCCTACACTTGAGCCTATCAGAACATTGTTCAGTTTACAACTCCTTAATCATGAGCTGTTCTTTGATCTTTATGAGCATGAACCTCATCCACACATACGTGTCCACCTTACCATTGACTCGGTGACTCAGAACAAGCCCTAGGCTGTCGGCAAAGCTCTAACTCTGTGTCAGATCCCGGCCATGTCGATTCTCTGAGCTCTAAGCTTGCCCTCCTAGCACCTTGAAATGCTTTGTGGCTTTCCACCCCAGAGCACAGCCCGAGAGTCCTGATGGTCACATAGTTTATCTCACTGTTTTCATTTTCTCAGGGATCACTGCCTTATTCTGGTCACTCGGCGTCTGGAAACAGATGTTTTTGATGTTCAATCCTGCTTTCTACTTGTGTGTGGTGGTTGGAGGCTGGTCCAGTATCTATGACTCTATCAGGGCCCGAAGCAAAAGGTCCACCCTGGGCAGATGTCAACCAGCTTTTCTCCCTGCAGACTTTTCTCCAAGTCGTCTTGTTCCCTTTAGGGTTAAGAATTCCCTACCTCCTCCAACCCCACAAGTACTAATTAGTGGATATTTAATTTCCTCCTACGCCCCCTTGTTAACCAGCCAATTCTTTTATGAGCCTAATCCCTTTTTGTGCGTTTTGGCAAACATAGCCAAAGGCAGGCATTACATCCATTAAGGAATTGTTTTCTAACTTCCTCCCCCGGAGTTCACATCCTCCAGGTACTTAGCCTGCCTTCCATGGTTCTGCAGAACAGATGCATGCAGATGAACAGAGGTGATGGAGTAGAAGATATGTGCCAGGCTGTGGCTACAGCTCAGCGGTAGAGCACTGCCTAGCTTGTGTAAGCCTGTTGGTTTAATTCTCCACCCAGGACAGTCCCAAACAAAGAAAAACTAGCCCAGATCCAGGTCTTGGATGACATTGTAATGATGGCAAAGCTTAACAACCTCTTCTAATATAAGAAGTGAAAAAGGCCGGTGTCATTCTCATTAGAACCATCTTTTTTTTTTTTTTTTTTTTTGAAACGGGGTCTCAGGTAGCCCTGGTTGGCCTCAGGCAGCCCAGGCTGGCCTCAAACTCAAAACACAGCCAAGGATGACTTTTAACTCCTCATTTTCCTGTCTCCCATCTCCTGAATGCTGGGGCTGCAAGTGTGTGCCACCATACCCAGTTGCATGGCATGCCGGTGATCCAGTACAGAGCTTTGTGCATGTTAGGCAAGAGCTCTCCTGACTGAACTACGTTCCCTAGCTCTGGAGTCACTTCTAAGAGTGTAGTGTGTTCCTGGAGCTCAAAGTGTCCTGGAGTGCACATGGCTGCCCCCACGTCTACATACCTCAGACCTTCATTGTCAGCCTAGAGCAGTGGTTTTTCAACCTTCCTAAGGCTGCGACACTTTAGTACAGTGCCTGACGTTGTACTGACCCCCCAACCGTAAAATTATTTTTGTTGCTACTTCATAAATGTAATGTTGCTACAGTGATGAATACAATGTAAACATCTGTGGTTTTGAGGGTCTTAGATGACCCATGTGAAAAGGTAGTTGGACACTCCAAGGGGGTCGCGATCCACAGGCTGAGAAACACTGCCCTAGCTTGTGTTCCAGGCCACTTGCCTGTTGGTCACACCTGCTAAAAAGTCAGTCTCCCTGGTCCTCATGCCCATACATTTCCTCCAGTTCAAACATTCATCCCCTTCCAGAGTTGCCGTCTCCAAAATCCTCAGTTTTAGTCGGGAACCCCATCATGTGCTTATAAACCTAAACTAGTTCTGGCAGCAAGTCTAGAACTCACCCTCTTCTCTTATTGGCCACCGTGTTCTGTTTTCAGCCTCTCAACAGCTATCCGGCGTACACGGGTCATTCCCATTCCTAAGCAGGGCTTTGTCCAGTTCTGCCCCCAATCCCAGAGCCTCCAGGCAGCCTTCATGGCTAGCGGTGACGTCACCGAGGCCCACGCGCTTGCGCAGAACCATCCAGCACGTCCTCCATTTATGTGAGAAGTTCAAACCCTCATCAGTGTTCACAGGTCATCTGGACTCCCCTTTGCTCCCTGATCCCACCCCAACACTTGCTGTTTCCCATCCGGGTCTATCCCAGCCTCACGGACAGACTCCTGTTCTCTGCCCTTCCTGCTGTCTCTAATCCTGTAGCAGGGTTGCCACGTGGCCTACCAGAGTGCCTCCCCCATAGCTCTCTGCCAGTCCCAGTTACTCCTTCGGGCATCCGAGCTCCTCAAAGGCCCCGCCCCTCTTCAGTTATCTTCCTCTGTGCCCCCAAAACGCTATCTGCCTCTCTGTCACGTCCCACCATCCCCTCTGCTTTCTCACCACAGCCTGCGTCTGTCCCCAGCTCTTCTTCAAAGGCAGACACGGAGACCAACCTATCTCGTTCCCCAGCCTCAGCCATCCATAGTGGACTACTAAATAAGCCGCAGGCCAGCTGAGTCCCCTGCAGATTGTCCTTGTCTTCGAGGTCAGCGCTAGCCTTTCCTGGTAAATGGATTAACTCAAAAATAATAAGACCTTGTTGTTTCCTTAAAGCCATTTTTAATTCTAGCAGCCGTGGCTTTAATTAGCAGGATGGAGAAGGCTGAGTGTTTGTGGGAAGTTTTCCATAGCCGCTCTCGGAAGACCTATCATGTTTCCAGAATCAAGGAGTTATGCTTGGGAAGACAGACAGTGACGAGAACACAAAACCTGTATCCAAGGAGCAGACCCAGAGAATCAGGATGGGTCATGGTAGCCATGAGAAGATGCGTATGGATAAGGGTTACATGGTATCGGATGTTCCACATGTACATGCATGGTTTCATGTACGTGTGGACATTTGTGTTGCACGAGTATGTAAATGGAGGCCAGAAGTTGACATCAGCTGTCTTCCTCAGGGTCTCTCACGAAACTTGGAGATCTCTGGCTGGGCTAGGCTGCTGAGCCGGCAAGCCCTGGGAATCCTGTCTCCACTTCCGAGTGCTGGACTTATCAGTGTTCCCTGGAGGTCCGAACTCAGCTCCTCACTTTTACACACCCAGCCCTTTACCAACTCTCCAGCCCTCTTGTGGAACTGTCATCAGCCAGGCTAACTGGGCAAGGAAAGTCCTCTCTGACTCTTGTTCTTCTCCAAACTATGTCCTGCCATGGCCCCCACTGAAGCATGGCGTTTCCCTGCCAGCCTGTGGGATCTGCTTGGGCAGAACTTCAAGTGCTGCCACAGGACTTGGTCTGTGCCATGAGAGGGGTATGTGCCAGTCAGCCCTTGTCCTGGGATGCTCTGAGGGCAGTGTGTGCCGTGTAGTGAGCGGGTTAGAGCAGAGCCACGCAGCCCAGCATAGAGCCCTGAGCTTCAGGCAAGCATCCTCACTTGTTAGGCCAGTGAAGTCAGAGCTATTTACTATGCAGCAGGTATGGCGATAGCTAGCTGACACCTCTCTCTTGCCTGAGAAGCAGAATGAAGGATGGAGCCGAAGCGTGGTGCCTGCTGGGTACTTAGTTATCAGCTGAGTCTTCTTGGTAGGCATCGTAAATGAATTCTAGGCTGCCAGAAGAGGAAGAGCCCTGAGACAAACAATGGGGGGAAAACATGCCAGAATGAGGCTGCAACCTATCCAGAGCCACACAGGAATCTGTGACAGGGCTGCTGTCTTAGTCAGGGTTTCTATTCCTGCACAAACATCAGGACCAAGAAGCAAGTTGGGGAGGAAAGGGTTTATTTAGCTTAATTCTACATTGCTGTTGATCACCAGAGGAAGTCAGGACTGGAACTCAGGCAGGTCAGAAAGCAGGAGCTGATGCAGAGGCCATGGAGAGATGTTCCTTACTGGCTTGCTTCCCTGGCTCGCTCAGCCTGCTCTCTTATAGAACCCAAGACTTCCAGCCCAGGGATGGCACCATCCACAAGGGGCCCTACCCCCTTGATCACTAATTGAGAAAATTCCCCACAGCTGGATCTCATGGAGGCACTTCCCCAACTGAAGCTCCCTTCTCTGTGATAACTCCAGCCTGTGTCAAGTTGACACACAAAACCAGCCAGTACAGCTGGGACGGAGCTCAGAAACATGCTTACCTGATACTGTGTAAGCCAGGCTTGGTGGTGCGTGCCAACAATCCCAGCACTTAGGAGGCAGAGGGAGGAGGAGGAGCAGCAGAAGTTGAAGCCCACCTTGAACATAAAGAGTTCAAAGCTGGAGCTGAAGAGATGGCTCAGCGGTTCAGAGCGCTGACTCCTCTTTTCCAGAGGATCCTGGTTCAATTCCTAGTACCCACATGGCAGCTCACAACTCCCACGATCTGACACCCTCACCCAGACATACATGGCAAAACATCAATGCACATTAAAAAAAAAAAAAAAATCCACTGCCAGCCCAAGCTAGAGAGACAATGGCAAAGCAAAGACTCCGTGGCCGAGTATTCAGAGGTAGGTGCTTCTTACCGCTCTCACAGACTTCCCGCTCTACATCAAACTGAGGCTAACTTCGTTCTCTGCTTCCTCCGTAACCACACGTGTTACTTCTGTGTCATCTGGCTGGGGATGAAACCATAGCAGGGGAGAAGCTGCAATAAGGCAAGGCAGGAGGAGGAAGGGTCAGGCAGATGCAAGACTCTAGACACAACAGGATGCTCTGTCTGTCCTGGTGTGCCTTCTGTGTTGTAAATCAGTGATGGTATCCCCAGCCTTGACCCCAAGCTGCAGCATCTGACTGTCTTAGTCAGGGTTGCTATTACCCCGTGACAAAACGCCATGACCAAAAGGCAAGTTGGGGAGGAAAGGGTTTACTTGGCTTATGCTTCCAGTTCATGGGAGGAAGTCAGGACAGGAACTCAAGCAGGGCTGTTTACTGGCTTGCATCACATTGGCTTGCTCAGCCTGCTTTCTTATAGAACCCAGGACCGCCAGCCCAGGGATGGTACCACCCACAATAGACTGATCACTGATTGAGAGAATGCCTTACAGCTGGATCTCATGGTGGCATTTTCTCAACGGGGGCTCCTTCCTCTCTGATGACCCTTGCTTGTGTCAAGTTG
Organism: Mastomys coucha; assembly: GCF_008632895.1. Classification (NCBI taxonomy): domain Eukaryota; kingdom Metazoa; phylum Chordata; class Mammalia; order Rodentia; family Muridae; genus Mastomys; species Mastomys coucha. The sequence continues at coordinate 27,138,995 of NW_022196909.1, forward strand.
ACACACAAAACCAGCCAGTACACTGGCTTTGGAAAAGGGAGCTCAATCTCAGGTGCTGGGGACTCGTGGCTGCCTCCTTATATCCATGTGAATCACTGGCTGTCTCTGGAACCTGTGACATGTGGACATCACGGAGACAGGTATAGGGAGGCTGAGAAAGGAGAGGCGCAGGAGTCCAGAGAGGCAGCAACTTAATATCAGTACCTTCTAAAAGATGCTGCTCCTGGCTCCAGGGCTGGAGAGACATAGCCAAGCCTCTATCTTCCCTTGGCTCTCAGCTCTAGGGCTGGGGAGACACGAGCAAGCCTTTACTCTCCCTAGGATGTCAGTGGAAGCAACTGTGAGCAGTTGCTAGGGACAACCCATCAGTCTCCCGGCTGTGTCAGGAGCGAAAGGAGAGACGCATGAGGATGAAGATGCTTTTCTGAAGCCACCACACCAGAAAACCTGGTAGAAAGAGGAGAGGAAACTGGCTGGGGACTTTGACCTTGTAGTTCCCCAGCAACCCACGTGACCTTCCGAACTCTGGGTTTCTTTCTTCTGTTTTGACAAATGGCTCCATTGGAAGACCGGTTTTAGATGAACCTTCAGGTCTAATATTGGGGCTAGGGCTAGAGTGCTCCTCCCTTCTAATGGAAAGATAACAGTTGTTATCAGCCCAGCCTTTGACATAGGCTGAGCTCTATGCTCCTGCTCATGTCAGCTTGATTCAGCCTTGAAATAATCTAAGGGGTGGGTGCTCAACTTGTCTCTAACTTATAGACAAGGTAACTGGGGCTCAGCACGGCTCAGTCACCTGCCTACAGACATATAGCTTTGTCAGTAGGGAGCTGTGGATTAAGCCGGGCCATCTGACCCTAGGACTAGCTCTCGTAACCTCTCTGTTGGGCCCCGAGGAGAAATAGAAGTCCTCCTCTGGTCCCCATCTTGACTCCTAAGCTTGGCTTCCTGTAATTTCCCTGGTCAGGCATCTTCAGGCTGCTGGCTGGAGCTGCCTGGAAGGAATCCTGTCTGTCATGGTGATGGTGCAGTCTAACCTACCCACCCTTGGAAGGGAGGCCTCTATTGGGACAGATGGAGGAGGGTCACAATGTTGGAGACAACATTTGGACAGCCTGTCTGGAGACCTTGAATAGGCACCTCCCCTCCTCTACAACAGACTAGTCCCTTTCTTGTTACCTTGACAGTCACTGGCCAGGGGATGGAGGAGCAACCATGGCAGCCACGGGGCAGCCCTCTAGCTTGGGAACCTCAGCTGTACTCAGATCACTGAGGGGCAAGAGAAGGCGCCAAGTCCCCTGGGAGGAAGAGCACAGCTGTGCAACTCCACGAAATAGTTCTCTTATCTGCATATTGACGGTGATTAGTGGGTCTTTCAGGCACTGTCAATATAGAGATGAGAGAAGTGTGTTGTAGAAAACATTCAATCTCATATGGGGGTTTCTACCTTTGATCATTCATTTCCCAGATAAAAAACACAAAACCTTTATATTTATGATAAGCCTTTAATGCACGGTTGCTGGGCAGATATCTACCCTCTATACTATTATGTCTACTTCCCTGCCAGTAACTCCGAGTTATAACTTGCCATGTTCCATCTGGGCCTCTCTTAACTCCGACTGGCCAGCCCTCATGGCCACATTTTCATGACACACCTACCCCACGGTGTCTCTCCTCTTTCCACCTTCTCTCTCTCCTTCCTCATGGTCTCCCCTCTCCGGCATCAAGCCTGGAAACTCTAAAACCCTACCTATCTCTCCCGTCCAGCTCTAGGCTCTAGGCATCTTTATTCACCAATCAGAGATAACTTGGGGGTCAAGATCACACAGAGTCACTTGGGTCTGCGAGCTGATTCTCTCATCCCTGGAGGCAACCAGACCTTGAGGACCAGTATTTCGCATTATAATTCATAGCAAAAAAAAAAAACAAAAAACAAAAACAAAAACAAAAACAAAAAAACAAATCTCAACAGACTTGCGTGGAAGAACCTGGGCACTGGCTCTTAGGCTCCTGCAGTTTTTTGTTATTGATGCTTGTTTGCTTGTTCTGTGTATATGTGTTTTGTATATGCCTGGGTGAGAACATGTGCATGCCTCCTGTAGACACAGGGATTAGAGGATGACCTTGACAAGCCCCTCCCCTCCAACCTCATTTGAGGCAGAGTCTGTCTTGTTTGCCTCTATGCTAAGTACTATAGGCCAGCTGACCTGCCTGCTGGTTCTCCTGTCTCCATCCAGCTCCTATCTTGCCAGAGGAATTCTGGGCTTACAGACATTGGGCTTTTGTGTGAGTTCTGGGGATCCTGACTCAGGTCCTAAGGCTTGCATAGCAAGCACCTTTACCCTCCGAGCCACCTCTCTGCCACCAAAGTTATTTAGTTTTTTGAGATAAGGTTTCATGAAGCCCAGGCTGTCCTTGAACTTGTTATGTGGCCCAGCATGACCCTTAAACTCCTGATCCTCCTGTCACCAGCGCTTGAGGGTGATGATTACAGGCACTACCCCCACACACATCCAGCCCCGAGATTCACTGCTTCCTAATGACTGTCTAAAAGCTAAGGGACTGCCTAGAGCACCCCGGCACTGTGACTCCCTTTGGCAGGGATGCAAAGAGCCCACAGGCTCAGTCTTCTCTTCTGCTCCCCTGGCCTTTCCTGCTGGTAGCCTCTGGATCCCAGGAGACAGTTATTCTAGAAGCTCCTGAACCCTACTCCCTGACCTCCCCATCCCCTACAATACTCCCCTCCCCTCCCCCTCCCACCAGTGCCACAACAGCCAACCTGACCTGCCTGACTCCAAGTCAGCTCCTACCCAGCTGGCCTTGCTTCTTCCACAGCAAGCTCCTTGGAACTCCTGGGAGGGAGGGGCACCTTCATCGTGGATCTGGAACCAGGCCACACCCACTCCACACAGCCACACCCACTCCACAAGGCCACACCTCCTACATTCATTCTAGAAGCTCCTCTATTTATGCTTGGGTCATTCTACTTGTTTAAAAAAGTAAAGAAAGAAAGCCAGGCAGTGGTGGCACACGCCTTTAATCCCAGCACTGAAGAGACAGAGGCAGGTGGATCTCTGTAAGTTTGAGGCCAGCCTGGTCTACAGAGTGAGTTCCAGGACAGCCAGGGCTACACAGAGAAACCCCGTCTGGGAAGGAAAAAAAAAAGTAAAGGAAGAAAATGAGAGAAGGGGAAAAAAGAGAAGGAAAGGAAGGAAGAGGGAGAGGAAGAGAAGGGGAAGGAAAGGAAATGAGGGGGAGGGGAAGGGAAGGAAGAAAAAGGACCGTGTGCATTGGCCAAAAACTTGAAGTGGGATTCTTCCCGCCTTTTTTTCTTCTCCCCTCCCCCTGACATAGAAAGCCAGTCCTCACCCTGGACTCTGCAGTGGAGGGGTGAGGACCACCCTGCTTGTCAGAAGCTCCACTTGGGAGGCTAGGGATGACAGGCTTCAGAGACCAAGACCTGGGCCTCCCTGGAACACACTGACGAGCACATCCCATCCACACTGCTGAGTGTCTCTGCAGCGTCTTTGACGTCACCTTTCCTATTCAACCTCTGCGCATCACAGAAAAAGAAAGAGACAGACCGACACTCAGTACACCCCTGTCTTGGTTGTTTGTCACCGCTCTTGGTTTATTGGTATATTCCAACTCTCATCACCAGGATGTGACCCCATGAGGCAAAGAATGGGGGCTGTCCTAGATAGGGTTCTATCACTGTGCAGAGACGCCATGACCATGACAACTTTTACAAACGCAAACATTTCATTGGGGCTGGCTTACAGGTTCAGGGGTTCAGTCCATTGTCATCATGGTGGGAAGCATGGCAGCATCCAGGCTGGCATGGTGCTGGAGAAGGAGCTGAGAGACCTACATCTTGATTCATAGGCAGCAGAAGGAGACTGAGTTACACTGGGCATGGTTTGAACGTAAGAGACCTTAAAGCCCGCCCTCACAGTGACACACTTCCTCTAACACGGCCACACCCAACTCAACAAGGCCACACCTCCTAATAGCACCACTCCCTAGGGGCCTATGGAGGCTGTTTTATTCAAACCATCAGAAAGATCTTTCTTATCCCGCTGTTGTCATAGTACCTTCAATGGTGCCTGGTTCTAGGACCGAGTGGATAGAAGACAGGGGTGGAAGATGCCAGCCACAGTCACCAAGCCTCTGAAGGCTGGTGTCTAGACTCTACCTTACATATATCACACAGGGGCCTAGGTACTGCATGCATGCTCACACATACAAGCCATTACATACAATATACACATATGCAGTCAGTCTCCTTTACACACAGCCAAGTAGAGAGGCACGTGCCTTCTCAGACCTAGAGAGGTCTAAAGATGGGAGTTAGAGAAATAACTGGTCCAGTATTCTGGGCATGGTGCTGGGGCTAGAGCTCTCTCTGCTCCGGGCCTTTGCCTGAGTAACAGGAGTACAGAGTAGCTGTGTCGAGTCTGTCTGTCCCCCATACCCCCAAGAGCCCATTTAAACAGATCTGAGGGAATGGTGTCGGCCTAAGGTACCCACAGCCCAAGAGGGAGAGACTCAAGCACAGAGGGCAGCCAGTATGGCTCAGCCAAGACATTTCTCTACTCACTCAGCTGCCTGGCCACTCCTTGCCAGCCTTGGCTAGGAGAAAGGCATTGTTCAGAGGAATAAGTCAAGTCTCTACCAAAGCCTGTCTGGCTGAGCTGCACCACGTCCGGACCCCCAGGAGTGGCTCTAGCCAAGAAGTGTTGAGTGGTGGCCAGCTCTGCCAGGGGCCATCCCAGGGGTCCAGTGAGACTACAGATGCCCCTGCTACCTGCTGCCTGCCCATTCCAGCTGGCTCTGCCAGATTATTTCCTTTCCTCGGGCAGTGCACAAATGAATAAACAGGGACCTTCTTACACACTCTCTCTCTCTCTCTCTCTCTCTCTCTCTCTCTCTCTCTCTCTCTCTCTCACACACACACACACACACACACACACACACACACACGTCTGAGTTCACTGGATCGAGAGCATCCCATGAACTATTTCAAGTTCTGCCGATGGGGCCTTTTTAACAGACGTTGTTCTACGGTAGGGAAAGCAAGGCTTGAGGATGTTGTATCGTGTCCTATCCAGTGGAAAGGCAAAGAATGTTCCAGCTAGGATTCAAACTCAAGGCGGCCAGTCCTTTTGGCTCATTCTCCTTCCTGCGTGGGCATGCCTCCTACTGGCGAGGTCCACACTTGGCACAGAGACTTTGCTGCCGGATCCAGTGCCTTCCCAGCAAGGTTAGGAGGGGAAGAACTTGGGGAAGTAGCCCCTGGCTGGTCCCCTTTTCCAGCTGCACTGGTTCACGCGGCTGGGAACAGAACACATCCTTCTCTGGACTGTCCTGCAGCCTCGTTGCACGAGACTCGCTTGTGGCTTCTCTTTGGAAGGCTGTGGGGCTTTAAGAGGTGGGGCCTGGATGACAGAAGAAGCTTATCTGGGCAGGCTTTTGAAGGCTAGACCCGTTCCTGGTTCTGTTCTTCATGGGCCACTGTAGGAGAAGCCTCCCCATCCATACGCTTCCGATGCTACACTGTCGCTCCGTATTGCAGCTGCTGAGTGACTTCAGACGAGTCACATAACCTCTCTGTGCGTTTGTCTAGTGTTCCAGTGCTACACTGAGCTGAAATCTCTCAGAAACTGTGAGCCCAGATTAAACTCCCCAGTTGTATCTCTCTCAGAAATGACAACAGTCCCTAATAAGCGCCTTATTTCTTTCATGTCTTTGAGGCACAGATTGTCTCACTCTAGTCTGTAAGCTGCAAGACTCCCCTCCTAAGGATGCAGGGACCAGTTTAAACCAGAGCTTCTGTGTCTACAACCAAAGGGTAAGTTGGGACCAGAGGAAGACCAGCTTCTACCCCCAGCTCCATTGGTTCTTCACCAGGCCTCAGTTTCCCCACCTGCTCCAGCATTCTCCAGGCTGACTCGGGGGCTACCCACGCCCATCACAGGCACCCCAACCTCGCTGAACATCTGCTTTCCCACATCAGTGTTTCTTGGCCATGCTTTGTTCAATCTGTGCTCAAAGCAGAGGGCAGGCAGGGCTCAGGAGTCCCTGCTGACAAGCAAAACAGACAAACACCCAGAGAGGTTATGTGACTCGTCTGAAGTCACCCAGCAGCTGTAGCACCAGAGTTCCACTTCTCTTTCATTGCGTTCCAAGTGACTAGCTTCAAATTGTGGATGTGAGGGAGCCTCGGGAGCCTCGCCAGGGCTAAAGGACATCCATTCCTGTCCCTTTCACGGGGCCGGGGGGACTCGCCAGCTAAACAGGGAGGGAATGAGAGGAGGTTAGGCAGGGGAAGAGCCCCTGGGTCTGAAACTCAGCTGTCACCACAAGCAGTCAGTGTAGAGTGTCTAATGACTCCAAGCTGTTCTGGAACGTTCTCTCTACCCCGGGGAGCCTCCAGGCAGTTTGTCTGCTATGCACAGCAGCTGTGTGGACTGCCTACAGGTAGCAAACCCAGGGAGCCCAGTGACTACAGCCTCAGGCCACAGTGGGCCAGGGACGGCAATGTCCTTTCTCCTCTGCCAGAGGAGTGGATGGCAGGGCTATGTGACCAGAGGGGCCAGAAGCCAGCTCTGTCTTCCTCTCCCTCTCTCCCCTCCTTCCTCCTTCTCTCCCTTTCTCCCTCCCTCCCCCCCAGCCCCTCTACCCCCGCCCAGGCTGGTAGAAGGTACTCAGAGCTCAGAACACACACTGAGACAGCTAAAGACCCAAGATGGAGCAGCTCAGGCTATGAGGAGCTGAGCCCCCCACCACATGCTTCTTCCCTTCAGTAGCTCAGGCATTAACCTAAACACTGCCAATTTGTGAGCTGTGTGGCCTTCAGTACGTTCCTGAGATCTCTGTGCAAATCACTGAAGCGGCTGGAGCAAACGCCTAGCTCCCCGGGTCGCTGTGAGGATTCCATGGAGAGAGACTGTGGAGTGGAGAGGCTGCCGTCGGCCCCCCCTGCTTCCTTCTGTTACACCCCTCCCCAAGTCTCACAGCCAACTTGGGCTTCCCGCCCCACCCAAGACCCCCCCACCCCCGTGTCAAGGAAGGGATAGGGTTTGGCTCAGACCTCAACGATGTGGTCAGTGAGGAGACAATGGTCCATGGTGTGGAGCAGATATATTGACTTACACGGGGACTGAGAGGAGGGATGGCTAAAGGTGCCCAGGGTCCTTTTCTAATATGCCAAATTAATTAATTAATTAATTAATTAATTAATTAAAAGTATATCAGAACAAAGAGAAGTTGGCCAGGCAGGCAGGCAGGCAGGACGGGATTGCTGGCTGCTGGCTACCTTGAGGCCCCTTGGGTCCTTTCTGGTCTCGGGGTTCATGGGGAGTCTTGGGAGTTCACAAGTGTTCTGCCTTTACCAATTTGTTAATCTGTGGACCCAAAATATGAGAGCATGATTGAGAAGCAGGAGGAAAGGGAAGCGAGGCCTTGTGGGAGAAAGCGGGTCCCTGGGGAAGTGTTCTGGGAGGATCTCCCTCCTTTCTAACCTGCCTCTCTCTCTCTAACCTGCCTCTGTCTCTCTAACCCGCCTCTGTCTCTCTAACCCACCTCTGTCTCTCTAACCCGCCTCTGTCTCTCTAACCCACCTCTGTCTCTCTAACCCGCCTCTGTCTCTCTAACCTGCCTCTGTCTCTCTAACCTGCCTCTGTCTCTCTCTGTCTGCCTTCTGGCAGACACAAGGTGACAAACTTTGCTCAACCACATGCTGTCCCATCTCACTACAGGCCCACAGCCATGGCTTCCCAAGGGTGGGAACCTCTGAAGTCATAGGCCTAACTCCTCCTTCAAAGAGTTCCTCTTCAGCCTTTTGTTACTGTGACAGAAAGTCTGATTAATATAGAAAGTGTCAGAATACAGAATTGAGAGCCCAGATATGGTATGTATGTATGTGTGTATATCACACACACACACACACACACACACACACACACACTTCAGTGTTCACCCATTTGATTGAGTCCACTGCTCTCAATGCTCACCTGCTGGAAACGCACTTTGCCCAGCAAACTTCTGCTTCTACTCGCTCATCTACCAATAACTATTCCCCAAAAGGCCTCACACAGGGGCTCAGGGATGTTGACTCAGTTGGTAGAAAGCTTGGATAGCATGCATGGAGAGCCTGGGTTTGATCCTCAACACTGCATTGGCACAGGGCATGGTGGCACAGGCCTGTCATAAACACTCAGGAGGTAGAGGCAAGCAGGGTAGGGAGTTCAAGGTCAACCTTTGGCTTAGATAACGAATTGAGGGCTAACGTGGGCTACAGGAAACAATGTCTCAAGAAACAAAGCAAACAAACAAAGAAACCCTATGTAGAAATTATCTGGGCATATTTAGGAGAAGGCATTGGAAAGGCAAGGCCCAAAGGAGGAACACCTATCCATCTCCTTTTCCCCAAGTGTAAGAATGAACCCCAGCATCCCCAGAGGGGCAGATCCTAGCAGTGAGACCTGAAGAGAAGGGTGGCTGCCCAGGCGAGGCTGCAACAGCCAGGGGGGGCTTCGTGAAGGAGAGAGCCAGGGAGCAGGCCTCAAGGATGGGTTGGAATGAGATGGATGGTAGGGTAAAAGCTCGCGGGTATCGGTGGACATGAGGTCCTCTTTCCAGGCAGGAGCAAAGGATGAGCAAAGGGATGCTTGTGGATCCTGGGAGGCCCAGCTGTGCTGCTCAGGGGCTTGCGATGCTGGCTGATCGATAGCACAGGTTTTCTAAGTTTCACCTCCTATCTGTACAGTGAGCATCACAGACATGCTTGCCTCTGACGGGGGAAAGAAGACCATACAGGCAAAAAGTCTGATCTGGAAGGTGTAGGCGGGGCCCAACAGTTGCTGTCTGGCGAGTGTGCAGAGGTAGAGGGAATCTGGTCTGAGTCACGTGACAAGTAGGATGGCCTTTGACTCAGGAGCTGCTGCGACAGCCCCTGAACCAGGCTACATGCCACTCTTCTCAATCCAGAGTCTGGGGAAGTGCATGGTCTCTCTCTATAAGCCACAGAATCCTTGTCTTCAAGTCTCCACCCCATCAGTCCCCCAAGGCGCTAGTGCAGAAATGGATGCGGATGCCGACGGAAACGATAGTTTATAACCTGTTAAGTGTCAGCACTTTGGAGAGATTAAGCATGGTGGCTGTGGAGCCTCAGGTTCAAGATGAGAACCCTGCAGAGATTTTTTAGTATCCGGCAGGCGTTCCCAGAGGGGTCGAGTTGTGCATAGAAATTCTCTAGACCAATCCCCACACAAGACCTGTTTAGTAGATGCTCAAACCAAGGCCTGGAAAAAGAGGACGATCCCGCCCCGCCCCTGCCCCGCCCCTGCCCCCGCCCCGCCCCGCGCCCATAGTCAACAGTAGTCAAGAGACAGAGCTGGGTCATGACTGGAGGCTCCTGTGTCCAGCCTGTCCAGGGTTCCTCCAATCCCTGCACAAGGAGGTCCACCTAAGCACTCTCTACTTGCTTCTACTCCTCAGCTCTGCCTCGTTTTGTCCACTCCACCCCACCCACCCTGTACAGCCTTCAAACCTCTCTCCAGTCTGGTCTCTTAGGCTTTGCCGGTGTTTGTCTTTGGGAAGCCAGTGTTGGCAGGGCCCCTGTTGGTCAGACTCCTCACCTCTGTTTACTGGTGTTTATCCATGTATGTCCCATCCGTCCTTCCAGCAGCAGCAAAGCCAGAAATGCAGGTTCTGCTTTGTGGCTCCATCGCCTATCCTCTGGGGGTCACTGACCTCTGCGACCTGTAACCAGTGTGAGACCGCAGCCAGCAACACCCTGCCTGGGCCTGGCCCACAGCTGATGGCAGACTACGGGGAGGGGCTACAGGGAAAAGGGGTTGTCCTCTGTTCACTATCATCACTAGTGATTCTGGGTAGCACATATTCTGGATGACTACATCCAGGATCATGATAACTCAGTTCCAAGCTGGGAGGATGGTTTTTCAGTGAGAGCATTCCATCGACAAGCCAGGCCTCAGTTTGGTCCCCAGACCTGAGGTGGAAGAAGAGAACCAGTTCCATACACGTGTCCTCTGACTTCTATATGTGTGTCGTGGCAAAAGAATCGACTATTATTATTGTTTGGTTGTGGACCCTGGGACCAGGGACTAAAGTACATATTTTATATATCAAAGCAGCAGGTTCTCCCTGCATCCCTCTGTCCCTATCTGGAATATCCTGCTACCTCGGGGGGGGGGGGGCTGGGGGGGGCTGGGCTGCCCTCCCCCCAGAGGCTCCTCCCTATATAACCCAGACATTTTGGTCTCTCTCTTTTTCCCCCTTCTCTTTCTCTTCTCTCTCCGGGTGCACACCCCCTTTCTTTTTATCACATCCCCCCCATTGGCAATTCCCTTGGTCTCAATCCTTGGGGCCAGTGAACCCTCCAGAGAGCAGCTTCCCAATAAACCTGCCTTTAATATAATCTAATCTGGCTTGAATCGGCTCATTTCACCAGTGGAGAAATAACCTATTAATTATTATTGTTGTTATTATTATAACTATTACTATTATTTTTGGGTTTTTTTGTTTGTTTGTTTGTTTTTAGTCAGGGTCTCACCATAGAGCACTGGCTATCCTGAAACTTGCTCTGTAGACCAGGCTGGCCTTGAACTCAGAGATCTGCCTCCCAAGGGCTGAGATTAAAGGCATGTGCCACTACTCCCAGCTTAAAACAATTATTGTCTTACAAAGAGTCAGTTTTCATGTCCCTCTCATTCACTGCAGAGACCAGAAGGAAGGTTTAAGCCTTGGGATACCTCTGTGTCTGAATGGTCATGGTCATGCCCCGTTTCCCCAGATTTAAAAAAACAAAACAAAACAAAACAAGAAAACATGGGAGAACATACGTGGAAAGAGCTCACATACTTCAAACTCACACTTCCCGTTTGAGCCACCATGGTCAAACTCTGCCACCATCTGACCTACACACGCCCAGCTCATCTGTCTCTACGTAGCTCGTTCCCACAGCAGAGCAAACCTCTCTGGGTGGATGGGTCCCTACCAACTTGGAATCCTCACTAGGAAACCCTTGGGGCCCCCACTTGTTGAGCAGACTCTCTGCTCTTTGGATGTTTCAGTGAATTCAGAGATCAATTTGGCCAAAGCCAGCAAACCTTTTAAAATCTCATAGCCTTCGACTCGCCCACGCTCCTTCCCGGTGCCCTATAGGGAGCCTGTGACTTACGACTGTACAGATGTTCCCAGCGGCAACGGACAGGCTCGACAACTCATACTTATGTTCCCTGGGGCGTGGCTCCGTAAGCCCCCACGTATGCACGGGTGGGCAGAGGTGCAGTGGAGTGAACGAGGCAGGCTTCCGGGAACCGAGGACGTGGGAAGGGCTCCAGGACATATGGCAAGCAGAGAAAGCAAGCCGCGGAGCGTTCTGTGAGGTACATCCACAGGCTGCCTAACGCAGAGCCGATGACGCGTGTGCATAAATAAACAGCAAGGAAAACAGGCCCCTAACACGCATGCCCCGAGGTGAGCTCGGTTACCCCAAGGAGAGACGAGGGTTGTGAGTGTGTGTGATTTGGGGTGGACTCTTCCCTGGTCTTTGTATATTGGGGTTTTGAGAAGGGATTATATTTCTATATTTTAGTGGAGGTGGGGACATGTAGGGATCAGAGGACAGCTTTCAGGAATTCGTTTTCAGATCCAGGAATGGAACCCAGGTCATCAGGCTAAGATGCACGTGTCCTTATCCCATGAGCCGCCTGGCCTGCTTGAGTGTAGTCTTTTATCCCCCTCTGAGGTGTGTTCTCCAGTCTAGCTAGCTTCAGCGTGATTCTCCTGCCTCTGCCTCCTTTCAGAGTACACCATGGCATCCAGCTTTTACTACTACTACTACTACTACTACTATTATTATTATTATTATTATTATTATTTAACCTGAGTCAGGCTCTCAGGCTTGGCCCCAGGGGCCCTTACCAGCTGTGCCATCATTTTGCTATTGCTCGCCCTTTCTTTTCTAACGAGAATGTGTCTGTGGGTCTCTCAGGCAGGAGCAGAGAGCTTGCATCTTTCAGGCTTCGAGGGCAGTGGGTGGATGGTATCTGCAGAGATGATCCACCCATCAGCTGGAGCCCTTTCCAGACTTGAGGCTGTGTCCCAGAATAGCTGCCTGCTATCTCTGGAGAATCCTCCTGCCTGATGGCTCTGGATCTCCCCGACCTCTGCTTGGCTTGTTTAAATGAGTCTCTTGCAAGAGCCCAGGCCATCTGAGAGATGAGGCCCCCCCCCCCCCAGTCACAAACAGCAAGAGGGCAAGGCTGGGCAGATCGGAGAGGGCAGAACCTCAGAGAGCGTGGAAGAAAGCAGGTCTCAGTCAGCCAGGAGATGGAGAAAGGGGCAGTCGCCATGCAAAGACTTCTGGGAGAAGAGTCATCCACTTCTGCTGCCAGCTGAGGAGGGTCCCGTGGTACCGCCAAGTCCTTCCCAAGATCCATGGTCTCACGAAAGTATTGAGCAACAAGCCTGAGAGCCAAGGGGCGGTTGGGTCATAACCAACAGCAAGATGAGGAGACTTAACAATGGCCACTTTCTGGATGCAGAAATGAAAGCTCAGAGAGGTACTATGCCTTGCCTGAAGTCACACAGCTGGCTTCAAGTCTCCCACAACCCCAGACGTCTTTCTTCTTCATCTTCTAAAACAATACCTTCCCCTCCTCAGGTCAGATTCCCAGTTCCCTCTCTTGCCCCCTTTCTGAACTGAAAGCTTGGGTTGAGACATATTCAGAAATACACCCATCCCCTAGAGGGTAGTCCTACTGAGTGCTGAGATCTCTTTGGTAAGTCCAGGATACTCACAGCAATAGGGATAAATCAATACCGTGGCAAAACGACACTATTTCACTTTTCCGGGCTCTGGGGGGAATTGTAGAAATGTGAATTTGTGCTTGTGGGTCTGCTTTGTAAATCATTCAGATACTCAGATTATTTTCCACACCTTTCCCCAAATTACCCTCAGCTGCATTGAAACTCTGAAAAGACAGGTATTTCTGTTCACCGCTTTCTGGATGCAGAAGCGAAAGCTCAGAGAGGTAGCATCCCTTGCCCGAAGTCACACAGCTGGCAGTATCATGGTCTAGACTGGGACCTGGGATCCTTCTTGAAGGAAGCAAAGCTGGACAGGCAGAGGACCTACTGTCTCTCAGCCACATCAAGATCCCCTGCCCCTGCCCCTGCCCCCCAACCCCTCTCCCAGCAGCCAGCATAGACTCCTTGGCCCAAGCCCAGGAACCATCAGGCACGTGCGTGTGGCTCATGGCTACTCCGTTCGAACTATTCACTACACACGTAGCCCCAGATGCTCAGCCCCCCCGAGTCTCCTTGTCTGCCTGCCAGTTTCTAAAGGTGACAGTAATGAGACTGTAATGGCTGAGTTTTCACTATGCCCAAGTGTTCTCACTTCAACTGTTCACGCCAGATAGTTTCTGGCATCTGGGTTCAATTGCAGGCGGACTGGGGTGCTGCTAGCCGCGGTGGAGGGGCAAAAAGACGACAGAAAGCGAAGGCTGGGCTTCCCGGTCCCTCCTAGGACATGCTCCGAGCTATGACCTGCCCTAGCTCCTTTCCGGTCACTGCAGCCGAAACCAGGAGGAAGCGCCGGTCAGGTGCCAGGCCAGCCAGACAAAGTGGATAACTGGAGTGGGTAGCCGTGTTCATAGACGTGGAGGAAGCTGGGCAGGCCCTGGTGGTCTGGGTGGGGCCGTATCCTGGAGTGAGGTGACGTCAGTGGAGGCAGCTGGGTCCTAGCCTGGAGTCTCCTTGATCGATGGACTACTCTCTGGAATAAATGAGCTAAAATAATTGGGAGCCACTGGGTTAGAGCTGAGTTGTGTTTGGGTCTCTGTAGGGACCAGGCAGCTGGCTGAGCTAACTTATACTTCCTCTAGAGAATCCCAGGAAACTGGGAGTTTGTGCTAAAAGCTCCCGACTTGTGAAGGGCGGATGAGCCTGTGCCCTGTCTGTGCCTCTTCCCTGCATAGGCAACTACCACGAGTACTCAGTTCTCTCTCTAATCCTAGTCTTGCTTTAGAGTACAGGATGGGTAGACCTGGACCGAGGTCCTCAAGAGCATGTGTACAACTTGCCCTGTGTACTGTTCCGTTGCACAGATCTGAATGGGCTTGGAAGTCACCGAAGTCCCTGGATCAGAGATTCAAACAAGTGGCAGCAGTCACCTCTCACAAGCTGTGCTGAAGGGCTGTTTGATAGCCAGCTCTCTGCGAGCCAAAGCTACCACCACAGTAGCCCAATCTGGGAGAGGCCCTATAATCAAACAGAACACCGCCCACCTCCTACCCACATCCTGCTGATGTCTCCAGAGACCAGATATGGGAGGGAGCACCTCAGGCATACAGCATGCTCCAGTCCTATCTCTTCTCCGGTAGTCTTCCTGTGTGCCCTCTGCTCATTCCCTGGCTCCGGTCCATCCGTCATAGGCTTGGTTCCCCCAGAGGGATTTCAAAGCTCTCGAGACCCACCACTAAATAAAAGCAAGGGAACAGACGAGCCACTCTTCAAAAAGTGGCACTACCCTTGGTAAGAATGTAGACCCGTGTAGAGAGTGATTCAGTTAGTCTGCTCCTTTAAGGTGAACCTCCACGGGCTGGGGATGTGGCTTCGTCTAGCACGCAGGAAGCCCTGGAACTCCATGAACCAGGTGTGGTTGTGCAAGCCTGTAATTCTAGCACTTGGGAGGTAGATATGGAAAGCATCAAGAGTTTAAGATCATTCTTGACTGTATAGAAAGTTTGGGATGGGCCTAGGCTACACATCTTTTTTGTCTCAAAAAAAAAAAAAAAAAAAAAAAGTGAAAACCTCGGAAGAAAAGGGAGTGGATTCCACAGAAATGAAGACTTGAGGTTCAATTTACGTTCGTTTGCCTTTCATCCTTCCGGTGTCAGCTTTGTAAGACAGATGAGAGGATGGCGAGGTAAGGAGATTGTAGATAGATGGCAGATGGAAATGGATAAATGATGATAGGTAGATGATGGATGGATAAATGGATGGATGGATGATGGGGAGGTAGCTGCTAGATACATGGATGGATGGATGGATGGATGAATGGATGGATGGATGGATGGATAGATAAGAATAGATGGGTAGCTAAATGATAAAACCAGGTAGATGGATGACAACTATATCAATAGCTAAATAGACGACTGCACCAATGAGTGAATAGGGAGACAGCCTGTAGGTAGGTGGGTGGGGACAGTTAATTCTCTGTCACTCTAACACATACATAGAGGTGATCACCTTAAGAGAAAAAGTTCCATTGGCTCCTGGCCATGGAGAGCAGCTGGCCTTTTGCTTTTAGGCCGATGCTAACGCAGCCTACCGTGGAAGGGACATCTGGCAGAGCAAACCCACTCACCCCATGGTAGGGAAGAGGTAGCCCAAGCTAGCTCACTTGAGCCCAGGAGAGGTCCGCAGGTGGGCTAAACGATCCATCAGCTCTCCAAGGGCCCTGCCTTTATAGTTTGAGATAGGCTGCCCTTCTCCATGCTGTGGGAGGACCCTCCGACCTAGTGTATCCAGAGAGTTGGCACATCAAGCATAAAGCACATAGCAAGTGTCAAGAAGAAGTCGGTGCAAGCACAAATGACAGAGAATGTTCAGCATCAAGGGTACAGGGGCTCAGCTGAGACTCTGGCTTTAGGTGGTTTCCATCTCCGCTTTAACTCTGACCCTGTAGAGCAGTGGTTCATGGTCTTCCTAATGCTACGACCCTTTAACACAGTTCCTCATTATTGTAGTGACTCCCTCTCCCCGCCTACACTCACATAAAATTACTTCATTGCTACTTCATAACCATAATTCGGCTACTGTCACGAATCTCAACGTAAATATCTGCTAAGGAGGATATGGGATATGAGACCCCCTAAAGGGATCGCGACCCACAGGTTGAGAACCACGGCTTTAGCGCCAGGTGGGGTGCGCATGTGTAATCCCAGTCCTGTGGAGATGGACGCCAGAGGACCAGCAGCTTAAGGTCATCGTCAGTGACTCCAGGATCGTCTGGGCCACTTCCCAGGTGTTTTGGGTGTCCACCACCTCCTAACTTCCTCCTGGCGTCCTCTTCCTCTCTCCATCTCTGGACCAGTCTTGTTATTTCTCCAGTTCCCAGAGTCGCAGATTCAGTCCTTTCTCTAGAAACTTCTGGCTCTGGTGGAGTTTCCCAAAGAATTCCTCAAAATTGACTCATTTATTAGTTATTTCTGTGCTTAGTTGTCCCCCCTCCCCCCGCAAGCCCAGGATTACTTCTGTTTCTTTTGGGGTGTCACATGATCCCACACCCTGGCTTTGTGGAAAGACAGGTCTATTCATCTCTCTCCCAAGGCCTCATCTGAGTCCTGCTCTCCCATTAAGTGGAGACTTCGGAGTTCCACATCATTTGGGGGGAAAATCTTAGCAGCCTGGGCAGGAGGTCAATTATTCTACAGTGTAGGGAAAAAACTTCTCTCTTTACAATCCCTCTGTATCCTGCTACCCCAAGCCGGGGCACCCACCAGAGCGCAGAAACTAGAGCCAAGGGGACAGCCTGGTCCGGTTACACCCATGCCTCTGCCGACTGGAAGCAGGGGAGAGAGAAGGAGAGGTGAGAGAAACGGAGGGTGACAGAGCCAGGTAGGGTGAGGCTCAAGAGAAACAGACAGATATGTAGCAGGTGAGGGTTTCCATCTCTCTCCTGAGCCTTCTGCACTCCGGGTAGGTGGTTCTGGTACCCAGGTTCCCCCACACTGAGTCCATAGAGGGATTTCCTTTAAGCTAGCTCTGCTAGATGCCAGAAGATTCCTATCCAGCAACTCCAGCTTCCTGGTCCAGTCTTCTTGTTTATAGACGCACATGCACACACCCTCACTGCCAACATGGAAACACAACAACAAACACAACAGTGTTTGATTCTTATTGTTCTCCTAGATTCCGGCCCTAGATAAAACCATCTAGAGATACACCTTCTAGAATATTCCATGGGATTCTTCTCCTGGGTTCCCCTGTGCCCCCGTTCCTGTCCCCCTCTGCAACACAGTCTACTTGTTAAGCCTCCATGTCTAACCGATTATGCTTAGAGAGGGTCAGGTACCCTGCCTCACTACAGAGCGACCAGTGTGCCCTCAGATGTCACTCATGAGGCAGGCAGCCACATCTGCTGTTGTAGACAGTTGGGGAAAGTGGTTTATGGCCTCCGTGTTCTGCTCAATTAAGCAAGCAGTCTCCGGGTGTTTTGAAACCACGGCCCAAAGTCGAGAACCCACTTGTACTAACTGTTTACGACTGCAGACTTATTTTGACTATTGCTATTAAGACGCTGGAAAATATCTTCCCTTTAAATATACAACTTGGCTCTGGGGGAGGGCAAAAAGAAAAAAAAGAAAAGTCATTTCATGACATCTTGGAATGGCAAGTTTCCTTCCAGAGGCATCCATCGCTAATAGGACAATTAAAGTCAGTGAGAAATTTGAATTCAATATGTGCAGACTTGTAGAAGCTAACTGCCCTCCCTCCCGGCCCACATCTGTTATGACCTCCCCCCACCTCATCCACTCTCCAGACCCTTTGGCACTGAGGGCCACTGCCAGTTGCTTTCTGGAACTCTAACAGACAACCGTGAAATCCCATGCTTACCTCCGGAGAGAAAAAGTTGCCTGGGAGGCCTTGAGGATTCACAAGGCACTTTATTCTCTTATTTACAGATTTATAATTTTATTTATTTATTTTTGCAATTCTAGGGATGGAAGAGAGTCTTGTGCGTTCCAGGAAGGCACTCGACCCCTTAACCTCTTTATCTTGACGTGAGATCTCATTAAGGGTAGCCCTGAACTTCCAATCCTCCTGCCTCAGCCTCTCAAGTAGATGGGAGTAAAGGCATATGCTACCACACCCAGCTTCATTGAAGTTTGAAAGTAGCCAGATTCTCACAACAGAGACTCAGTGGGGAGCCTGGGATGTCAACTGAAAGCTGGGAGCAAGCTGGAAGCTTATCCACCTTGTGTGTGTGTGCGCACGCGCGCTTGTGTGTGTGTGTGTGTGTGTGTGTGTGTGTGAGAGAGAGAGAGAGAGAGAGAGAGAGAG
>NW_022196909.1:27157181-27158556 GCF_008632895.1 Mastomys coucha
AGGAGAGGAGAGGAGAGGAGAGGAGAGGAGAGGGAGGGGGAGGGGGAGACAGGGAGAGAGGGAGGGGGTATCAGGGCACATACTTGCCACAGCGCATATGTGTGGAGGTCAGAGGACCACCTTCAGGAGTTAGTTCTCCCTCTCCTGAGGATCTCCAGGAGTAGAACTCAGGTCACCAGGCTTGTGCAGCAGTCATACTCTTATTCATTAAGCCATTTTGCCTGCTCCAAAACACTTGTTCTTTATAAAGCTCTACAGGGAGTGGAATCGTCATGGGCACCGTTTAGGGTTTTCTGGCTTATGCAATTTCAGCAACTTCATCCTCAGATCTAGAGTTTACAGACTCCATTAAAACAAAACAACAGCAACAAGAACAAAAACAGAAACAAAATAGAAACACAGGGCTGGAGAGATGGCTCAGTGGTTAAGAGCATTGGCTATACTTCCACAGGTCCCAGTTTAGTTCTACAATAAATCTATAAATAAATAAAACAAAATAAAGACACATAGATGATGGACCAGTGGTGGCACATGCCTTTAATCCCAGCACTTGGGAGGCAGAGGCAGGCGGATATCTGAGTTTGAGGCCAGCCTGGTCTACAGAGTGAGTTCCAGGACAGCCAGGACTACACAGAGAAACCCTGTTTCAAACAAACAAACAAACAAACAAACAAATAAACAAACAAAAGACACATAGACACAGTTCCTCCAACAAGGCCACACCTCCTGATCCTTCTAATCCTTTCAAACAGTTCCACTCCCTGCTGACTAAGCATTCAAATACTTGAGCCCATGGGGGGCACTGTTCTCATTCAAACCACCACAGTCTTTGAAAAGTGACCTTTTGTGACATGCCACATGGGCACACTCTCTGTTTTAAAATCTGAAGGAGACACACTGAGGGTGTGGCTCAGCCGATACAGTGCTCGCATAGCACACACTCAGGAGATGAAGGCAGGGAAATCAGAAGTTTCAGCTCACCCTCAGCTACGCAGTTTGAGGCCAACCTGGGCTACATGAGACCCTGTCTCAAGAAATAAGTAAACAGAAATAAAGAAATCACAAGCAAAGGCAGAAATTTTGGGTTCTTCACCCAAGCATGTCCCCACCTCATCCTTCTCCCTCCAGCCCTCTCCACAATGACCTCTATGTGCTGGCTACCAAAACAGGTATTGTGCAAATGAGTGTGTTTCCTTTGCCGTGTAAACTGTGTGTAGCAGAAGCTGTGACAGGGAGCCAGATGAACCTTTTCTCTCTTCACTTACCTTCTAACAGTGTTTTACCTCAGCAACAGGAAACAGAGTGGAGACACCACCTCAGGATCATGAGGCAATGACCGCTCAGGAAAAACCGGGGTGGGGTGTGTGTGGGGTGT
>NW_022196909.1:27158566-27185286 GCF_008632895.1 Mastomys coucha
GGGGTGTGGGAGTGGGAGGGGTGTCACTCGCTTCTATAATTTATTGAGCAGCTGTGGCAAGTTCAACAATGATGATTTCTGAACAGCATGGCATCTGGGAGAAGTAAATCCCTGTCCATTTGAACGACAACAGATTGAGCATTTGCTTTTATTGACAATGCAAAGAAATGCTAATGGAGTTAAAATTTGTGTGCCTGTGGTTCCCCCACCCCCACCCCCCCAGCTCAGCAGTCATTTTGAGATCTAGCCATGCAAGGACGAGGGGATTCTTTTAACTAACCGCAAGCTGCAGTAGACTGCATTTTGGCTAGGAATAGTTGATCTCCTCTCCATTTTTTCATTTGCTGGTGATGAATTCCCTGTACACACACTAGTATTTCGTCTCCTCAGTTGTTGTTGCGTGTGTGTACCTGTCCATGATGTGTGTGGTGTCTATTCTTGGTTGTCAACTTGACTACTTCTGGAATTAACTAAAACCCAAAGAAGCTCATGTGGCGATTCAAATAGGTATGGCCCTCATACACTCCTGTGTTTGAGTGCTTAACCCATAGGGACTGGCACTATTAGGTGTGGCTTTGTTGGAACAGGTATGGCCTTATTGGAGGAAATGTATCACTGTGAGGGTGGGCTTTTGTTAAATTCGGTGTGGGTGCCCCACTCTCGAAGAAACAGAGATGGAGATCACTGCAATTAGCATGAGGTTTTTATTGCCAGTATACTGGGGTCATCCTGCATTCAGAGCAAAGGCGACCCCCAGGAACAAAAGCACACACACTTTTTATACTTTTCAGTACATAGGTTTACAGCATGAGTTGGTTATCTCTCATTGTTGGAGCCCATTGTCTTTTGTTCTCATTGACCTTTATGGCCCAGGTGAGGAGGAGATACAGATTGCACGTAGGAGGGGGGGAATCCACCCCTTACTGGGGACGTTTCCTGGAACCGGGCATTACTCCCCACAATGAGGGCATCTCCTGGGGACTGATGTTTGCTCGGTAAACCCTCCTGAAGCTCTGTCTTTAGGCTTAGTGGACATTCCTTGCTCCTTGGTATTTTTATGAGGTGTTCCTGTTTGCTCAATTCTTACACTTTGAGGTCTCCTATGCTCAAGCTCTGCCCCGTGTGACACAGAGTCTCCTGCTGCCGTCTATGGATCAAGATGTAGAGAACTCTCAGCTCCTCCAGCACCATGTGCACCTGGATGCTGCCATGCTTCCCACTATGAATATAATGGCCACAACCTCTGAAACTGTAAGCCAGCTCCCGATGAAATGTCTTCTCTTATAAGAGTTGCCATGGTCATGGTGTCTTTTCATAGCAATAAAACCTTAACTAAGACAGCTAGGTACACCTATGAAGAATTATTCTTAAGTGGTTTGAAGAAGAAAGACTCAACTTTACTCCAGATCTTTTGAGGTGGGAAGAGCCACCTCTTCTCTGGGCCATACCTTCTGCTGGCAGGCCATGTAAAAAACCATGGAGGAAGGAAGCTCTTGCTCTTTGCCTGCTTGCCCTTGGTCTTTCTGGTAAGTTCATCCCATCACTGGCATTAGAGCCCACTTCTCTGGGACTCTGCTGTGTGCTAAAGAACAGCTGAGACATCCTGCGTCATGGACTGAACAACCACTGGGTTCTCGGACTTCTGGTTGGTAGACAGCCCTTGTTGGACTAACTGGACCACAGACTGTAAGCCACTCTAACAACACATATATATGTTATATATGTATGTAAGTCACTCTAATAAATCCCATATATGTGTGTATATAAAATATATGTAATATATATGTATGTATATGGTCATCCTATCAGCTGTGTTCCTCTAACCCTAAGATACTGTGTATCTATTAGGTACTTTCTTAGTCAGGGTTTCTATTCCTGCACAAACATCATGACTAAGAAGCAAGTTGGGGAGGAAAGGGTTTATTCAGCTTACACTTCCACACTGCTGTTGATCACCAAAGGAAGTCAGGACTGGAACTCAAGCAGGTCAGGAAGCAGGAGCTGATGCAGAGGCCATGGAGGAATGTTCCTTCTTGGCTTGCTTCCCCTAGCTTGCTCAGCCTGCTCTCTTATAGAACCCAAGACTTCCAGCCCAGGGATGGCACCACCCACAAGGGGCCCTCCCCCCTTGATCACTAATTGAGAAAATGCCCCACAGCTGGATCTCATGGAAGCACTTCCCCAACTGAAGCTCCTTTCTCTGTGATAACTCCAGCCTGTGTCAAGTTGGCACACCAAACCAGCCGGTACAAGTACACATGACATAAAGTGCACATTAGAGATCATGCTCATGACGCTGGCTATCAAAAGCAGAGATCTATGAAGGGATGCACGTATGTTAGGGCCAAGCTTGCTCTGTCCCTTTCATTCCATCCAGGGCCTGGCCTATGAAATGGTGCAGGCCACATTCAGAGTGAACCTTCCTGTCTCAGTTAACTCAAATGAAAAGGAAGGTTCTGTCCTTCTACCTTTCCGTGAGTTCTGGGACTGAACTCAGGCAGCCTTACTCAAGAGCCCCTTTACCAGCTGAGTCATTGGGCCAGTCCATAGGCTAGTCTTTCTCCAGGGCAGGTATCCAGAGCATGATGTGGTGGTTTGAATATGGTTGCCTCAGGGAATGGCACTGTGAGGAGGTGTGACCTTGTTGGAGTAGGCCTGTCACTGTGGGCATGAGCTTTAAGACCCTCATCCTAACTGCCTGGAAGCCAGTCTTCCACCAGCAGCCTTCAGATGAAGATCTAGAACTCTCAGCTCCTCCTGCACCATGCCTGCCTGGATGCTGCTATACTCCCTCCTTGATGATAGTGGACTGAACCTCTGAACCTGTAAGCCAGCCCCAATTACATGTTGTCCTTTATAAGAGTTGCTTTGGTCATGGTGTCTCTTTACAGCAGTCAAACCCTAACAAAGACACATGCATAGAGCAGGCTGTATGCATTTTTGGGGGTTAGCCGATGCACACAGCTGTGCCAATGGAAAATCCCACTCAGGAGTGTACCTCCTCAGCTCTACACACACCATTCTCTTTGATCAGTTGAGGCCCGAGGGCTTGCTCAGTTGATGTATTGCATTGGGTTTAAACTCTCTTTGTTCCTGAGGGTGGCCGGCGTCTGAGGGTATGCCAGTTGCGTGCAATTCCTTTCTCTTGGCAGTGACTACTGAAGGCCTCTGCCCGTGTTTCATTTGGGACTATGTGTCTTTTTCCTTCTGGTACATATTCATTTATTTGTCTGTCTGTTTATGGTGCTGGGGATGGAACCAAAAAACTTCTGTATGCCAGGCAAATGCTCAGCTACTGCATGATATCCCCTGCCCTACTACTGTGTAAACAGTCCAGTTCCATCATTTGTGTGTGCTGTTTGTCTGTGAATCGGGCCCTGTGGGACAGATCCTGCTGACTCCTTGGGTTTGCCGGGGACTCAGATGGCCAGGCTTTGCTGTCACCTAGTAGCCTTTCCTCCCTAGCCTGCACCTGGTCCTCCTGTGTGAAAGGACAGCCACGATTTTTACATTCACAGCTCCAGAAATCCTATGTTTCTCTCAGCTCCAACCCAGATCTGCTCTGTGCCCTTGGATAGTGTGGTGGTTTGAATACACTTGGCCCAGGGAGTGGCACTAGTGGGAGGCGTGGCCTTGTTGGAGGAAGAGTGTTACTGTGGGGGTGGGCTTTAAGGCTCCACCTACTGTGGAAGAGTCAATCTCCTCCTGGCTGCAGTCAGATCAAGATGCAGAACTCTCAGCTCCTTCCATCTGCCTGCTCACTGCCATGCTTCCTGCCTTGGATGATAATGGACTGAACCTTCGAACCTATAAAGCAGCCCCAATTAAATATTGTCCTTTTGGCCGGGCGGTGGTGGCACACGCCTTTAATCCCAGCACTTGGGAGGCAGAGGCAGGTGGATTTTTTGAGTTCAAGGCCAGCCTGGTCTGCAGAGTGAGTTCCAGGACAGCCAGGGCTACATAGAGAAACCCTGTCTCGAAATCCAAAAAAAAAAAAAAAAAAAAAAAAAAAAAAAAGTTGTCCTTTATAAGACTTGCTTTGGTCATGGTCCCTTCTCAGCAATGGAAACCCTGAATAAGACAGGTGGGCTGACTGACCTCTCAAGTTCAAAGACCTCTGCTCTGGAAGGGAGGTTTCAGGCCTCATTATCGAGGAGGCCTTATTTCTGGTGTGACCAGTTGCCTCCCTTTTTCTCTGTCCTCCTACCTCAATTCCCTGGGAACCGTGTGAGTAATCTAGGTTGGTCTGAGACCCCTCGTTCTGGTGATCTGCTCCTGCTCTTGCTCTCAGACCTGATTCTTTGCCTCTCTTCTGTTTCCTACTCTCTCTCTCTTGCTTCCAAGAGGCTGCGGCCACCAGCCTGAGTCTTAGCCCTAGAAAAGTGGTTTTCAACCTACGGGCTGCGACCCCTTTAGGGGTTACCCCTTTTCACAGGGGATGTATATCAGATATTTACATGGCAATTCATACCAGGAGCAAGATTACAGTTAATGAAGTAGCCATGAGGTAATTTTATGGTTGAGGGTCACCACAACATGAGCAACAATAGGACTATGTGTCTTTTTCCTTCTGGTACATATTTATTTATTTGTCTGTCTGTTTATGGTGTTGGGGATGGAACTGAAGAACAACTGCAGGCCAGGCAAACGCTCAGCTACTGCCTGATACCCCCTGCCCTACTACTGTGTAAACAGCCTGGCTCAGTAACAGGGTCTGTCTTTTTCTCTAGTGTATATGTTTTCAGTGTATATGTGTCTCAGCATTAGGAAGGTTGGGAACCACTGCCCTAGAGGGAGCAGCCTCTGTCAGAGGTCTCAAGTGAGCACACACACATCTGCAGAGAGTCACACCAAGGCTCTTCCCCTACCAGAGGCTCTAGTAGTCCATTGCGTCTCCCTAGCAAACTCTTCCTCCTCCTTCAAATCCTTAGTTTGCAACCCCGACCCGGAGTTAATTTCCTCTTCTATAACTACATTGCATTTTATTAGTCACTCACCTGAATGTGGGAGCGAGCTCACCACAGAAGTGACAAGGGATTTATTTTTATGCCTCCGTGGCAGAAGTTGAACAGTGACATATTAGAGAAAGAGGTTCATGAAGAGCGTAGCATTCTCCCAACTCTCAAATGAAGGGAGGAAGCTCAGGAAGGTGAATCCAGGTGCCTAAAATCATCACTTTAAAGGTAATCCCAAGGCCTAGACATTTACCCAGAATGCTCTGTGGCTTCCCCGGGGCAGCCTCCTAGGGACTTCAGACCCATGTTATTCTCTTGGCCCTTCTTTACAGAAAACAATGGGTATACAAAGTCTTGAAAAGAGGTGTGACCCAAGTTGAGTCACTTAACCTCTCTGGGCCAGCCTTTTCTCACTGAGTCATCTGTGGTTCATATCAGCTTCAGGCTGGAAGAGGGTAATGACAATCCGCCTCCCCCAGACTCCCAGGTGGGATTCTAATCCACAAATACACTGAGCTAGCGAGCGGTCTGCCAAGCCCAAACTCTGTTTCCCCTCAGGGGACAGCCTCTCTCTGATCCTCACCTGTTGGCCTTGGAAGCAGAAGCCAGGAATCTAGAAGCCAGGAATCTAGCCAGATAGGGCTGGCTGGTGGCCCTCCTCTCTGGCCTTTTTCCTCTTGTCACCGATAGGTGTTGTCACATTCTAGGAGCAGCCGCAGGTCCCTCAGGTCCTGTTTCTCACTGTTGCCTGAGCCTTCAGTGAGCGGAGTGGAAAGAAGGCCTCCGTCAGGCTCCACCCGCCTGCACTTATGAACTTGACTCCTGGAGGCTCTGGTCTGAGGAAGGAAGCAGGCTTGGACACAGGTGAGGGTGTCAGTGGCCCGCCAACACCCACCAGCACAGCTGCTACCTGATGAGCTGTTGTCTGTCTGAGTACAGCCTCCCAGGGATGCAGGCCCGCACTGACATACTCCTGGCCTCCTGCCCCAACTGATGCCTGTGTAGCAGGCAGAGACTGAGAGGCTGAGAGAACTTTTGGTTACTGATCCAGAATGGTTCGTGGCTCATGGACCAGGTGACATGTGCCAGGCTGTGTGTCCTACCCGGATGGACAGGCCCAGGCCCTGCGCATAACTTTCTTCTGGCTTTGTGATTTGACCCCTCCCCTTCCCATCCCCTGCCCCAGTTCCTTGCTTTGCTTGCTTAGTCAGTTTAGGAAGAAGACAGAGCACTTCCAACACATTGTCAGATATGCATCTTTCACCCCTGGGAGGAACCTGGCATAGTCCCTGCCTGTAGCAGTCGGCTGGAAACACTGGCGTGCGTGGCTTCTGAGAGATCCTGGACTTCTGGCTGTGATCAGGGTTAAAAGTGCGGCAATTGATTGGTGATGTCTGCAGTGGGTATAGGAGTAGGGAGGGAGAACACAGATGCTGTGAAGGGCTTATCCCAGTCCAAAAGTGTGTCCTCCTCAAAGGCACGGGGCAAGTCTTTTCCCCTACTGCTCTTGTAGTGCCTGGAATGACATCTGATACTTAGGCACTATTCATGAGATAGATGAGCAAAGAAGGGTGGACATGTTGAGCCCTAGCTGCAAGTGGTGGGGCTTGTCCAGTCTTCTCCCACAGCTACCCACCTTCTGTGGTCCTGTTGAGCCCCATGCTTTCTCCACCCACACAAGCAGTATGACTTTGAATCTACCAAGTGCAGTGGTTTAGAGTCTCTACTCTCATTCTTTGGTGGGGAGGGGATAGCTCATGACTTTCATACCTAGCACTTAAGAAGGCTAAGGCAGGAGGGATTGCTTTGAGTTCAAGGCCAGGCTATTCTGTGGAGATTTCTGGTCTGGCCAGGTGGGAGGGCTCAAGCGAAGGGGAGAGGACATGAGCAGGGGGGGAGAATTGCCTCCGTTGTCTCTCCTGCTGATGCACTGACTGTGCTGAGCCTAGCCTGGCCAGCAAGGGGAGTGAGTACAGGGGACCTTCTACTGGCAAAAGCTTCAGGAGAGCAGTTCTCTTCCCAGGCAGTGTTACAGCTCTTATGCGACAGACGCTCTCAACCGATGGAGTAATTCTCTCACGCCTTTATTCCTTCTGGATAGGATCTCATATACCGTTTTGGGGTGGG
The DNA here is from genome assembly GCF_008632895.1 of Mastomys coucha. Lineage (NCBI taxonomy): Eukaryota > Metazoa > Chordata > Mammalia > Rodentia > Muridae > Mastomys > Mastomys coucha. The sequence continues at coordinate 27,165,649 of NW_022196909.1, forward strand.
TTGGGGCTCTGACAGGTGCTTCCTATTGGCTTGGTCTGAGATGTTAGGGATGCCTCATTTACACGCGGACGGGCTTGGGGGCACTGCCCTTATGTGACTGATGGCCACAATTCTCTCTGTGGGAGGCTGTGGCTAAGTGACAGGGATCTGGTGCCAAGAGTAGGGGAAGCTCAGACCATCCCTTCAGGGTCCTTGGGGCTTCAAGCCTTAGCTCAGCCTTACCAGGCTTCCTCTCATGGTCCACCACCCCACAGGGGTACACAGTAAATGTCAGGTTAACTGAGTTTTAGAGTGAAGCCCTGTCTCAAAATAAAATCAGATAAGATGAGAGGGAAAGAGAGACAGAGTGAGAGAGAAGGAGAGAGAGAAGGGAAGAAAGAAGGGAGGGAGGAAGGGAAGAAGGACAAGTTCTCTTGCACACATTATTGGCTGTGGGTTGCACTTCCCAGTGGGACCTACTAATTAATACTAGCTAATCTCCACAGCAGAATGAGCAAACCTGCCTGCCATTGTAGAGTGTTCCCTTGCCTTTTTCATCTGTCTCTGAAGACTTTAACCTTTGTCTTTCTTCGCATACAACATAATGAGTTTCATTACATTAAATGGCTGAAGTGCATATTTAACATCCCAAAGCAGACCCTGACTACCAGGTCCTCCCAGCATCCCACAGTCCCTACCCGTGACAGGGTCCTTCTACAGGCAAACCCCACCCCCTACCCAGGGGCTAGGCTGCCCTCCTTCCAGCCACCCTCCCCTGTATAATCCAGATATTTTGCTACGCTGTTCCTTTTACTCTTTTGATCTCTTGGTTAACCATTCTGATCGCCTAATCATACATATTCATATATACATATACATACACATACACATACATACACACATACACACACATATACGCATTCTCACACACATTCATATGCATATATACATACACATTCACACACATACATATACACACTCATATACATATATATAATATATATACACATATACATTATACATACATATACATTTACACACATACATATACATATACACATTCACACACGCATGCATATATACATACACATTCATATATACATATATAACACATACACATTCATGTACATATATATAACACACACACATGTTCACATACATATACATTGTGCCTGGTTCATACTTATCCCTCTAGTACCTCAACCTCTCCTTCCCCATTCTCACTGGCCCAAGAACTATTTATTTATTTATTTATGTATTTATTTGAGACAGCCAACCTTGCGATGCAGCCAAGAATGACCTTGAACTTCTGACTTTCCCGCCTCCCCTTCCCGAGTGTTGGGATTCTCATGCCCATTTTATGTAGAATTGGTCAACCTTCTCCCCCACTTAAACATGAACCTGAAAGTCAATGCTTCAGGTAGCTCAGGCTCGGGGAGAAGCTGGTCACGACGTCCTCCACCTTCAGGATGGGGATGATGGATTCTACACTGGACTCCTTCGCACAAATGCTTTCCCGGTGTTTGGTTTCTGACCCCTGGACAAGGGACTCCGGAGATTCTTCCTCATATAATCTAGGCATTTTGGTCTCTCCCTCCCCCTTCCCCCAACCTCCCCTTCTCCTTCTGCACATGCACCCATTCTTCCCCTCTTTCTCCAGACCTCCCACTTCTCTCCATGGTGACTCCCCTGGCCTCCTTTCTTGGGGGCCAGTGAACTCGCCTGCCTGAGAGCAGCTTCCCAGTAAACCTGCATTTAATATCATCATCTAGTCTGGCATGAATTGGCACATTTTACCTGCGGAGAAAATAACTTATCACTCAGGCCTTCAGGGCCACATCCAGAGAGACTATAAGATAGCAGACCATTCTCCTAATGTGGAGGAGGGACAGTCATGAGGCACACTACCCGGCCCTAGGCAGGAGGGAAGTCGGCCCTTTCCTCTTTCCACAGATCACCATCCATTCCCTCACCCCACCCTACCCCCCAAAACCCCAACTTCAGGGCCCATCTGGTCCAAACAATCTAAAAACAGAAAGTTCAAGATGGTTTTAGAAAACACTTCCCAGCAGCCAAAGGGGAGCAGGCAGCCCTAGTCCCTGAGTTCACGGGACTTCTATTCTTCTTTTTTAATTTTGGTTTTTTTTTGAGACAGGGTTTCTCTGTGTAGCCCTGGCTGTCCTGGAACTCACTCTGTAGACCAGGCTGGCCTCGAACTCAGAAATCTGCCTGCCTCTGCCTCCCAAGTGCTGGGATTAAAGGCGTGTGCCACCACTGCCCAGCTGACTCCTATTCTTCTTAGTAACTGGTACCACTCTTGGAGCAGGAAAACAGATAGAATGGGGCTTAGCCTGTTAGGAAGCTGAGCCCAGAGATGGAAAATGCTGTGATTGATTAGTGATGTCTGTCATGGGCAAGGATAAAGAGAGAGAAACAGAACCGAGCCAATTCTTCCATAGGACCTTGGCTTTCCTCACAACAGTTGCCTGTCACAGGTCTTCAGCCCTGGGACAACTGAGAACTGTAACAAGAGCAAGGGGAGAGCTGAACCGAGCCTTGGGGCCACGCCCCAGCCCCTCCCTTAAGCGCTTCATCCCTGGGGTAGGGCCCACAGCTGTCCATCTGTGCTAGGACACATCCATACCACCCACAACTGTGTCTCCCTTCATTCATTTATTTTTTAAATATTTTGGGATTTGTTTTTCATCCTTTGTGTTTACAAGGGAATCCATATAAACAATCTGGGAAAGAGGCCGCCAGCTCCAGCCAGCTGCTTAGGTTCAAGGCCTAAGGCCTGTATTTTTTGGGAAATGGATCTTTCCTCCGGCCTTCCCCCTCTCTGTCTGACCCCATTATCTAATGGACCAGAATGGGAAGAACAGGTGGCATTTAACAGTCTACTTTCTCTCCCCATCCCCACCCCGGAAGAAGTAAGGGGCTCCATTTTACCCACACGGAGACTATCTTATGGTGGGGCAGTTGGCCAAAAAATGGAAGAGTCAGGATTTCAACCCAGGCATTTCTTCGTTCAAGGGGGCTTCCACAGTGAAGGTGGGTTTCAGGGATGGGGGTCCATGTGGATTTGGGGAGCAGAGTGGCCAGTCATTTCTAAGAGAGGGAGTGTAAGCTAGAGATCCACATACTGTCTACACTGCAAATTCCTGCCATTCAATGTAGCACACACCTCTGGGGATACACACACAAAATCTCGTCAGGAGCTCCTCTGTCCAGTTCCTACACAGATCCACCTCACACAGCAATGCAGGTGGGGCTCACCCAGGGCTAACATCAGGACATACGAGGCCCTTTAGTTTTGAGCAGCCACCGTTTTTTGGCCTCCAGTGCCCAGCTATACTGAGTCACACGCCGGTTTTCCCTGCCCCCTCCTTGGATGGCAAACCAATCCTACGCTCTGAAGCTCCTACCCACCAATTAATCTCGGACTGTGAAGGTGTCAACCTGGGACAGGACAGTAGCTATTCAGAGCTATGGCCATCAGGGCTGACCCAAGCCAACCTAGGGTGACCTCTGGCTCGTTCTGTAATCCTCTGGCAAGTGCCCGCCCCTCTCACATTGCACAGACTCAGCTGTTTGGGGACGAGGAGAAGCTCTGGAGGCAGCAGCGGGTAGCTTTCATAGGAAGGGTGTCATTGTGGTCCCCCAAACCACACTGGTTTTAGGTGCAATGGCCCAAGGTAGGGGTGGGTGCCTAAGGGATCTAAAGAGAGCATCCATTGTTGCTCTGTAGCCTGGGGCTGGGGGAGGGGGTGGCTCAGTCAGGCTCTGAGTTTAATTCCTAGAACCTAAGTAGAAATAAGTGGAATAAACTGGGTGTGTTGACACACAACACTTACAAGTTGTGTTCTGACAAGGCGGAGGCGGGAGGATCCCCTGTGGCTCGTTGGTCCCTCACGCAGCACTCTCCAAGTTGTCCTGTGACTTTCGACGCACACGTACCTGAGCACACAAATGCAGGAGTCTGGATGCCAACCTGGGCTGGCAGAAGATTCTGTACCATTCAGGAAGAATGTGTGGTGCCCAATCAGGACTCAGTGGATTTCTAGGTGGGTAGCAGAACCCGCTTAAGCACATACGTTTGCAGACATGCTTTGTAGCAAGGCTAAACGAATCCCACAGGACCCCAGGCTGTGTGATATCAGGCACGATCCTTGATGTCTCTGGGCCTTGTTTACTTCCTCCCTGAAGTGGAGCTGAAATGCTGTCACCGTCACATAGGGCTCTGAGGATTACCGTCGCGAGCGGCTGGCAGAGGGTCAGTGGTCTAGGAATTAGCTGTGATTGTTGCGAGGCCAGCGTTAGTAGAAAGATGGGCTTGCCAATCCTTCCCACAGGCCAGCCACCTACCTGCACTTGTCTCCAGACTTAGTTACATTCTCACTAGCAGGGGTCCCCCAAGGGTGGCCTTGAGTAGTTCTGTTAGAGTTGGGCCTTGCCCCCAGAGATCTTAGATAGTCCTGGCAGAGGTGGGCCCTTCTCTGTACCAGGGATAGTCCCTCTATCCCCAGTAGCTACCCTGTCTAGTTGTTCTGTGGAAGATTGAAGGCTCTCACTAGTCTCTGTCCCAAGGCATCCCTGGACAGGTGTGGGCATCACAGAAACTGAAGGATAATCACAGAGGGAGCCGAGGGGCAGTTGGCTGCCTTCCTGACCAACCCTCTTACCCTGAAGGCCTGGCATCAGCTGTCCCACTGAGAGCGGCGTCCATGGCAGGGGCCGGCCACCAGAGAGGAAGCCTAAAGCATGCCAGCCCGCCTGAGGTCCAGGGCAGGGGTTCAGCTTGGCTCTAATGCCACAGCTGTTCTGCTGGCCCGTCCCCAAGGATGGTTGAGTGCAGAGTCACTCCAGCTAGAGCCAGGCTGTTCACTCAGAAGGTCCTGTCTGAGTCCAGACACCTCCTCTTCAGTCTCGGCCCTTTGCTTGTCCCCAGCTTGGTCTCAGGAAACGGAGGCAGGTGGCTGTCTGTCCGTTTGAGCCCAACGGGACCCTGTAATAAACAGACAAATAAACAAACAAAGAGAATGTGTGGCTGAGCATAGTGGTACACACCTGTGACCCCATAGTTAGGAGGTGGAGGCAGGAAGACCAGACATTTGAGGAGACCTCCTAGGCTCCAGGAGATTCTGTCTCCACATCCAAAACAACAATGAACGTCACTTAGGATTTTACAAATGTGTTCATTACTAGAGCCACAGGACCACAACTTTGAAAACATTATTTTTATTTTATGAACGTGCTGTCTGTGTGTGTGTGTGTGTGTGTGTGTGTGTGTGTGTGTGTGTGTACCATGTGCATGCAGTACCCAAGGAAGCCAGAAGAGGGCGTTGACCCCTGGAACTGGAATTACATGTGGTTATGAGCTGCTGTGCAGGTACTCAGAACAGAACTCTCATGTCCTTCCCAAAAGCAACCCGTGCCTTTAACCACTGAGCCATCTTTCCAGCCCCAAGGACTGCAACTTTTACTGTATCTGAGGTATCATGAACTCAGCCACCTGGTACCACACAACCCATGGTACCCCATGGTTGCCTAGCATGTGGCACGTGATATCTGGGCCCTCTTCTTGGATCTCAAAGATTAGAATTTCTAATTCTAATGGGTGAATTCTGAATTCACCCATTCTGGCACCGAATGGGTGTGAGCAGAAGCCAGGCGGTGTGTCTGTCTAGGCGAGTAGCTGTGTGTGTCTGTGTGTGGCTGTGTGAATCTGAAGTTCGTGCACAGTGTGTGATTGGGGTTGGGATTCTGGATTCTCCTGTGACACACAACTACTTCATCCTGACAAGTTAGGGATCACAGAGGGAGGCCTTCTGTCTCACTCCCCCTCTTTCCGCTGAAGTAGGGCAATACAGGAAGCCAAAACCAAGAATGGTTCTTGCATGCTAGCATGGTGGTGCACACCTGCAATCTCAGCATTCAAGAGGCTGAGGCAGGAGGATTGTGACTTGGATGTGAGCTTAGGCTACAAAATAAAACTTGTTTTTTTTTTTTTTAAGTGTTTTTAAAGTTTTCCCAAGAAGAAACTAAAATGCAAAGAGAACATCGCTGGCCTAGAGTCACCAAGTAGAAAAGAATCAGGTCTCAGCCTCAGGGGCTGCAAGTCTGGAGTGGGTTCCTGGAAAATTCTCACCAGGGGGTTGTTCAAGGCTGCTGCTGGGCCCCTCCATGATTTAGGGCCATCTAGGAGCTGATCTCCCCACTTGCTCCTTGGGGCCTCAGCCAAAGGGGTATTAAACAGCAGCTCTGTAGCAGGAGTGCCCTCCAGGGCCCTGTGGAGCAAGCTGGACCAAGCCTGGTGAGGACCCGGTCTCTGGTGCCAGGGCTCTGGGGCAAAGACACAACACATAGCACACACGCAACTCTAGAAAGTAATCATGTATGGGTGCTTGCATATACACACTCATATACTCACGCATACACCTACACACACACATACACACACACATATACACACATACATGCAAATCCACATAAACATACACACATATATACATATGTAGATACATACATGCATAACATACATACACACATGTAAACACACATGCACACACACATATACACACTCAGTCATATGCATGCACATCCACATCATATACTCATATACATATACTAACACATGCACACTCATACACCTACACACACACACATACACACACATATATACACATACATGCAAATCCACATAAACATACACACATACATATATAGATACATACATGCATACATACATACACACATGCAAACACACATGTACACCACACACATGCACACACACATGCATATACACACTCAGTCATATGCATGCACATCCACATCATATACTCATACACATATACCAACACATGCACACTCATACACATACACATACATATACAAATACACACAGATATGCATATATACATTCACACAAGCAAACACACACATACACCACACATATGCACACACATATATACAACATGCAGGCACACATATACACAGCATACACGCATGCATATACACATTCATATACTCATATTCATACACACACACACACACACACACACACACACACACACACACACACAGATGCCCAGTATACTTTGGAGGACAGACCCTGGATCCCGATGGCTACGGTTCCTCTGGGATCCAGGGTTGCAGCTGCACACTGACCCACCATCATGGCTGGGACAGCAAAGAGGGTGACAAGACTCCTCCAAGACAAAGGTCTAGAAGCACTGCTCAGGGAGATATATGTCATCCTTTGTCACCAGATATGTGCGAACAACTGTGACATAGCACTGCTCCGAGGTACAACCCAGGGGTCAGGGGATGACAGAGGAGGCCCCACTCTTAAACAAGACCACTGTGTGGAATCTTGCAGAAAGCCCTCCATGGCAAGCGGTCAGTTCTCCCTCACTTGATCCAGAACAACCCAGAGGTGAGATGGGTCATTTCAGAAGATACAAGAGGATAGACAAGAGGGGAGACCCAGTCTCAGCCTGCAGCTAGGAGCCCTTTCTGATATTGCACTGAAGAAACGCAGTATTCACAGCAAGGAGAGTTGGACTCCAGGCCTGGACGGGAACATTTCTCAGTCCTGCCTGATACCAGTGCTGATCTGGCTCCATGGGCTCGTCGATTTGAATGCTTAGGGTATGGAGCTATCTGTAAGGATTAAGAGGTATGGCCTTGTCAGAGGAAGTGTGTCGCTGGGCGTGGACTTTGAAGTTACAATGGTCCAAGCCAGGCTCGGGATCTTTCTCTTCCTGCTACCAGAGGGTGCAGATGTAGAACTCTCAGCTCCTTCTCCAGCACCATGTCTGCCCACATAGCTCCCACCATGAAGATAACGGACTAAACCTCTGAAACAGTAAGCCAGCCCCAGTTAAACATCTTCCTTTACAAGTGTCGCCATAGCCACGGGGTGTCTTCATAGCAATAGGACGCCGGCTAAGACAGTAACCTCAGTTTCCCTCTGGAAACAGGGTCACCTTTTCTCGATGTGTTCCTGGTTAGGAAGCCGTGGGCTCTGGAAAGGGCTCAGCGCGCCCGCTCCAACCACAGAGTAGTCGGTGCTCTTCAGCTTTTCAGACTGAGCTCAGTAAACTCCTGCCCACCTCTGGCCTGGCACATATTTTTGGAGCTGAGCAAGCCAACCGAGGGTGTACCCCATCATGCGCAGAGGCCAAGGAGTACCCCCTACTCTCATTGCTGACCCTGAAGACCTCCACCTCACCTCCCCCTTGTGCTCTCTGAGAAATGACTGGGTCTCTCTCTCTCTGAGCAGGGTTGCAGCCTGACTGTGGAGGATTTGCCTTGTGCTATAAATGGTGGCCGTCTCAATGGTGGTGGTAGTGGGGGTGAGGATGAAGAGAGATGGTACCACAGGAACACGCTGGGAAAGGAGGTTGTGGAAGAAAAAGCCGGATGTTGTGTGTAGCTCTGAGTATGACCCCATTCCACCCAGCTCCACAGGTCCGAGGACTCCCCTGAAATAGGAGAGACGGCCAGACACAGCCAGCATCCCCACCTCCGTGATTCCAGACCCCAGGGCCCTTCCCTGTTTCCTGCCACCAATGGTTGTTGGGGGTCTAGTGGCTCTGGGGGTGGGGTGGGGTGGGGTGGGGTGTTGTGGGGGTGAAGTCTGGGCAGGGACAGCCGGCCCAGCTTCTCGTCTTCTCTGTGTCAACAAATGACTTAAAGGCTTAGGGACAGAAAAATAAATAGCCTCACTGGCCACAGCCAGCAAGCCGGCCACAGGGAGCTCATTTTTCCTTTGGGAAAAGGACTGTGGTCTCAGAAGCCTTTGGGAGGAGTGGCATCTGGCCCGCCAGCCATTAGGCTGGAGGGGGCCTGACTGTGTTCCCTCTTCAAATCCAACCAAGGAAATAGCCTTTTCCCAGGAAAAGGCTTTCACTATGCAAGGACCACCATAGGTATGTGATGTTGGATGAAGCGGTTCTGGGATTCCCTGGAGACCCTTGTGTGTACGTGTGTATGTTTGTGTGTGTGTGTGCGCGCACAGGATGGGGGGACTTATGGGACAAGGTGGAGCTATACAGGGGTGACCTGTATGAGCTCCCCTCTAAGCTTGACACTGCCACTCACTGGATGAGCCAAAGACATGACCTCCCTGAGCCTCAGATTGAGAACTGTCATAGAATCTACACCCCCTCCCTCCCATAGGGTTATCGTCAGGGTTAAATGAGATACTGTGTGGAAAACAGAGCCAGGTATATAGGGACTGTTTGAAACAAGGTAGGCCAGCCAAGCGGGGGCTCGGTTTTGAGCCAACGCCAGCCCGACTGGCTCTTGAACATGAGCACTCTCGACTCACGCAGGTGTCTGGTCTCTGCCAACACCCAGCACTGAGCTTTAAAAACATCTGCATGTGCATCTTGGCTCTCTTCCCTGTCCAGATGTTCGGGCAGTTTCCGAGACACCCCTTTCCGGCCTCCCCGGGAGCGGGGTAGGGGCTCGGATCTTGCTGGGAACATCTGTGATTGCCTCAAGCCTGGCCCAGCCTTCTCTGAGGCAGGCCTCCTGACTGGGGGCCCCCTAGTGAGAAAGTGAGGAGACCTTGGCTGCCCTTGAGGGTACTGTCCTCTCTGGACTGGTCTCTGGGTCGTGCAAAATGGAGAATCAGCTAGCAACCTTGGAATCGGTCAGGGTTAAGGAAGCCTTAGGAACAACCTTGTTGGGCTAACAAAATGGGGTCTCTGTGGACCTGAAGCCTGGGGTCAGGGTGTTCGGAGACCTTAGCGCTAGTCCTGGCTTGTCCCTGTGTGTTCTTGGGAAGGTAGCTTTCCCTGTCTCAGTCCTGGCTCCTGCATTTGGGCAGCTGTGGAATAGGCTAGCAGGGATCCCTAAACTGTCTGGTGACAGGTTAGGGCCCGACAACCCTGCTTTTCTTCACTGGCAGAAGCCCTTTCCCCAAGTGTACGCTGGGACCTGGGTCTGTTTGGCTGGTCGATTGTTTTTGCTGGGGTAGGGTGCACTTGGGGTTAAATCCAGAGCCTCTTTCCCTCCAGGCAAGCCCTCTATCACTGAGCTACATCCTCAGACCCCTTATTTATTTATTTATTTATTTATTTACAGACAGAGTCTTGATAAATTGCCGAGGCTGGCCTCAAACTCAAAATCCTCCTGTCTCAGCCTCCAGAGTAGCTGGGATTACAGGTATGTAGGACCATACCACACACCAGAGCGGTTGCTTCTGCAGGAAGATCAGGAGTTCAAAGTCACCTGTAGTGGCTCTTCCTGGTTGTCAACTTGACTATATCTGAAATGAACTGCAATCCAGAATTGGAAGGCTCACCTGTGGTCCTAATCTGGAGGCTGAGAGATACAAGTTTCTGACCTGAATCTTGGCATGGAGATCTTGAGGCATAGTGGCTATGAATCCCAGAAGATTAAGATAGGAAGATCTATTGAGTTCAAGGTGGTGGCACACACCTTTAATCTGGGCCACACCTTTTGCTGAGGACCTTTATAAGGACATTGGAAGAAGGAAGGCTTGCTCTGCTTTGCCTGCTTGCCTTGTGGAACTGAGCAACTGCTAGATTCTTGGACCTCCATTCACAGCTGCTGCTGACCATTGTTGGGAGTTGGACTACAGACTGCAAGTCATCAATAAATTCCTTTACTGCATAGAGACTACCATAAGTTCTGTGACTCTAGCCGGGCGGTGATGGTGCACACCTTTAATCCCAGCACTTGGGAGGCAGAGGCAGGCGGATTTCTGAGTTTGAGGCCAGCCTGGTCTCCAGAGTGAGTTCCAAGACAGCCAGGGCTACACAGAGAAACCCTGTCTCAAAAATCCAAAAAAAAAAAAAAAAAAAAGTTCTGTGACTCTAGAGAACCCTGACTAATACAGTCACCCTTGGCTACATGGCAAGTTGGAGCTAACCTGGGCTATGAGATACATTATCTATTCCTCCGCTTCACCACCCCCACCCATCCAAAAGGCAGTCAGGATGGCTCCAGAATTAGGTAGAGGCGATTGCTACCAAGCCCGAGTTTGACCCACAGCACAGAGAGTACTGACTCTTGCAAATTGTCTCTAACATCCGTGTATATTGCTGTACAAGCACACACACACACATACATACAATTTGATGTAATGCAAATAGGTAAATAAGACTGGCAAGATGGCTCAGCAGATAAGGTTGCCCAGAATTTAATTTTCTCTGAAGGCGAAAAGAAGCAACTGCAGTTGTCTTCTGACTCAACACACAGTGCCCATTGTGGCACGCGTACCCACAAGCACACACATCACCCACACACATACTACTAATAATAGCTAAATAATAACAGTTAAATAAACCTGAAACAGCCAAGAGTCCTTTCAGAAGAGGTGGCGAAGGCCAGGGTGTGTAGCTCGGAGGTAGAGCACTCGACTGGTGTGAGCAGGGTCCTGGGCTCCGTCTTCAATACTTTGTAAAAGAAGAAGATGAGGAGGAGGGGGGAGGGGGAAGAGGAGAGGAGAAGACGGAGGGGAGAAGGGGGGCTAGTCCGAGGAAGGGAACGAGGAACGGAGAGGAGAAGAGAATGGGGCATCGAGAGGAAGGGAGGAGGGAAGGAGAAGACGGAGGAGGGGAAGGAGGAAAAGGAGAGGAGGAGAGGAAGAGAAGGAGGAGGAGGGGAAGGAGGGGAAAGGGAAGGAGAGAAAAGAAAAGGGAGGAGGGGAGGAGAAGAGGGAGCTGTGGTAACTGTACTGAGAGAGAAGGCAATAGGGAGGGAGAGAGAGAAGGGGGATTGGTACTGGCATGAGTAGTTATCTACTATAATTACTCCCCTTATCCCTCCCTCCCTATAAATATGCATGAGGGGAAATGTATGTGGCATATGTGTGTGATACAGAGGCCAAAGGAGGACACTGGGTATCCTGGACTCTTCCTCTCCACTGTGTTCTTTTGAGACAGGGTCCCTCACTGAACCTGGAGCTAGGTTCTTGGCAGCGAGATCTTCCTGCCTCCCCCTTCCCCATAGTGATGAGGTTACGGGTGTGTGTGTGGCCATGCCATACACTATATATATATATAGTAAGTGATGAATTCTGAACTCAGGGCCTTGTGCTTGTACCTCAAGCACTCTCACCTGCTGCTGGATTATCTCTGCAGTCCCTCCCCGAATCTTTTTATTGCTGCGAAAGGCTCATGAAGCAGCCCACCGGCCTGACTGTTCCTTAAGAGTGCATGGGTTGTTTATTCACAGTATGCATGTGTTCTAGCCTCGTTTTGTGTTGCTGGATAAAATATCCTGACCAAAAAAAAAAAGCAATTCAGAGGAGAAGGGAGTTTATTTCAGCTTATGATTCCAAGGTACACTTTCGCCACGGTGGAGAAATCAAAGCAAGAACTTCAAACAGCTCTAGCCATGTCACATGCCGGAGTCAAGAGCAGAGAAAACGCATGTAGGCTTGCTGTCTGAGTTATGGTTTCCATTGCTGTGAAGAGACACCATGACCAAGGCAACTTTCATAAAGGAAAACATTGAATTGGGGCTGGCTTACAGGTTCAGAGGTTCAGTCCATGATCATCCTGGCAGGAAGCATGGAAGCGTGTAGGCCAGAGTGGCACTAAAGGAGCTGAGAGTTCTACATCTTCATCCAAAGGGAGCCAGGAGCTTCAAAGCCCACCCCGAGACAGTGACAGCACATCCTCCAACAAGGCCACACCTCCTAATGGTGCCACTTTCTGGGCCAAGCACCGTCAAACCGCCATACTTGCTCACGTGCTTGCTTAATCTTAGCTTGATTTCTCCACTCTTATTCAGTTCAAGTATCCTAGGGTACTAGTGCCACCCACGGTCAGCCGGGTCTTCCCACATCAGTTAACTTAATGAAGACAGTTCTCCACAGACATCCTCACAGGCCAACCCACTGTAGATAACCCCGCTGATTCTGTGTCCAGTTGACAGTTAACACTAACCCTCATAGCATCTCTTACTACCATCTGTCTCCACATTTTTCCATCTTGCAAAAGTTCATCTCTGTTCTGTCGTGGTTAAATAACCTCCCAGGCCCCTCACTCCCGTTCATTTTCTCTCTCATCCTTAGCTGTCTACCATAAATGGAACTGAGAAGCATCCTGTGTGACTCTGCTCCTTCTGTCACTGGTTCTTGTTTTCTCCGTTAACACAATGTTCCTGACGTTAGCCCATGTGGTAATATAGGTCAGAATGCCTTTCCATCTAAGTCAGGAGCCTATCTCGTTACATGCAACCTTCCTCTCATTTCACAAATTAGGAAAGCAAGACCCTGAGGAGTGAAGTCACTTTACAAAGAAGACACAAAGGCAGCCAGAGGTCTACAAAGAACCCATGACATTAGTGATCTCCTGTCTCTAGTTATTCATATCATGGCTACAACAGTTAATTTCCATTATCAGCCTGATGTTGTTAAAAGTTGTCTGGGGGAATTGGGATGACACATGCATGAGAGAGGGGTGGGGGGGGAGGGGAGGATAAAGGGGGAGAGGAAGAGAGGCACATGGATTTCTTTGAGTTCAAGGCCACCCTGATCTACATAGAAAGTTTCCAGACAGCCAGAGCTACGTAATAGAGAGACCCTGTCTCAAACAATCAAAAAGAACTCCTTAAGGGTTGGTGTGCTTCTGCTTGTGTACTGTGATGGTGTTTTAGAGAGGGTCCAATCTTGAGGACTCTGACCTGGTCAATGGGTTCATTCCTTGATGGATTCTTATATCTCATTGGGAGGTGTTGAATAATAAGAGATGGGGCCTGAGCGGAAGAAGTTGGTTACTGAGGCTATATTCTGTCATGGTGCCTTCCTGTGTCCTATTTCCTGTCCATCATGATGTGACCATGTGGTGAGCCTCTATGTTCCACCATGGCCTCCCTAGCCTGGCAGAGTAACAACTCTGAAACCGTAAGCCAGCACACATCTGCCCTCCACTTTACCTGTTCTTGCAAGTATTTTGGCCACAGCTATGCAAAAGTAGCTCACATCATCCCCTTCCCATGAGTAAAGGAGATTTTTCAGTCCTGCAGAGCAGAAACCCAGCCTGGTCCAAAGCCGGATGGAGCCCCTCTCTTTCACCATTTCACCCACTGCCCACCAGGGCTGACATGCAGTTCACTCACAAACAGAATGGCTCATTTGTGTGGCACCTTGTTCCTGTTGAATACTCTATGAAGTAAATACCATACCTAATAGTAAGAAAGGACCTTGTGGTGGTTTGAATACATTCGGCCCAGGGAGTGGCACTATTAGGAGATATGGCCTTGTTGGAGTGGGTGTGGCCTTGTTGGAGGAAGTGTGTCACTGTAGGGGTGGGCTTTAAGACCCTCATCCTAGCTGCCTGGAAGTCAGTCTTCTGCTAGCAGCCTTCAGATGAAGATGTAGAACTCTCAGCTCCTCCTGCACCATGCCTGCCTGGATACTGCCATGTTCCCACCTTGGTGATAATGGACTGAACCTCTGAACCTGTAAGCCAGCCCTAATTAAATGTTGTTCTTGTAAAAGTTGCCTTTGGCCAGGAGGTGGTGGTGCATGCCTTTAATCCCAGCACTTGGGAGGCAGAGGCAGGCGGATTTCTGAGTTCGTGGCCAGCCTGGTCTACAGAGTGAGTTCCAGGACAGCCAGAACTATACAGAGAAACCCTGTCTTGAAAACAAACAAGCAAACGAAGTTGCCTTGGTCAAGGTGTCTGTTCACAGCAGTAAAACCCTAACTAAGACAGAATATATCTACAGGAAATCACAGAGCCCTCCCAACCCATTCAGGGAGCAGGTGCCAATGTCATCAGGGTCTAGGGAATGCTGGGGCACAGAGGGGTTAAATATTTCCTGCACAACACACAGCTCATGAGTGAACAAACAGGTTTGTTGTGTCCACTCTGAATCCTAAAGTGTCTCACCCAGAGGGTGAGATGGCCGGTCTTACACATATGACCTGCTCAGCACTGGGACAGCATCAAGTCACTACAAGGGAGCCAGGGGCTCCTCTCCTTGCAGAACCAGAGAGTTGACAGTTTGGGGAAGAGGCAGAGGGTGTCCCCAAGATGAGATAGGCCTCACAGGGGGCATCCAGTGCTGGAGGGGTAGTGAACAGGCACAGAGGAAGTATGTGCTGTTTGTTATTCTGTAGGTGCTAAATGGGAAAGTGGCAGGCCCTGCACACACACACACACACACACACACACACACACACACACACACACACACACACGGTGTCTCAGTTGACAGGAAGAGGAAATGCCTCACATTTTCCAGCCCCTTGTCCCCAAGCCAAGCCTAAATACCAACTCTAAAAATACAGCCTGGCAGCAGGGCAGTACCGACAGCTCCTCCAGTCTCTCTCACCCCCTCGCCTTACCCTCCTCAGGTTTATTTTTGAATGAGGACACTGTGGGGAAGGTAACCCGAGCTATGGCAACCTGAGCCTTCTCCTTTCAAGTCTCTCTCCATTCATGTTTCCGTAAGAAGGAAAGGAGGGAAAAAAGCTGCCTCTGGTGGCAGAGAGAAACAGAGGGACAACATCATGGATCCTCTCAGGGCAAGTCCATGGCGGAGGGGGGGGGGGATAGAGGGGTGAGCTAAGCGCCATACCCACTGTTGTCCTCAAGATAGTCCTCCTCCTTCCTGGAGCTCCCATGAAAATACCAGGAAGTATAAGCCACACACCCCCCCCAACAATATCGCATCCTTCCGCCACGCCCACAGGTGAGATTCTCTCACTCTTCCCCAGCAACACTCTGTCCGGTTCCCCAAGGTTGACTACAAGCTACCAAATGATAGTGTGACCAATAACCTGCCTGTATCACGTGACTGGGGAGGAACCAAGAAAGACCATCCTTCCTATTTCAGTTTGGCTTTCTCTGGCATTGAAACCAGAGCCATAAGACAAGAAAAGGAAATTGAAAGTGTCCAGAGTGGGACGGGAGAGGCAACACTTTATTTGTGGATAATATGAGATCCTGTAGAATCATCAGTAAGTCTCTGGAATTCCTGAGGCAGGAGATGATAGAGAGAATCCAACATTAGGATACAGAAATAAGCTGTGCCTTCATCCGGACAATCATTTTGGAAATTGACATCAAAACACTGCCATTTATAAAAGTGTAAAAAAAAAAAACCCAGAAAACACTTGGGATAAGTCTGACAAAGCATGTGTGAGGCTTCTTTATGGAAAATCACAAGATAATTAATCTAAGAGATTAAAGGGTTAAACCAACAGAGAGAGGCACTGCACTTGTGGATTGGAGAACATAAGGTCATGAGAACATCATTTTCCCCAAGATTGATGTATGGATTCACCAATCATTACGTCACCTGAACACGCCTGGTCTCATCTGAAGTAGAGACTCAGTGAAATCCCAAGCAAAAGCTCGCCTGATATTTTTGGTAGAAAATTACAGATGGGGCCAGAGATGGCTCAGTGGGTCTCGGTGTTTGATGTTCAAGTCTGGTGGCCATGTAAGATGGAAGGAAAGAACTGACTCCCCAAAGTTGTCCTCTGACCTCCACATGGACACCGGGCATGTGCGTAATAATAATTAAATGTATAATGATAATTAAGTTGTTAATTATTATCAACAAGGATATAATTAAAATTTTAATTAAAAAGAGAATTAAAAATGGATTCTAAAATCTTATAGAGCCACAGAAGATTAGACTGGCCAAGATAATTAGTGAAATGGAATGATACTGGGAGACCCGATTTCATGACTTATTATCAAGCTGTGATAAACCAGTATGGTATTGTAATCAAGGCAAATAGTTCAGTGGAAAGTAATAAGAAGTCCAAATATAAGTCCACAGGTCTATGCTCAATTGATTCTCGCTGACAGGCATGCCAGACAATGGGTGGGGTTGATCTCTTCAAGAGACAGTGGATGAAGCAATTGGATACCCAAATCCAAGTAAGGTGGGGGCAAAGAAGAGGGCGAGAAGGGGAGGGAGGGAGGAGAAAAGAGAAAAGAAAGGAAAAGAAGATGGCTCGACTTCCTGACCTAGGTTAGATACAGAAATTCGCACCTAGGATCTTGGGCTCAGAATCTTGGGCTCAGAGATAAGCATTCAGTTTACAAAACTGACAGGAGAGATGGCTCAGTGGCAGAGAGCACTGGCTGCTCTTCCAGAGGTCCTGGGATCAATCCTCTGGGAGCCCATATCAGCTCGCGATTGTCTGTAACTCCTGTTCTACCGGATCCGACACCCTCACACAGACATACATGCAGTCGAAGCTCCGATGGACGTAAAATAAAAATTAATATGTTTTAAAAAAGAAATCACAAATTATAAATTAAAAAGAAAATCAGACTGCATCAAAAATTTTTAAAGTTTGAACCAGGCATGATGGCTCTAATCCCAGCACTTGAGGAAAGCAGAGGAAAGAGGATCTCTGCAAGTTGGAGGCCAGCCTGGTCTACAGAGTGATTTCCAGGATAGCCAGGGCTTCATAGAGAGACCCTGACTTGAAAAAAATCAAAAATAAATAAGTAAATAAGAGTGAACAGGGTTTCTCTGTGTAGCCCTAGTTGTCCTGGAACTCACTTTGTAGACTAGGCTGTCCTAGAACTCAGAACTCCGCCTGCCTCTGCCTCCCAAGTGCTGGGATTAAAGACGTGTGCCACCGTGGCCCGGCTAGGTTGCTCTTTTTCAACAGACAAAGTCACAAAATGAAAATAGAAATGTAAGCCAGATACTAGGAAAGATTACTTGCATTGTGTATCCATCCGTCAAAGGCTTTGGGTCAAGTCTACATGAGGGAGCTCAGGCCTGGGGGATGGTTCAGTGGGTAGAGCATTTACTATACAAACGTAAGGACCTGAGTTTGAATCCCCAGGATCCAGGTAAAGTTGAATGCTGTCCATGCATCTGTTTGCATCTATAATCCTAGGCTCTTTCTCTACCATGGGAGGCAGAGGCAGGAGAATCCCACCGAAGTTCAAGGACACAGCTGTAAACAAGAAACTCGGTTGGAGAGATGGTTCCAAGGTTCACTGCTCTGCAGAGGATCTGAGTTCTCTGCCTGGAACCCACATCAGGTGACTCACAAGTGCCTGCAACACCAGCTCTAGAAGGATCCAACTCCCTCTTCCAGCTTGTGTGGACATTGCATTCATTTTGCATTCATTTTCCTATACATGTAATTAAAAATAAAAATACAATGGTGGGGGAGGGAGAGAGAAAGAGGGAGAGGAAGGAAGAAACTCTGTCTCAAACAAGGTAGAAATCAAGGCCAATACCCAAGACATCCTCTGACCTTTACATAGGTACATGCATGTCTGTGCTTACATGCAGGAACACACCACACACACACACACACACACACACACACACACACACACACACACAGAGTGAGAGTGAGAGAGAGAGAGAGAGAGAGAGAGAGAGAGAGAGAGAGAGAGAGAGAGAACTCTTATCACTCATAAGAGGAAAATAAAGGCCCATGTTTCCAACATAAAACTAAGCCACTTACCAAGGCTAAACACACAAACAAGCCCATGAGAAGATGCGCGGCATCACTTGCCATCAAGAACACATAAGTCTTCTTGCACAGCACAAGCTTATTATATTCAGCTGTTATGTTGATGAAAACTGGCTCAGGTGGGCTAGCTACAGTCACTGGACCTCTGGTGATAGGCCAGTTCTGAGAACAGTTCTAGGGTCTCTTTTTACACCTCGGCACTTACTCCGGCAAAGTGAAAGCACATGTGTCCCCACGAGTAGGCCTCCTGAGCAGTCATAGCAGCAAATGCCGTGGGTGTGCAGTCAGTGGGACTTCCACTTGTCCATAAAGAGCTGACTAGCCATGGATGTAAACAATGGCCTGGAGACTGTCAGGGTCATTAGGCAAGGCCTGGAGAGGCAGCTCTGGTGTTGACTTTGCAAGCTTGGCTCCTCAGCACCTGTGTTAGAGCGCGACATGGCTACAAACAGTGCAGCCCTAGCATTGGAAAGGGACAGATCCCAGGGACTCAGGGATTCAGCTGATCTGGCTGAGCCAGCGAGCCCAGAGTTCAGTGGGAAACTGTCTACCATTCTAAGGCAGCGAGTGACTGAAGCGGACCCTTGACCTCCGCTTCTTGCTTCTGCATGTACATTTGTGGGCATGCATGTGTTCACATGCATGTACATACACAAACTCTTTTTTTAAAAAAAAGGAATAATTAGGCTGAATGAAAAAAATCAGGCCCTCCCCCAACCCCTGCAAATCAAAGGTAGGGTTCCATTCATGGAACATTCTAGAAAACGTAAACTTAGCCTATACTGGCAGAAAAGAAATCAGCATTTGAGGGAGAAAGAGAGGTCCTTTGTCTTGTAGTCAACATTTCATACGACTTGACACCAAATCCTGTTCAGCGGGGACATTTTAGACACATGAGATTCATGCTCACCAGTCCTTGTCTTGGGGTGACTTGGGTTTGCTTGGTTGACTCGGTTTGGCTCTGGCCCTTGGACCTGATGGGAAATGCAGAAAATAAGACTTGAGCCAACCCCATACAATTCCAAGTGGGTTTGCTAGCCGCTTCTTGAAGACCTGCAGAACCCACCCTCAGACAGCTGGTGTCTTTCACACCCTGTCTACAGTATTGTCAGCTGCTTACATGCTAGTCCCCTCCCCACCCAAGGAACAACTGAGACCCTCCTCCTGGGTACCTTTACATGGTCATCTTCTTCCTCCTCCTCCTC
>NW_022196909.1:27185296-27192230 GCF_008632895.1 Mastomys coucha
AAGTCTCATGTAGCCCAGGCTGACCTCAAACTCTTGATTTTCCTGTGTCTACCTCCCGAGTATTGGGAATATATCCATACATGCCTTACCACCCCTGGCTGGGGTCAAACCCAGAATACTGTACATACCCTCCAAATACTCTACCAATCTTGACCTGTTTTTTTTTTTTTAACTAAGAAACCAATATTCATATATTAGGGATCTGTACCTTAGAACGACCTTAACAAAGCAAGCCCAACGTACTGGTTTGGATGCCTTGACAACTGGCCTTGGCCTACTACCTTGTAAGAATTCTAAATCCATCCACCCATCCATTCACCCATCCCTCATCCATCCACCCATCCATCCACCCATCCCTCATCCATCCATTCATCCATCCATCCACCCATCCATCCACCCACACACTCATCCATCCACCCATCCATCCCTCAGAGCAGTCATCTTGCTAACTTGGATGGATGGGTGGATGGATGGATGGGTGGGTGGGTGGATGGATGGGTGGGTGAGTGGATGGATGGGTGGATGGAGGGATGGATGGGGTAGATGAAGGGATGGATGGGTGGGTGGATGGGGGGATGGTTGGGTGGGTGGGTAGATGGATGGATAGATGGGTGGATGGATGGATGGATGGGTGGGTGGGTAGATGGATGGGTGGGTGGATGGATGGGTGGGTAGATGGATGGATGAGGGATGGGTGGATAGGGGGATGGATGGATGGGTGGATGGATGTATGGATGGATAGGTAGATGGATGGATAGGTGGATGGATGAGGGATGAGTGGATGGGTGGATGGATGAGGGATGGGTAAATGGATGGATGGATGGGTGGATGGATGGATGGGTGAATGGGTGAATGGATGGATGGATGGGTGGGTGGATGGATGGGTGGATGAGGGATGGATGGGTGGGTGGGTGGGTGGATGAATGAGGAATACGGTATTTTTCTCTGTCTTTCTCTCCTACCACAGGCCTCTTGCACTTGCTGAATTTCATGGCTATGATCTTGATTGAGAGTTCCTGCCCCTGGTACTCACCTGGCAACTGGCCCTACATGCAAGCTGACCCCTGCCTCTATAAGGATGACCCTGGTCCTAGCCCCAGTCTGAATTCTAAGTACCACCACCACAGATGCTTAAACTAGACCCACGGGGACTCAGGGTCATTATGTGCAACAGGGGCATCCAGAGCATGAGCTGTACTGCTCAAAGCAGGAGCCTCCTGAGGACACAGCAAAGCCAGCCAGGCTTTGGGCTTCCACCTATAAGCACGAGATACTGTGGGCCGATGCTGGTGCTGGTGGAAAAGATGGATGTGGAGGAGGAGGAAGGAGGGAAGGAGCTCAGGTTCCCTGTAAAACCATAACCTGTGGACCCCTTGTCCAACCTGGCTTTCGCATCTATGGACTGCGGAGTCTGGAAACAGAAAAGAGACGAGGGTTGGGCTTCCCTGGCTTCACTTCCATCAGCATCCTTTGCTCTGTTTCCTGGACATTTAGAAGTAACAGGTACATTTATTTGCCCTTCTATCTGCTTCCTAATTAGAATCCTAATCCCTTCCCTCCTGGGACTCAAGGACAAAATAGCTCCAGCGTCCACCAGAGGGCGCCCGGAACCTTCTAGCCACACCATTTCCTGGGTGCCTGGATGGGAGTCTGTTTGCTAGCACACAGCTGGGCTGGTGGTTAGAGGCAGCGGCTGATGGCAGATTCATTCCCTCCTGGTCCTTCCTGAGCTGTGAGCTGTCTGTGCCTTGGAGCGGGTGGTGGGGAGCTTACAGAGGTCTTAGGCTAGGGGCTTTGCAGGCTGGGTATCCTTCCTTGATATCCTCAAAGTGCCTGACAGAGGATGGACACCCACTCAGAAAAGCCATAATGCTTTGGTATTCCAATATAACTCTACTCTTGCATCTGGGATCAGGAGAGCCTGTCTTATGAGAACTTTACTAAGTATCTTCAGTCATATAAAAACACACCTACGTGCCAGGCAGTGGTGGCACACGCCTTTAATCCCAGCACTTGGGAGGCAGAGGCAGGCGGATTTCTGAGTTCGAGGCCAGCCTGGTCTACAGAGTGAGTGCCAGGACAGCCAAGAACCCTGGCAAAACAAACAAACAAACAAACAAACAAACAAAAACCATACCTGCCCAGGTAAGGAAAGCCTTCCTGATACTTCCATCCTGACTACCCATCAGTTCTGGGTGAGTTCTTCAAGCACATGCCCAACTCGAGTGAAATGAGATGCTGTGGCCCAGGCCTGCTGTTTGATTTAGGGTCTCGAGGCTCTGCCAAGTGATCAGCTTTGGCCGGCCACCCACCCCAAGGCATGGGCACGAGTGTGGCCATGTAAGAGAAGTACTGGAATCACCTGGACCTGGCTATAAATGTGGCCTCAGTTCTGCTCCAAACCACCAGAATCAGGAGCTTCGTTCAAATGAGGTAGCTATGTGATTCACAAGCCCACTGACTTCTGGGGAATGCTGGCCCTGTAACATCGGCAGGTGTGTATCATGGCCTCTTGGCTTCTCTGCTAAGATCAGTCGAGGAGTTTGGTTTTTAACCCGGCTTCTGGGAGGTGGGCCCAAACCAGCCATTACACAATAGTCAAGTCCTGGTAAGACTGCTTGCTGTGGATGGAGCCATGGGATCAGGGTAGCTAAGGTCTGGTGGGCTCTGCAGGCCTACAGGAGGGATTTTAGTAGCCTTGAGGGTGGGAATGTAAAGGGGATGAAGAAATATTTTGAGAAGGCCCAAGGCAGGGAGGCAGATAGATTCTGAGAACATCAAGAAGGAGCCAATTGGAAAGGGCCCACAAGCAGGAGATCCTCTTGCAAGGGAAGTGGGAGGCATCAGAGGAATTGGGCACATCAGGCAGGTCAGTCACGGGCTTTCTTTCTGGGTTTGTCTGTTTGTTTTGCCTCCTCATTTTTACAAAATTATTTTTAATTATGTGTTTGCGTAGATTTCCTCAGAAGTCAGAGATGTTGGACCCCTTTGTCATGACCCCTTTGGAGTTCGAATGACCCTTTCACAGGGGTCACCTAACGCCATTGGCAAACACTGATATCTATATTATGATTGATAACAGTAGCAAAATTACAGTTCTGAAGTAGCAATGACAATAATTTTATGATGGGGGGGGTCACCACACTATGAGGAACTGCCACAGCATTAGGAAGATTGAGAACCACTGCCCAAGAACTTAAGTTATAGGCGATGTAAATAGCCCAGTGTTGGGGAATTGAACTTGGGCCCTCTGGAAAAACACCAAAGAATAGCTTTTGCTCTTAAGCTATCCCCGTTTAGTTTTCTAGGGAGGGTCTCATCTAGCCCAGACTGGCTTCCAACTGCTGTGTAGGCAAAGATGATTTTTTTTTTAATTTATTGACTTTTAGTGTATTAGTGTTTTACCTGCATGTATGTGTGGGTGTCAGATCCCCTAGAATCGGACTTACAGACAGTTGTGAGCTGCCATGTGGGTGCTGGGAATTAAACCCGGGTCCTTGGGAAGAGCGGCTGGTGCTCTTAACCACTGAGCCACCTCTCCAGACCTGCCAAGGATGAGCTTAAACGTCTGATCATCCTTGCCTCCAGCTGCCAAGTGCTGGCATGGCAGCCATGTGCTACCACATCTGGCTTAGGATGTGCTGGTTTATTCTCGAACCCAAGGCCTTTCTGCCTACTACGAGAGTACTCTGCCAACTTAATTCTACCTCCAGCCCTGAGCTGAGGGCTTTCAGAAGTCAATGGGAAGTCATTGAAGATTCCTGAGCAACCCAAGGCCCTAAATACAAGATCTGGAACAATGAACGTAGAGAAAAAATATATATATATGTAGGAGAGAGTTGAGCAGGAAGGAGATGGATGAGTAGATGGTCCATCTGGTATACCGTCCACATCTGTTGTAATGTTCCCAGAGTCTTTGCAGCTGAAAGAAGAGGAATAACCTCGTGATTGAGACCAGTTAGGCAGCCTCCGTTCGAGTCCTAGATCTTCCACTTGCTAACTTGGTGACTTGGACCAGCCACTCAACCTCTCTGGAGTTCCCCTTTCCTGGTCTGCAAAAATGGGTTGGTCGGAATGTGAGAAATAAATTAAATTCATGAACGAGAGGCAAATGAATTAACTAATGGCATAAGGCACTCAGGAAAACGACAGCCATGTAGCAACCTCTCCACAAACAGCGGCTACAGTCAGTGCTATAATGACCGTGAATTCCTGGCCGTGAGCCTGGCCTTCAGAACAGAGAGGCTGATGAACAGGTGAGAGCTTTCAGGATATGTGACAAACCCATCTCGGATTCCTTCCGGAATGGAAAGGTGGGCTGGGCTTGGGGGCAGGTCCCTCTAGCAGCCCCCTCCCCAAAGCCATCTAACTCCCAATCCCACTGGGAGTAGGTCATGCATGCTACATGGTAGCTTCCCTGCCTGTAGTCCTGTCTCTTGGCCTCACCATACAGGGGAAGCCCCCCCCCACTCTGTTACCCTACTTCTATAAAGGTCAGACTGGATAGCAGCCCCCCAGCACCCCCACCTCTCCTACTTTTGCCACAAGTCATGGTTCAGCGTCCCCCCCCCCCCAGTATGCTAATACACCTTTCAAGGCCCAGCTCCAAAGAGGTGATCCCTGGCTTGGTGCTCTGCATCCTAAGTTGCACCCCAGGGCTTCCTCAGCCCTCAGTACAGTAGCTACTAATAGCCAGCCCTGATGGGTCCTCCATCAGAGAAGCATAGCTGCTCTCTGACTGCCCCTTCGGGGACTTCAAGAACAAATAAGCTCACTTGCTGAGGCTTGAAGCAAGCTGAGTGGCTAAACTCAGTCAGGATCCAGCCAGACTGAGCTGCTGAGACCTAAGACTGCTGGGAGCAGTGCCTGTGTAACCAAGTCAAGTCAGCCTGCTCCATCCCCATAGCCTGCTCCCCTTTGGGTCTTCTTTTATCTTTGACTTATCATTGGCATTTGGGGGGCTCTCCCTAAATTCAGGGTGACCTCATTTGAGATTCCCTAACTCAATTCTATTTGCTAAGACCCTTTATCCTATTGAGGTCGCAGGCACAGCTCCGGAGTCAAGATGTGGGACCGCCATTCAATACCCTATGCCTCTTTTCCATCTGTTCTATCTGAAACATCCCATGTTTTGGCCATGGAGCTGGGCTCTGTCTTTCTTAGGAGCACCCGCTAGTTTATAAAGAAAAGAAACTAGTTTTGATGAGAGAGAATGGGAGAACTGTGCAGTTGGTAAAGCGCTGGCTTCTCAAGCACGAGGACGGAGTTGGAACTCATGAATCCCGGAACCCATGTAGAGCCCTGGTAGGTGTGGCAATGTGTGCCTGTAATCCTGTTGCTGGGAAGGCAGAGGCAGGAGGACCCCTGGAGGGCTCTGGGCAGACAGTCTAGCTGGACTGCTGGGCTCCAGGTAAAAGTGAGATGCCTTACCTTGAAAATCAAGGTATAGCTGGGCTGTGGTGGCACACGCCTTTTATCCCAGCACTTGGGAGGCAGAGGCAGGTGGATTTCTGAGCTCGAGGCCAGCCTGGTCTACAGAGTGAGTTCCAGGACAGCCAGGGCTACACAGAGAAACCCTGTCTCGAAAAACCATAAAGAAAAAAGGAAAAAAGAAAAAAAAAAGAAAAAAAAAGAAAGAAAAAAAAAGAAAATCAAGGTATAGGAAGACTGAAGAAGAACTTCCACATGCATGTGTGGGTGCATGCATACATATACATTCCCTTTCTCTCTCTCTCTCTCTCTCTCTCTCTCTCTCTCTCTCTCTCTCTCTCTCTCTCTCTCTCTGTCTCTGTCTCTATCTCTGTCTCTCTCTAAGAGAGACAGAAAACGACAGATAGAGGGACAGACAGAGATAGGGAAACTACCCAGTATCACTAGTATCACTAGTTAAACTCCCAGGAGTCCTAGAAGCAACTGTGGACCACTCTGCCTTGTCTCACGGGTGAAGAGACTGGAGCAATGAGTCCAGGGTCACTGGCCCAGTCCAGACCAGGTCTGTGGAGCCCTGACAGCCTGCTGCCTCCTGTCACCCAACTAACTCCTGAAGGGTCACCTTCATCCTGGTCCTCAGACAATCTGCCAATGGCTTCTCTGACCCGATCATCCCATGTCCCCCTCACAATAGTCTTGTCTGAAGAGAATGTCATCCAGGCTGGCCAAGCACAGGGGACAGCTGCACTGGGCCCCTGGAGATCCAGAGAATAAGTAATGAAGGCCGGGTGGGGGCTCAGTCCCCAGGGCCAGAGATAGATGTGGACACAGCCATAGCTACATAATGGTCCCTGTGGGCCCACCAAGCGGGAGATAAAAGGCAGGGGACATAAATAAAGCAGGAACTAAAGGAAATAAAGCGGGTGGTGAGGAATAAATCCAGGTCCTGACAGGCTCATGTGGGAGCTGGAAGGGCAGGGGGAGAGCGCGGGGAGTGAAGGGGAAGGGGAGGGGCGGGGAGGAAGGGCCATCAGTAGCCCTCTACCACCCTGGTCATGACAAATGTCACACTCATGGAGGCTGAGTGGGAGGGGAGAAGGGCCCTAGACGTCATTATGTCAAAGGTCCTAGAACTGAGAAAGTTTCAGCCTCACAGTTCCTCTGCAGTGAGATACTTGGAGAATGTTTCTGGAGAAGGGTCTAAGGATTGGCTGTGACCAGGCAGCTTGTGTAACATGCAGGGTTCTGAGCTCCACCAGGACTCCTAGAATCAGGAAGAGTAAGGGCCGGCCCAGGGCCTGTGTGATTGACAAGCTTCCCCACCTATGAGAGCTGCTGGGCCAGCAGGACCATTCTGCGATTCTTCTAGCACGGAGGTTGGAGGGAAGGAGAGGAAAGGTGGATGGATATGAGGAAGGAGGGGAGAGAGAGAGAGAGAGAGGGAGGGAGAGAAAGAGAGAGAGGGGGAGAGGGAGGGAGAGAAAGAGAGAGAGAGAGAGAGAGA
>NW_022196909.1:27192240-27194053 GCF_008632895.1 Mastomys coucha
GAGAGAGAAAGAGAGAGAGAGAGAGAGATTGGAAAATGGACAGAGAAGAGAGAATAAACAGATGCAAGGAAGGATAGACTGAAGGAAGGACAGATGGAAGAAGGGATTGAAGAAAAGGATGGAGGGATAGAAAGAGGGAGGGAGGGATAAAGGGGAGGAGGGAAGGAAGGTGGATGGATGGATAGGGAGGAAGGATGGACTAAAGAAAAGACAGAAGAAAGAGGGGTGGAAAGACGAACAGACAGATGGGAGACTGAAGGGGAGAAAGGAAAGGAAGGGTGGGTGAATGAATAGTTGGACGCAAAGATGAGCAGAAGTTGGCGGTGGAGGGGCTCGTGCACGGGTAATAGCTGACTGCGGCCTTCACTAATGGCTTCCTATGTGCCACGTTGAAGATTTGCCTCTGTCTATCCAGTTCTGTATCCCTTTCTCACCTCCACACTGTATAAGAAACTGGCTCGTAGCAGTTCCGTAATCCATGGGTTCTAGAGGGCCCTCATTCAGCCCGGGGCCTGTGAGACCCCAGAGTCAGTGTTCTGAACTACCATAGTATGCTGCTCCTAATAGGAGGTCCTAGGAGGATCCTCCAATCAACGAGTACAAGTTTGCCTCTTAAAGTAGCCTGTTACCCCCAGAAATCTGATCCCCACTCTCTCCTTTCCCCCACAGGACTCTTACTCTCTCAGTGCCAAAGGGTCACAGTGGCAGATAGAAAACAGGGACGGGATGAAGTGCTTCTACTCTGGTCTGCACTGGAGATGAAGGTGACCCTGAAACCTCTGAGCACGTCTTCCTGGAGCCCCCTCAGCCTCCTCCCAGCCCGGGAAGGCTACCTCGGTTCCCAATGCTCTCTGACTCCTTTTCTACAGGGGTCAACTCCCAAGGACCGCTTCCTTCCCTAGCTGTACCCTATGCTTGCTTGTGCTCCGATGCAAGTGCCTGCTCGGGACTCCCCTGGGAAAGGATGGGCGAGGGTCTTAGGAGAAAGCCTCAGGTTGATCCAGAACCAAGAGGAGCCTGCACTTGGCCTTTGGACTGTTTGCGAAGAGCTGTAGAGAAAGGCTTTGCTCGGCCACGCCTGCCTCAGAGGGAAATGGAGACCAGATGTGCTGGCCTTGAGGGAAAAATCTAGTCAAGGCCCAGCCCTTCGCACCTCATCCCCACCGTCCTCGGCCCTGGCTCAGGATCCCAAAGAAGGCTGAAGTAGGGACTCCCCAACTGCCTCTTTCACTCAGACGAGATGAGATAAAGGAAACCTCGAAGAGCCGTGGAAACTCCGAGCCCTCTGGGAAATCTGGGCTGAGCAGACAAGCCCAACACAGGAGTTCTACAGCTCCTGGCCAAGACACAGAGGCCCGAGGCACGAAATCGCTGGAACAAGATCACATAGCCTTGCTGTGGGGAAGAAGTACGACCCTCATTTCCCGGCTTGGCGCTTTGCCACCATCGATCCTTTTGCGGCAAAACACAACTCCAAACACGCCCCCCCCCCCCCCCCCGTGGAAAGGGGGAACTTGGAAAGTGTGGTACTAAAGCCACATGCAAGCAGTTCCCCAGAGTGCAAATTAGTGGGTCCCGGACTCCTCATGTGAAGGTGGGGGGTAATCTACCAGCATCTTTTGGGGGGACTGTGGACGGGGATATGAAAGCTACTCCCCCCCCAAATATTATTCATCCTCATAGGCTGCCTGTCTGTGAAGGAAAGAGAAGGGGAGGATGTCCACCAGGCAGCCCTTTGCCTGACATCCGACCTCTTTCGCCTCCCACAGTGAACACTTGAGTGATTTACTGCAACAGACACAGGGGACCGGGT
>NW_022196909.1:27194063-27216483 GCF_008632895.1 Mastomys coucha
GGGGGCGCTGTGTCAGACAGGCACAGGCTGGCAAGCAGCCTGACCAAACACACCAGAGCGTCTGTGGCCGCCTGGACCCTCCTGGAGTCGCACGGTTTCAAAGATGCATTAACTGAGCATCAAGAGAGATGGCTTGTTTTTGTTTTTTAATAACAAGTGAGGCTTGTTCTGGAGACTGGGAGCATATGTCGTCAGGGTGGCTAGCCCTGGTTGCACCTGCTCATTCCTTGCCAAGGGCCCCCACCCCTGTCTATGCTGCCCTTTCCCACGGTAGCATCTGTGTCAGGCCCACAGGGTCATCGAGCGCACAGAGGTGCAAACTGGTGGGACTGGTGTGTTCCTTTCTCCGCCTTCGGTAATCTCACGGTTCCCTGGCTGGCCTCAAACTTGCCACGCGGCTGGCAATAACCTTGAACTTCGGATCCTCCTGCCTCTGCCTCCCAGGTGTTGGGGTTACAGGTGTAACACAAAATCTAGGTCCCCAGTGAGTTATAAGCAGGCTTGCAGACACAGTTCTGAGTTTTTGGCAAGCACACTCTGGGCACCTGAACTGACGTCACCTGAATGGGACCCACAGGGTGCTTTTGTGGGAACTGAGATTAAAGATGGATTCAATCTGGGTGTGGGGGGGGTGTTGCCAGAAGCATCCTGACCCACCCACCCCCAAGTCTATTCAACTCATCTCTGGAGGCAGCCTTCCCAGCAGAAGCTCCTGAGGCACCTAGAGCTAAGACTGAATAAAACGTGCGCTCACAACAAAAATGACCCAGCAAGCACACTGAGGCTGGTGAGATGGCTCAGCAGGGAAGCGGGATTGCTGCCGAGCCCAATGATCTGAGTTCTGTCCTGACCCTGGATGGCACAGGACAGGAGAGAACTGACTCTTGTGAGTTGTCCTCTGATCTCGACCCGGGCACCGTGGCACAAAGGCGACTCCCCTGACACGCCCCCAAAATGCACGCAGTAAATAATTAAATGTAAAGACTTTTTTTGGAATACTCAATACACAAAGAGGCGAGTCATGGATGGGTCCCTAAAGACCACTCCTGTTTGACTCTTTCCTCTGAACTGCAACTCTCTGAAAGGGAACTTTCCCAGACAAGGATACCCAGAGAGTTACAAGATCAAGAGGCCCCATCCCAAGCCGCTGCCTAAATTCTTTTTGAGGCAACATACACAACATCTACCTCTCCTCCTAAGATCCTGATGGTAAACTGAGGCACGGTTCCACCAAAATTCACCCTGGAGAACTGGTGAGTTTCTCAGGCTTCCGTACAGAGCATAGGTGAGGGGATACTCACAGGGATGTGAGTTGTTCCTCCTCCAACAGGCCACACCCGGAAAGCCTTTAGACAGTGGGGTAAAGGCTTCCCATAGCGGCATAGATAGGGCCCTTCTGCAGCCTGTCATTCCAACCCCTCTTGAGGCCACATGTAATTAGGGCAGAGTTACGTGTAACAAGGGGTGGGGAGCGGCTAGATACTCAGGTGAGAGTCTAATGCTCCTCTTGACTCACCTGTGGTAGAGCGTAAACAGTCCACAAGCCCATCTGGTTCAAACCTTTTTCCAAGGGTGCCCAGCTGAACCCCTCAAGATGGAAATTGCTTGGCTGGGAGGAGAGTCACTCACAATACAAGGTTATGTATGTAATAAGCATTTCTAGGACGGAGGGTACTTGCCTACACATCAGGCAAGGAGCTCCAGGGATCTAGATTAAGAGTTGTCACCCATGCTGAGGTAGACTGGTGGACAACGTACCGGCCCCCAGCATCACCCATGTTCTTGTCCATAACGTCTTACCCACATTTCTAGAAATAACTTCAATAAGCCAGACTAGGTGCAAATGTTCATAGATATGCTGTGTGGCCCCATCATCACAGCGATTGCAAAGGTTGGAAATCTCAAAGATTTGTTTATTTTTGTGGGGTGTGTGTGTGTGTGTGTGTGTGTGTGTGTGTGCATGCTTGCCTAATATGCATGCACACCATATGCATGCAATGGCAGTGGAGACCAGTAGAGGGCGTTGGATTCCCCCTTGAACTGGAGCTGTGAGTCACCATGTGGCTTCTGGGATTCTAAGAACCAAACCTGTGTCCACTGCAAGAGCATCCAGTGCTCTTAGCCATAGAGCCATCTCTCTAGCACCCGCAGGAGTAAATTTTATGGGGCCTTTTGGATACTGTTCGATCTCAGGGAACTTCTGGCACTAGGCAGTACTGCCTTTGAGCATGGGCTGTGCTATACTCTTCCTTCTGTTGTCACAGCTTTATGGTGCTTGAGTTTGGACAGTAACAAAAAAAGCAACTGCCATGTGCAAACCATTGCGGTACAAGAGATGAGGTGATGGTGCCAGATAGGGGTCCAAGGTTTTCAAAGCCCCATGGTACCCAGCATACACCCCATTAGTAAATATCTGTGGTTATGTAAAAATCAGATATAAATAGTTTCTCTTCAATTTGTGTATATTTGCTATTTGTGGATGGCTGCAAAGTTAGAACAGACACGTACACTGGGATAATCTTTCTGGTGTTTCTTTTGGCCCTAGGGGCATGTAACTAAAATCATCCCTGGGACAGAAAGGTGTTGTGAACAGAGGGAGTGTGTGTGTGTGTGGGGGGGGTACACCAAGACATTTGCATCCAGCTTTCTGGTATACATGCATCTCCTCCCTCACTAGAGTTTAGTGGATTCCTCAGCCAATCAGTGAAAATGAGTCCAGAGGGGAGGAATCACACAGCTGGCTAACTTCAGTTAGCCACATCTCATCACATCTTGGGTTAAGAGTCCCTCGGTTTAAGGTAGACGTCTATGGCTCTCACAAGCACCGGCCTCACCAGCCAGTTGTCATGGACTGGACAGTGTTCTGCCCTTCCTGGAGCTCTAGGCATGGTGTGATTTGTGATGCATGGATAAGCCAGAAATCCTCAAATCTTACCCCATTAACCCCTCCGCTGACCTCTGAATTTTCACTACCACTCTGCACATTTTGCTAAGATAGTGGACCATTTTAGAAAGGGACTGCTGAGCTATCATTAACCATGAATATCTATCTCATGTGGGTTCTTTGGGTGAGAGCTCTCTCTCTCTCTCTATCTATCTATCTATCTATCTATCTATCTATCTATCTATCTATCTTTCTCTCTGTGAGTGTGTGTGTCTGTGTGTGTGTGAGAGAGAGAGTTTGAGTTTCCATGTGTACATGTATATGCAGATAGTTACCAAAACATGTATGTCTCTCAAACACCATCCACTTTATAGTGAAAGAAGGTCCCTCACAGGTCCAAGGATCTCCCAGTAGAGTAGGCTGGCTCACCGGTAAGCCCCAGAGACAGGTCTGTCTTCACTTCTCCAGCATTGGGGTTACAAATGTGTGCTGCCCTACTTAAGAGTCTTTATATGGATTCTGGGAGTTGAACTCAAGCTGTTATGCTTACAAGACAAGCACTTTTAAATTGACTGAGACATCTCTCCTCAGGCCCCAAGAGAGCTCATTAAAAATAACAACAACAAAAACAAAACAAAACAAAACAAAAAAACCAAGGGGCTGGAGAGATGGCTCAGTGGTTAAGAGTACCAACTGATCTTCCAGAGGTCCTGAGTTCAATTCCCAGCAACCACATGGTGGCTCACAACCATCTGTAATGGGGATCTGATGCCTTCTTCTGGTGTGTCTGAAGACAGCGACAGTGTACTCACATATATGAAATCAATCAATCAATCTTTAAAAAACAAAAACAAATGAAAACAAAACAAGAAACCAAAACAAACAACAACAACAATCTTGAGATGTCGGAAGGGAAGGGCTGAGGGGAAAGGGGGTCTAGGGAGGATTCCTTGAAATCAGACAGACTCTGAGAGCTGCGGTACAGAGACTTAGGTCATAAACCTCTGTAGGAGACATACCCACAGGGACCTAAAGGAGATGGGAACGGCCAGGACTGGCTGATCCAGATGTGGCTGCAGGTAGGACCTTGACTGCTCTGGAAGATGTATATGATAGCCCTTAAAGCTGTCTCTTATTAAGGCAGGGGGTGAGCCTCTATATCTGGCATCTGAAAACTGGTACCGACACAGTGAGGAAGATCCCCGTTACACAGTGCCTCCAATGTCACAGAATACAGTTGTGAACTCCTAGCAGCCATAAGTGCCCCCACCCCCTCCAGGGGACAGATGCACGTGCCACCGGCAGACAGTGGTCCCCTTGCGGGGGATGGGTATATGGGACTCTCCAAGGAGACCCAGACAGAGGACTCTGTACAGAATGGAGAGGGCCTAAATCTTAGACAGTGGGGCACAGGGAGAACCTGGGAAGGAAAGGCAGGATGGGAGAGCCTTGAGGTGAGGGGAACTTGCTCCCCGCAACCCCAGAATCTTAGAACCAGGTGGTGAAGTGCAGCCTGGGGTGTTGGCTCTTCCGTTGATTACACTTGACGTTAGACTTCCTATGATTCCCACATTTCCAGGTGCTCTGAAAGATCAAAAGATGAAGATGGGGTGGGACTCACATTCCTCCAAGGCCCAAGCTGGCCTTCCTCACCTGTCCTGAGCACTCCATTTTCCCCCGGCTAGTCACTTGGTCTCAGCTTGGATTCCTCCAGGGACAGGAGGCTCTCTGCTTCTAGGGACAGCTGATTCCTTTAGTCCTGGCAAATTCTGCTAGAAAAGACTTGCCCACATGAAGTGACAACCTGGTACCCTGGATCTTCACCTCAGTCCACACATCATTGAATATCTGGGGATACCTGCTATGACCTGTGGTTGGGCTGGGGAAGCACAGTGAATCAGGTACATAGGGCTAATATCATCTTCTTTTTTTTTTTTTTTTTTTTTTTTTTTTTTTTGAGACAGGGTTTCTCTGTATAGCCCTGGCTGTCCTGGAACTCACTCTGTAGACCAGGCTGGCCTCGAACTCAGAAATCCACCTGCCTCTGCCTCCCAAGTGCTGGGATTAAAGGCGTGCGCCACCACCGCCCGGCAAATATCATCTTCAAAAATGGGTGATGACGAGTGTGCGTAGCAAAGAAATACTGGCCGCAATTGTGCTAAGGTCCCTGAAGGGTAACTCCAGTCACCCCTGTGCATGTGTGCATGTGTGCATGTGGGCATGCATACGTGCATGCATGTGTGTGTGTGTGTGTGTGTGTGTGTCTGTGTGTCTGTGTCTGTGTGTGTGTCTGTGTGTGTGATAAAGGACTCAGCAGGGCTGGTGAGATGGCTCAGCGGTTAAGAGCACCAATTGCTCTTCCAGAGGTCCTGAGTTCAATTCCCAGGAACCACATGGTGGCTCACATACCATCTGTAATGGAGATCTGATGCCCTCTTCTGGTGTGTCTGAGGAGAGCAATGGCGTACTTATATGCATAAAATAAATAAATCTTTAAAAAAAGAGAGAGAGAGACGTGGGCACGGATCTCAACCTAATCTAAAGGAGAAATGAGGCCCGGGAAGCCTCAGAGAGAGCAGCAGACTACGGTTAAGGGCAGGGCAGAGCCACAGAGGGACCAGAGGCCTCATCTCAAGGCCATGGAAGCAGGGAAGTCAATCAGTAATATACCTGGGTTATTCACTTCCTCTCCTTCCTTTCTAGCAGTCAACTAGTTCCACCTGGATGCAGACAAGGTTGCCCTGAAGTCCCCTCTCTGCCACTCTGGAACCTTCCTGGCTCCAACCCACCCCGGGGTGGGGGAGCAACCCAACTCTGAATGGCCCCACAAACCTGCAGGTCCTCTCAGAAGACAGAAGAACCCGCAAAGGAATGTTTGCTGTCCTCCATCCCCCTCCTCCCTCTCCTCCCACCCAGTATAGACAAAGCTGTCTCTGTGACAAGAAGCAGAGGGAAAAGGATGCCTCTGCCACTGAGCTCTGGCAGGAAACAGGTCTGCCTCACCCACCATGAGTCAGCAGAACGTAGGGGGACCCATCTGGGAAATGAATCAGCATTTCCAGGAACTGACCCTTGAGTGGATCCCTGAGGGTTTGAGAAATCAAGGAAATGCAGCCTCCTGGAAGTCTAGCTGTGGGGTGTCATGGGTTTCTAACAGACCTACTCACACCCTAGTCTGAAGTAGACACCCTGCATGAAATACCAGCACGGACTTGTGTGTGTGCATGCATATGTATGTGTGTGCATGTGTGTGTGTGCGTGTATGCATGTGAGGAGGAATGTCAGAGGATAATTTTCTGGTACCAGTTCTCTCCTGTGTGGGTTCTGGGGTTCAAACTTGGTAGCAAGTACCATTACCTACCAATCCATCTCCCCAACTGTCATGGTTTGACTATGCTTGGCTTAGGGAGTGGCACTATTTGGAAGTGTGGCCTTGTTGGAGTGGGTGTGTCACTTTGGGCATGGGCTTTAAGACCCTCATCCTAGCTGCCTGGAAGTCAGTATTCTGCCAGCAGCCTTCAGATGAAGATGTAGAACTCTCAGCTCCTCCTGTACCATGCCTGCCTGGATGCTGCCATGTTCCCACCTTGAGGATAATGGACTGAATCTCTGAACCTGTAAGGCAGCCCCAATTAAATGGTGTCCTTTATAAGACTCATCTTGGTCATGGTGTCTGTTCACAGCAGTAAAACCCTAACAAAGACACCAACACAATTTTGTTTTGTTTTGTTTGGTTGGTTGGCTTTGGTTTTTTCGAGACAGGGTTTCTCTGTATAGCCCTGGTTGACCTGGAACTCACTCTGTAGCTCAGGCTGGCCTCAAACTCAAATCAACCTGCCTCTGCCTCCCAAGTGCTGGGATCAAAGGCATGCACCACCACCTCCCAGCCCAAATTTTGTTTCCTGATACCCTTGAAACTACAACCTCTCAATGTGTGAGTGTGTGTGTGTGTATGTGTGTGTGTGTGTGTGTGTGTGTTTCTGATGTTCTGGCTGCAAATCCATAAAAACCAAAGCACTGTGAGCCATTAGCCCTTCACCTACCCACAGCTTGGGAGGAGAACGGAGGCTGGCATTGCTAAGTTGTCCTCCTTCTCTATTGCCTGTGAGGATGCCACAGATGGAATTCTGGGGGCTGTGGAGAGAGATCTGGATTCCATTCTTCATGAGGAAACCAAGATGGCCAGTGAGATCCCTGATAGCCATCCAGGGCTGAGACTCTAAACCCCCACCTGCTGTAGCCAGATATCATGACTGAAAACAAAGCGGGCATCTGCTTTGATCTTCCCAGGCAAGAGCACAGGTTCCCAAATCAGGGCCAACAATGTGGCAGCATGGGCACGAGGAGGGGCGGGGAGGCTGTTCAGATGCCCAGAGCCCCAGACCTGGGGGCCCAGCTCCTGGGTGAGGATGAATGACAGGATGGAGGGAGGATGAGAGTTAAGACCAGGACGTGGCTCAGCCAAGAAAGAGCTCAGAAGGGGATCAGCTGCCCCTGGACCAGTCTGGGGACTGGCGGGGTGGGGCTGAGAATGGAAGGTTTCCCAGGTACCCAGGGCAGGTTCTGTGTCTGGTTTATAGGCAAAGATGCTCAGGCTCCAGGACTGGCCAGGGTTCCCCGAAGGAGGACAATAGCTGGAATGGAACCCAAAGTGTCTCTTTACTTCCCAAGCTTTTCTCTGGATGGTAGTCATCTGATGTGTTTGTGCAGCGCTGACTCTGGAGTAATAGTCAGACCTTTAAGTCAGAATTTCAGAGAAGAGAGGCAAGTCCACAAAGAGGAGGCTCTAGCCAAGGCTAATGTCCAGCAATGGCCACTGCAGACCCAAGCTCTGGCAATGTCCCTGATGCTTATCCTAGCTAATACCCCAGTCCTAGGCCTCCCAGCCACCAAAGGGTAGATGCCAGGCTCAGCAGGGCAGCTGCCTTAGGACCCTACTCTAGTGCCCCCACTGATCAACTGAGACTGCTCTTTCCCAGTGTGATGCATGTGGTTTAGCCTCCCTGTCCTCTCACACCAGCTGTCCCCCCTTTTATCTGTCATCACACCTGTCTTAGCTACAGAAGGAATTCTTGGTTCCAGAGAGAATCAGCCCCAAATCGCAGTCCTTTCGCACCTGGAGTCTCAGGGCCTGATGCCCACACCAGGCTGCATTGCGATGGCATCGGAGGAGCAGGTAGCATTGCTCCCATGCCCAAGGCCCTGTGCCCCCTTCATGTCCCCTCTTTCAACTACCCAGGAAATGGGTCCCTCTTTGGCCAGCCTAGTGATGAGAATTCCATACGAGTCAGGCTCCGAGGCAATCAGCAACCCCTCCCTGTGGCTGTTTGCTGACAATCAGGAAAAGAAGTTAATCTCAGAAACATCCCAGGTGGGAAAGGGAGTGAGGGGCAGCCGGGAGGGCCATATGGAACCTGTTTGAGGCACTGGGTCAGAGCCCAGCTACGCCTCCACGGGCTGGGGCGCCAGCCAGCTCTTGGCTTCACCTACTCGGCTCTGGCCAAAGAGGGGAAGGAGCGTGGGAGAACAGACAGGCAGGCCATGTGGGGACAAACGTGTGCTATGTGGAAGCACCCAGCCACTGTTCTTTAAGTGAGGACATATTAGCTCACTGCCCATTGGTTGGAATGGGGGGGGGGTGTTACAAGGTCTAATGGCTCAGCCATGTCTGGGGCCATAGGGGTCTATAAAGTGGCATTTGGGGTCTCCTCAAGACAATGGCAGGGTCTTATCTCGGAGTGACACTCTGACTGGCTTTGCCATTTCCACTGTTGATAAAGATCCGACCAAAAGCTCTCAGGTAGTACTTTGTCTCCTACCCCCCAGGACATAGCACACAGCCAGCCAATCCTCTGCCTCCATCTGCCTGTCAGACACCTGGATGTTGGTCCTATTTATGCCAACAGGTTGGGCTGATGTGGTGATGGACCCCACTAAAAATTTGACTCTACTGCTTGGACTCACTCACCCAGCTGAACTCTAAGATTGAAATCCTGCCGGAGTTTGGATAGACCAAATTTCCAACTGTCCACCTAGATCCACGTGAAGCTTTAACTCTGTCTAGACTCCCAGGACTTTGAAACGAACTGACTGAGTTTCTGATTGATTCTGCAGAAGTTTTCACGAAATCTGACTGAACGTAATAGGGCCTGACTTTCCCAGCCCTCTCCACCCTCCTTGCTTAACTGGGGAGTTCTATCCGATTTTTCTAGGCGTTATTTTAAAAACCAAACATCTTTACTACCTGACTGAACTTTCTGGATCCTTCTGCCCTGAGCTGGCCAAGTCATGACTAAACGCAAACTTAGTAACAGGAAGTCACTCCTGTGACGATGGGGCCAGGCACAGGATGAAGTCCTCACATATGCACTTGAGTTTCATCCGAAGTATAAGAGGCGCCAGCGATGCCTCATATCCTTCTAGAAATGTCTCAAACCCTAGCACATTTTTATTAACTGCCACCTCTACCCATCATCCTTCTGCCCCAAACTGCCCTAGTTCCTGTTTCTACACATTAGGAACCCACACACTTGAGTCATTTGCTCTGAGAAATGATTAGGAAGCCATGGGGATTACTAGGCTAGCCCACCAAGGCTCAGAGCTCAGCTCGGGCCCCCTCACTCTTGGATGCCAGGACAAGCTTACAGACTTTTAGGGACCTCAGCCTTCTCACCTCCAACTTGTGCTGCTTCATTCTGCCATTCGTCTCTTGGGTTGGTTTTCTGGTTCTTGGCACACATACAAAAGATTCCTAGGTCTACTTGATGAATCACTCTGAGCCAGGAAATGTTCTGGGGCCTCTTACCATCTTAGCTCCTCACTGGACCTTGCAAACAGCTTGCCTCCCCCTGATGGTCTGCTGTGGCTAGTATTGTCCCCAGTTGTCCAATGTGCTCCATGGGAGAAGGAAGCTGCTTTTGGGTCGTGTTTTAGTGTTAACAGGATTATTTCACATTGTTTTAGAGACACTCAATGTTTCTACTCAACCCCTCAGAGTTGGGGGCTCTGGGGAGTCTTTTATTTTATAACCGTATTTGCTTCACTATGATTTCTCCTATCTCCATGCATCTAGAAGTTGAAGTTTTCGAATGAAAGGTTAGAGACTTTGTACCGGTTCCTTCTTCCTGGCTAGACAGGTACCAACAGGCCCTGGTATCCTGACGGTCAAATATCTAAACATAGACCCAAGGTTCTCCTTCAAGGCTGGAGAAGGTTGGGCAGGTCCTAGGAAGTGGGTGTGTCATCCCCTTGTCCAGGGTCCCATCTTCCAGGTCAGTCTCAGGGATGCCATCTCTTCTTGGGATAGCATAAGAGGCATCCCAATGGAAGTCTGGAAAGGTCGATAGAAAAAACACTTGCAAATGCTGGGAGTGGTGGCACACGCCTTTAACCCCAGCACTTGGGAGGCAGAGGCAGGCGGATTTCTGAGTTCGAGGCCAGCCTGGTCTACAGAGTGAGTTCCAGGACAGCCAGGGCTACACAGAGAAACCCTGTCTCGGAAAGAAAAAAAAAAACAAAACAGTTGCAGTAAGAAAAGTGGAGTTGAGCCCAGGTCTGGCTACTCACTGGTCTCTCTTTGCTTTTGTCTTTCTACGAAAAAGCTAAGTGTTGTCTTTGGAATGAACACAACCATCTAGGGAAGGCTGTTTTGATGAAGGGCCTGTCTTGAAGGCACTGGCCTGTCTGCCATTCTGTCTACCCTCCCTGATCTCTGCTGGCGTGTGGTAGAAATAAGTCCTTAGAATAGTAAGACAAAGGGGTTCAGGTTCTGTCCCTGGCACAGAATAAACATGTCTGGAGTCCCAGTGCCAGGAAAGTGAACGCAAGAGGATCAGAAGGTCAAGGTCATCTTCAGCTAATGAGTTTGACTCCAGCTTGGAATCCACAAGACCTGGCTTTAAAAGAACTTTTAAAAAAAAATGAGGAGGAATAGGAGGAGCAGGAGGAGCAGGGGAGGAGTAGGAGGAGCAGGAGGAGAAGGAGGAGCAAGAGGAGCAAGAGGAGGAGGAACAGGGGGAGCAGGAGGAACAGGAACAGGAGAAGCAGGAGGAGCAGGGGAGTAGGAGCAGGGGGAGCAGGGGGAGCAGGAGAAGGAGGAGCAGGAGGAGCAGGGGGAGCAGGAGGAGCAGGAGCAGGGGGAGCAGGAGGAGCAGGAGCAGGGGGAGCAGGAGGAACAGGAGCAAGAGGAGCAGGGGAGTAGGAGCAGGGGGGGCAGGAGGAGCAGGAGGAGGAGGAGCAGGAGCAGGGGGAGCAGAAGGAACAGGAGGAGGAGGGATGCTCTTCCATTTACAGATGCTTTACATCTGCCCGCTGCCCTGCTAGGTGTTTCTTGTGTGTTACTTCATGCTGTCTTCTGACAATCCCACCTGGCAGATGTGACTGCTCACCCTCCTGCTACTTTATAGATGAGCGGCGTGGCTCTGAGAGCTAATGTGATGGACCGAGTCAGAGGGATTAGAAAGCAACAGATGCAGGTACTGAAGCCAGTCCTTGGAGCTGTCCTCGGAGCATGCATGTTTAATGGCTA
The DNA here is from genome assembly GCF_008632895.1 of Mastomys coucha. Lineage (NCBI taxonomy): Eukaryota > Metazoa > Chordata > Mammalia > Rodentia > Muridae > Mastomys > Mastomys coucha. The sequence goes on from NW_022196909.1 coordinate 27,205,475, forward strand.
TCCACACAGTCCACACCAAGATGAGAGACAGAGTCAGAATTTACAGCCTAGGGGGCGGACATGCTTGTTTATGAGCTACCCTGATACAGGCTGGGGGAGCTGCCAGTGACCCACAAAGAAACACAACATCCCCTAATGGCCCAGGTTGGGAGAACCCTGTGTCCAGCTGGAAAGAGAAGCAGAGAGCTTTATGCAGGAGATGGGAGGGAGGTGACTGGGGAGAGAGAACAACAGAGGTAGGTTTTTTTTTTTTTGAGAGAGAGAGAGGAGAGAAGGAAGTAAGGGAACTCTGAGGGAAGCCAGCAAGAGCTGAAATGCCCCCACACCAGCAAACTTTATGTCAACTTGATACAAACTAGCATCGTTTGGGAAGAGGGAACCTCAACTGAGAAAATGCCCCTGGAAGATCTACCTTCAGGCAAATTTGTAGTGTGTTTTATTGATTAATGATTGATGGGGAGGGCCCAGCTCACTGTAGGTGGCACACACACTCCCCTCGCCCCGGGCTGGTGGTCCTGGGTTCTGTAAGAAAGCAGGCTGAGCAAGCCATGAGGGGTAAGCCAGTAAGCAGCACCCCTCCATGGCCTCTGTATCGTTTTTCTGCCTCCCGGTTCTTGCTCTGACTTCCTTCAGCGATGGGCCAAGATATGGAAGTGTAAACTAAACAAGCCCTTCCCTCCTCAAGTTGCTTTTGGCCTGGGTGTTTCAGTTTTATCGCAGCAACAGAAACCTTAACTAAGTCAGTCCCCATCATTCCGACTGAAGAAGGTAGGACATCCATGCCTGGGAGGGGAGGTATTTTTGCTTGTTCACTTGGAAAGGCTGTGGGAGGAGATTTGACACAAGTGTGAGGCCAGCCTGGGCTACACAGTGAGTTCCCTGTTAGCCTGAGCTACAGAGTGAGACCCTGTCTCAAAAAGAGAGATGGTGGGAGGTACAGGTCACTGAAGATGCACACTTGGGAGGTGCTTTGGAGAGTCATGCGTAGAGATTCCAGCAGGAGAATCTGACTTGAGGCTCAATTGATGGGCAAAGAAACCTGGTGGTTAGAGAGAGGTGGGATGACCCATCGGCGAAAAGCATCCCCCATCCCAAGAGATCCACAGCAATAAATCAAGCCAGAAACCCCATCAGTGTACCCAGTGAGAGAGGGAGACATCCCCACAGGCACTGAAGACTTCTGGGGGATTCAGTCTCTGCCATAAATATGACTGTGAAGAGGGATGGCGTAAGATCCAGCCCTTGACTCCCTTACCCAGCCACTGTGGTGGCAGAACTAACAGGAATCGGTGCCAGTGTTGAGGGACTGGAGTCTGAGGTCACAGCACGGTGCAGAGAAAGAGAAGGGAGTAACAGAAGCAAGCAGAGATAGACTGCCCAGCCCAGACTAGAAGGTAATGGTGGTACACTGAACCGGAATCAAAGCAGTGGCTGAGGAAGGGGCGGGGGAGGAGCTGAGGACAACTGGGGAGGTGCTTAGAGGGGAAAGATAGACAAATTGTGGGGAGCCATCATCTGCAAGGACAAGGGGAGGGGTCCTTTGCTAAGTGCTAGGTGTGCACCACGTAGCAGATCTTCAATGCTGATCTAAAAATGAATTAGACTGGGAGTTGACTTCAGGTTCTTAATCTGATGTTTTGCTACGATGAAAGATGAGCAGAGCAGGTGGGGAAATGAATGATTGGCCTGAGCTCAGAGTCCCCGGGCGGGCGTCAGGTCCTTACAAAAGAACAAAGCCGTGAGGCTATTGGGAGGGTATCACATATACACACGCGTGGTGACACGATATGTCCCCCCAAGATAGCCAGAACCTCAGCCATGAACAAAGGCCACCGAAAGCGGCTGCTGCAGTTTCTGCCAGGACATCGATCAGGGACTGCCTGTCAGAGCTTGGCAGTAATACCACCTGCTTTATGAGCCCTTGTAGCCAAGAATGATTGATTGAGATAGCCCAGGTCACCTCTCTTACTTCACCCTGAAAGGCTTTCCTTCCCTTGACCCCTGACCCCTTACAAAATATATGTAGCTTGCTATGCATGTATCTCTCTGTTGCAGCTCTGTCTTTCCTAGGTGAATATATTTTAGAGATCTTCCATTTGTGCTCTGTGTATGTGTGTGCATGTGGATGCGCGCATGCGTGCGTGTGTGTGTGTGTGTGTGTGTGTGTGTGTGTGTGTGTGTGTGCATGCTCTTGTGTGCGTGTACACCCATACAAGTACACACTCTTATCAATGATTGGGTGGATGTCGGTGGTCAATGTGCGGCGGCCGCCATCTTATTTTTTGAGACTGGGTCTCTCACTGAACCTGGAGCTCACTGATTGGCTGGACTGACTGGCCAATGAGCTGCAAGCATTCAATTATCCCCCCCCCCCACGACCTCTAGTAATGAGATTACAGAGTTTTGTACCATGCTAGGTTTTTACACACGTGCCGGGGAATCCAAACTCAGACCTCCATGCTAATACGGTAGGTGTTTTGCCCACCAAGCCACTTCCCCACCCCACACAGCTCCCGTTTGTCACGGGCTGGCATTGAAGGACCAGGGCAGCACCATCTCTTTATCAGAGTCACCATTTACCTTGCCTAGACTTCCTGTGTGGATCTTTCCCATTCTGAACAGTGGGCACCAGAGGCACAGAGCAGTCCAGAAGTCCGGGAAGTTCTCAAAGCAAGACTGTCACCTGTGGAAGCCGTTGCTCCTCACCTGGAAGCACAGGAAGGACAAGTCCAGCGGGGAGGCTGGGGGATGGGCTGACAGTCTCCCCATGCCTAGATAGCCATTGTCCTGCCATATTCTCTCCAAGCTCCTTTGCAGCCGGGGCCTCAGGGTGAATCTTTCTTTACCTTGGAAAAGCCACAGGAACTAAAGATGACGCCTGGCAAGGCATCTCCGAATGAGCTTCCAACTCCGTGTTTACACGGCCTGTTCTTGTTCAGCAGGTGACCGGGGCAAGCCGCTGCAGTGATAGATTGTAAAATAAACGATACCACTCAAAGCATTGTCATTATCATGTCGTAGGCTCTTGGCAGCTTCTCCCGTCTGTGGCTTGTTTTATGTCTAATTACATTTCACTGTGCATGTCGCCCATATGTTATCTTTCACATAATAAATACATGGAAAATCCCCCCTGTTTTTCCGTCAGCCGCTGCCCAAAAGCAGACGGATTTCTGGTGTGTGCTTACGCAATAAAGAAGCAGTTGTTTGAGATATGGTGACACCTCATAGCTGGACTTTAGAGGCCCCATCTCCCGGGTTGGAGGGCTCTCTGCACACCCTCCCTGCCAGGAAGCTGAGGACCTGGTCAGGATTTGAGTCTTGGGATGCATGGAAATGCAGCCCAGTGCCTGAGTCTGGAGGCTGCAGAGCCTGAAAGCAAACATGGCTGGTTCCTGGAGAGGAGGCGGGGCCACAAAGGTTTTCTGTTACCCTGCAGGTTCACAGAAAAGCAGGAGCACCGATCAATCACGCAGTGTGTGTGTGTGTTGTGTGTGTGTGTGTGTGTGTGTGTGCGCGCGTGTGCGCATGCACGTGCACGTGCGTGTGTGTGTGTGTGTGTATGGGGGGGGGGGGTTGCTTAAGAGTATTTATTCAGCATCTCTATATCCGTGCCTGCTCTCAATGCTAGGTCAGGTAAGGGAATGGCCAACGGGAGACCACTGAGGGACCAACACGCTGAAGAAGTTCTCCAAAAGGTTCTGAGAGTGGGTAAGGAAATAGGCTACCTGTTTGAGGCTGAGAGCCACAGTGTACAGCCTGTGGGGCGTCACCAAAATGGACTTTAAGCCTCAGTCTACAAATCTATAAAGTGTGTGTAGGGGGGGCAGGGTGACAAGGGATGACTCCCCTGGTGGAGTTGTCATGGGAGTTTAGTAAGACAGAATGTATGGTGGACGAGATGGCTCAGCAGGTAAAGGTGTCCGTCTTCAAGCCTGAAGACCTGAGTTTGATTCCAAGTCCAAACTGTTACCAACATCCTTCCTGCCCAGAGTCATCTCTGTCTCTGTCTGTGTTTCTCATTCCCTCTGTGTCTGTCTTTCTTGCCCTTCTTTCTTCCTTCCTTCCTTCCCACCCTCTTCCCTCTCTACCTGCAGACCAGAAAGTAGCTCTTAAGCTCCCTACCATGATGATAATGGCCTAAGCCTGTGAGACTGTAAGCTAAATGTGTTCTTTCCTAAGAGTTTCTCCTTGGCCATGGTGTCTCTTCGCGGCAATAGAACAGAGACCAAGACAGTCACTCTCCATCACAGAGGATACTGGTCCCTCCTGGAATGTCTACACGCTAAACACCCTTGCTCATTGTACCGTGTCAGTGAAATGCCAGCTATGAGAGGCAGGTTATGAAGTTTATATTCCAGATATTGCCTGTGGCTCAAATATGCGCCTCAGGATTTTAAGAAGATAATGTTTTGTCCTGTGGTGGCGCACACCTTTAGTCCCAGCACTTGAGAGGCTGAGACAGACAGGTCTCTGAGTTTGAGGCCAGCCTGGTTTACAGAGAGAGTTCAGGACAGACGGGCTGTTTACAAAGAGAAACTCTGTCTCAACAAACAAACAAAAAAGATAATGGTTTTTTTTTTTTTTTGGAGGAGAATTTCTGTTTCCACTATAGAATATATGCATAAGAATAAAGAATTAATGAGAGTGGAAGTTGTGTATTTTAAAGTAATTATACTTCTGAATTTATTTTTCACATTCTATGACTTAAATACTGGAGTGGGTAATGGGTGTACTTCCTGGAAATGCTTTCAGTCTTATATTTTCATTAAGTTTTTTTGAAGATTAAATTGAATATTAAACTTTTTTTAAACAACACCTGTAGTGGGGGGCTGGAGAGATAGCGGTTAAGAACAATGGCTGCCCTTCCAGAGGACCCAGGTTCACTGGAGTCACTCTCTGTGACTCCAGTTCCAAGGGGCACCCTCACACATATATGCAATCAAAACACCAATGCACATAAAATAAATCTTTAAAAAAATAAAAAATAACAACAAACTATAACTTCCATCCCTTAACCTCCCCCCAGCCAGCTCTTAACTTTTAATATCAAAAAGCTTATCTCAGTGAAATAAAAACTTCAACCCTGATTTAATATTTAGAAGGAATGAAGTCTTCTCTCTCTCTCTCTCTCTCTCTCTCTCTCTCTCTCTCTCTCTCTCCTCTCTCTCTCTCTCTGTGTGTGTGTGTGTGTGTGTGTGTGTGTGTGTCTGTGTGTCTGTGTGTGTTCCTGGCAGGGTTTCCCCATGTGGGCGTGGCCTCCTCCCGTGTGGGCGTGGTCACACTCCCTGGGCCCCGCCCCTCCCCCACAATCCCTCTCTCTCTCTCTCTCTCTCTCTCTCTCTCTCTCTCTCTCTCTCTCTCTCTCTCGTCTTGTGATTTTCATACTCTCCCTTCAACTATAGTAATAATATGATAGCCACATTCTGTCTTCACTGGTGGATTTGTAAACACAAGCTCATCTATCCTATTACAGGCAAGGTAAATGGTCATCCAACCCATGCCTCCCTCTTGCCTGACTTTCTCGTCACTATATTATGAAGCTGCATCACTGAATTCATTCCAGACCTTAACTTTCCCGTGGCTTCCACCATTTGGCCACACTTCTCACACAACATGTATCTGTCCTTTAGTGCACTGCTACCACCTTGGGGCCCTGAGCCTTCTTGTCAGAACAGTCACTCCAGGAGGCTGCACCTCCTTTCTCCTTCCGCTTTTCCCAGAATTCAAGAACCACTGTCCCCCTCGGTGGCATCTCCTAAGCTTGCTGCACTCTCAACAGGAATGGCGCCCTTATGAGGAGCACGAGACAGGCTCAGAAGATTGTTTTACTTTGCATTGATAGTTTTCATCCATTTTTTTTTTTTTTGAAGCAGGGTCTCATGTAGCTCAGGCTGCCTCAGACTCTCTGTGTAACCAAGGATAACCTTGAGCTCTTGACCCTCCTGTCTCTAGCTCTCAAGGTCTGGGATCACAGGTGAGAACCATCATATCAATCCATTTTTCAAAATATTGTGTTTTTATTAATTCTTTAAAATTTCATACAGGTTAAATAAAAAGCCTCAGAGAAGACCTTGCCAACAGAAGGGATCGTGTTGGAAGCAGGAAGACAAGAACAGACAGCAAGCTAGAGAGACTGGATCACTCAATAATGTCCATGAGGAATTTTTGAAAAATATATAAGTAGAACATTTGAATAATGGTCATAAAAGAAGAAAAATATCATGGTGAAGATATAAAGAATATCTTCAATAAAAATCATAAAAGGAGAAGAATTTCTAAACCTAGAGAAAGAGATGCCCATCCAGGTATAAGAAACTTAAAGAACATCAAAGGTACAGGACTAGAAAATAACTCCCTATGTCATAATATAGTTAAAATTCTAAAAAGACAGAGGAAGAGAGGGTATTGAAAGCTGCAAAAGGGAAAGGTCAAGTCACTTATAAATAGAGGCTCATTAGAATAACATCTGAATATTCAATAGGAACCTTTAAAGCCTAGAAGTGGCCTAGGAAAATGAATTCCTGGTTCTAAAAGACTAGGAATACAAAAAAAAAAAAAAAAATCAGACTATTATACCCAGCAAAACTATCTATTAAACTTGAAGGTGTGGGTGTGGGGGCTGGGGAGTGGGATCAGTGGTTAAGAGCACTTGCCACTCTTTCAGAGGACCCATGTTTGGTTCCTAGCACTTACATACTGGCTCACAACAATCTACCACTCTAGGTATACCCTCTGATAATCTCCTTGGGCACCAGGCTTGCACACAATGCACAGATGTACACACAGGCAAATTATTTGTATACATTAAGTAAATACATATATAAATTAAATTAAAAAACCTTTTCATTGGAGAAAGTAAGACTTTCTATAGTGAAAAACAGATAAGTGGAATTTATGAATATCAAGCCAACTCCACAGAGGAGACTAGAAGGAGGAAAAGCAACCTCAGGAGAGATCGGTGAGTTACCATCCAGAGTGAGCTAGGCCCTACCATAACAATCATCAATCAAGAAAATGCACCACAGGCTTACTCACAGGCCAATCTTTTAGGGGCATTTTCTCAGACAAAGTTCTTTCTTCTAATATGACTCTAGCTTGTATCAAATTGACATTATCTTAGCTAGCATTTCTATTGCTATGGTGAAACACTATGGCCAATACATCCACTTGGGGAGGAAAACATTAATTTGGATTACAGTTCCACATCACTTTTCATCATGGAAGAAGTCAGGGCAGGAATTGAAGACAAAAACCTGAAGGTTGAAGCCATGCTGCTTACTGACTTGCTCCCTACAGCTTGCTTAGTCTGCTTTCTTATACAACTCAGGACCACCTACCCATGGGCAGCACCCCCATAACAGTGATCTGGACCCTACCAAATGAATCATCAATCAAGGAAATGCACCACAGGCCAATCTGTCAGGGTATTTCTTAAACCTGGTACAGTTAACTGATCCAAAGCCCCATGCTGCCTAAACCACAGAGGAGAAGCCAATGTGTTTATTCCCAAGTGGACAGAAAAATAAATGACCGCTTAAGTTCTTATCCTTTGACCAGCAGACTGAGGCATCTTTCAACCACCATTACAGATGTCTCTTTTTGCAGTAAAAGGTGACTGATAACAGAGAGAGCCATCACTGCTCACTATTCAGAAAACCAGAGCCTGGATTGCTCAGCTCTGGATATCTCTGTCACACCCTGCCTTAGTTAGGGTCTCCGTTGCTGTGGTAAAATAGAATAGCCAAAAGCAACTTGGGAACTAAGGGTTTATTTGAATTACATGTCATGGGCCACACAGTCCATTGAAGGAAGTCAAGGCAGGAACCCGGAGGCAGGACTGAAGCAGAGCCACAGAGGAATGCTTATTATCATCAGCTTGCTCGTTTTGTTTTGGTTTGGTTTGGTTTTTGATTTTTTCGAGACAGAGTTTCTCTGTGTATCCCTGGCTGGCCTGGAACTCACCCTGTAGACCAGGCTGGCCTCAAACTCAGAAATCCACCTGCCTCTGCCTCCCAAGTGCTGGGATTAAAGGCGTGCACCACCACCACCCGGCTCAGTTGGATTTCTTATACCTCCCAGAACCACCTAACCATGGATGACACTGTCCATGTGAGTTTGGCTCTTCCACATTAGCCATTGATTGAGAACATGGGCTACAGATTTGCCTGAAGGCCAATCTTAGGAAAATATTTTCTCAATTAAGGCTCTCTCTTCCCAGATATGTCAAGGTTTGTGTCAAGCTGACAAAACCCAACCAGCAACTATGTACTTCAGCAGAGGCCACCTACTGTTGGTGGCTCCTTAGCTAGAGGTGAGGCTCTTGAGCTTCCTTCCCCATAGCAATCCATGTTTACACAAAGACGAAATTAATATAGAGGCCTATATTTTGGTTATCTGTGTTACCCAATTCTTAGAGTTGGGTTGGGTTGGGTCATTTTTTGAGACAGATAACTTAGAATTCATTATGTAGACCTGGCTGGCCTCAGACTACAGTTATCTACCCACTTCTGCCTCAGGAGCCTGGAATCACAGGTGTGCACCTCCAAACTGGAGATGGTTCCATTCTTCTGAAAAAATTAGCCCAAGTTTGGTACATTCCCCTGTTGATGGTCCTACTTCCAAACACAGGCTTTATTTTTCCTGAAACTTGCCTTTTTTGTTTGCTTGTTGGCCTGTCTTGGTCACAAGTATTGACTCCTGAGAATTTTCTCTGTGCTCAAGATTAAGCTGTGAAACTCGCACTTGAGTTCCTACAAAGCACGGCGACCGTCATTATCCTCACAGGGGAATTTCATCTGGCCTCACGTGCAATAGGCTTTCTGGGCATAGCTTTCAAAGGACCTTCGCGTGCATCATTTTGTCTGGCTCTGTCATTGATTTACAGGCAAGAAAGCTGAGATGAGAAGGTGCAGGGTCAATGTAATGAAGAGTGTAATTCTGCCAGTGTTATGAACCATAATGTAAATATCTGTCTGGTGTGAGACATCCCCACACCCCTACCCTCTGTGGGGTCAATACACACAGGTTGAGAACCACAGGCATAGAACAAGCCAACAAGAACAGCCATGACTCCGATGACGTTGGCTGGCTAGTGCCATTTGTTCTCCAGGCTAAGCGCTCTTCTTTGTGACACTGACAGAGGACTAATTGTCTTCTGGCTGCCCTGAACCAGACAACCATCTGTGACCTACCTACCACTCACTCACTCTGCTGACCCAGGCTCCATGCAGCCCCTCCAGGTCCTGTGAGTGTCAGCTGAGGTAACTCAGAAGGGCCCTTCCCCTCCTTTCCTTCCACAACTAAGGGTTCTCCTAGTTGGCAGAGCTCCCCTGACTTAGAATGGTTTGGTTTTAGGTGGTTTGTTTGTTTGCCTTTCCTTCCTCTCAATCTGCCTAGCTTTCCCTACTAAGGTAAAATAGGAATCAGAAGTAGGCTCCTTCTGTGTCCTCATTAAACCATCTTCTCTCAATGGGGCAGATCTACCGAGGAGATTGGTCACTTAGGGGAGAAGGACGAGGAAGGAAGGGACCACACAGCGAGACAATGTTAGATGCTTCTCCAAATTGCAAGAAGCAAATGGCAGCTCATGGAACCCTTTGCAATATAAGCATTCCCATGATGCCTTGCCTAGAAGCACCCTAACTGGATGCTCCCCATCTCTTGTGCCTCTTTGAGGCTCTAGCCAGGTAGCACGGGGTCAGTGGGAACGGGCCATTCCATTGGGGCCTCAGGGTTCTCCAAGGCCTGAGGGCCTCTTTAGATGCTCAGGTACTGGTCTCCTCAGGCCCAGAGTCACTCCTGGCTCAGGCTTCAGCCCACAGGCACCAACATGCCATTTTTCTTAAGGAGCAGATGTTGGAGTGAGAGAAACTTCCTGCCTGGTTCTGGGCCAGTAACCAATAAAGCAAATATTGGCTTCCATAGGCTGTAATCTCCTCCGAAACTCACCACACAGCCCAGGAGAGATTGCTCTGGACGATGCATTAACTTGCCTGAGCTCATGGACTGGGCTGGGCAACATCAGGGAATTCTCCCTCAGCATGGAGCCTGTCACAAGTGTCTCTCCTGACTCAAAGCCACAGAGCTGCTCCCGACTTATAGGACAACACAAGGTCTCCTCCCACACCAAGCAAGAGAGCTGCTCTGCAGAGCTCAGAAACAAGGGGATGGTTGGTCGATCTCTGGTGAGAGGAGGGATCCCTGTCTGCCTCAGGGGTGTCTCTTGCTTTCCATGGCCAACCTCAGGGCCTTGGATTTCCTGTGACTGCAGGAAACCCAGATGGCCCTGGCTTTGCTAGAGTGGCAGCACTTGGCAGCAAGGGTACCAGAGTGGGAAGCTGGGGTCACCATCTGGTTTTCTCGGGGGGGGGGGTCTCAGGAAACTTTCCCTTTGCTCCTGCCAGTTCCCCCCCTTACCCTGGAGACCGAAGCTGCCTTCTGCCAGTGGACACATGAGAAAGACCTGCCCTCCTTGGCTTGACTAGAGCTACTTAACTCCGCACTTTGGGGACAGTGGTCACTCCCATAAAAAGACTTTTTTGTCCTTGCTGTTCCCAGGGTGTGCCATCCCTGATCTAGGGTGGGAGTCTCATTCTCTGAAGGTGGAGGCTCACAGAAATGCTCCTGCCCCTGCTCCACCCCCAGTCATCTCTCTGTTTCTGTCTCCGTCTTGGGCATGAGCACACACACCCTCATCCCTTCACCTCAGCAAGTCCATGTTCCTTAGGAGACATTCATTCTCATGCAGCGCCACCTGTAAAACACCAGTTCCAGTCACAGACTCTCAGGTGATAGGGCCAATGAGATTAAAAAAAAAAAGGGACTCTAGAGTTCAGAGTGACATCTGAGACTCTGAGACTAAGCACTGGCTTTCTGTTGACAAGTCTTCCAATTTGGGGCAGAGGGGAGGGGACAAGAAATCTACGGTTTGTATGTATAAGATTCTCAAATTGAAATACCCAATTGCTAACTCAAAATATTAGTGATAAAGACGAATAAGGGGGGGGGGG
>NW_022196909.1:27216708-27227413 GCF_008632895.1 Mastomys coucha
GGAGGAGGAGGAGGAGGAGGAGGAGGAGGAGACAACTCCTGGGGGTTGGGAATAAACTCAGTTGGTAGAGAGCTTGCCTAGCAAGTACAAGGCCCTGAGCTTGATCCCAGCATAGTACTAAATGAGTATGGTGATGCATAGTTGTAATTCCAGCTGGTAGAGGCAGGAAGATCGGAGTTCAAGGTTATCCTTGGCTATATATGGAGTTTAAAACCAGTCTGAAATACATAAGATTGTGTATAGAACAAAAGCAAAACAAACAAACAAAAAAAAAACAAGCAGGCTCAAGGCCACAAGACTGCTCGCTCAAAGAGACAAAGACTGGGTCATTTAAGAGATGCTAATGACAGCCATGTATCCCTTAAGACAGGTCCTTGAGGGACTTCTTGTGTGTTCTGAAACTTGTGTGTTCTGCCGGTCGAGAGATTTTTCTCTCTGAGCTCCCTCCTTGGGGTCCATCTGCCTCCTGTCATGCTAGGAGGTAGCCGATGTTTGTGGGGACCTACATCTGGTTAAGTGAGCCTTGTCTGCTTGGCCATCGCCCCAAGATCTCTGGGGTCTACTTACCTGCTGCTGGTCCCTGAAAGTTCCAGAATCTCCACCCTTCAGACAGAAGAGTCGATGGAAAGACCACGGAGTTCCTCCTTTCTGGAGCCTAACAGACCATGGGGGCCGATACTCCTGAGGAGACACATTTCAGGTAGCAACACATCTCTGCTTGGTCCTGTAGGTTTGTCCTTTCTACTCGCTTCTCCTTTGACCAGCTCTACCACATGGCCTCTGCCTTGCAGATACGTCTTATACCCTTGGGACCCTTTTTCCATGTAAGCCTAAAACCTAGGAAAGTGTCCCTTGTCCCTCATATCAGGAGCGCTGACGCCGGTCTGTAACGTGTCTCTTCTCAGGCCTGCCCGGTCTCCAGCCCACTTCAGGCATCTGGAACAGTTGCCTCCAGGAAGAGCCCACAGGACACAGGGACCCGCAGGAATGGGCTCAGAGGCTAAGGTAGAGTGAGGGTCACTCGTGGTACCCAATCCCCCAGTGTCGTGCATGTGGTGGGTTTTGGCAAGACAAAGGAGCGGGGCACACGGTAGTAGAATGGAGTAGGGAGCTCCAAGATGCTCACTGGGCCCTGCAGCATCTCAGGGTCTCTCTGAGCCTCAGATCTGAGACGTTCAGAACAATGGGTCAAACCAATCTAGTGGGGCCAGATGAACCTGTGCTGCATCCTCAGGTGAGTGAGTTCCTTAACTTCTCCGAGGTGCCAGCAGGATAGCGGATAAGAAAGGATGTCAGAACCTACCCCTCTGTGGCTGTTGGCAGGGCCGTGAGAGAAGCTCACATGGGGTAGCTGGCACGGAACAGGGCTCAGCCATCAGGACAGGTTCTGATTACTTTATGGGACTAAACGGAACGAGACATGTGTGCACAGCAGCTTGGTATAAACATCGCACCGATGGTAGCAATTACCACTTATCGGAGTGTCCGCTCTCTGGGCCTCATCACCGTCCTCTGCTTCTTTCTCGTTTATTTTTTCTGGCTTATCCTCCTTTTGGCCTCTTTTTTTTTTTTTCCTCTAGCATCTTTTCTTCCCTTGAATCACCGTTGCTTGAACCGATATCCAACACCACTTTCATTTGCCCTCTCTTCTGATGAGAGCTCCCCGTCAGCCCTCCGGTCTGAACCTTCTGTATCAATCACCAGCCTTATGCCCCTCCCCCAAGCTTCCCGTACAGCCCCTCATGACCTCCTGCCTCTCTCTCTCCCTTGTACCATCTTCCCAGTCTGGTGGTCCTGTGTTGTCAGTTGCCCACCCGCCCTTCAAGCTGGGTTATGTTGGATTTCCAAGTCTACAGGATTGGAACTCGCTGCTCCGGGGTAGGGACATTTCCCAACGGGCTGTCTCCTTGGCAGAAGCACCTTAAAGGGCGTCAGTATTTTCTAGCTGTGACCCTGGGGAACTCATCTATCTTTCCTGGGTCTCCCGCTTTCCTAGTCATAGAGGCTAAATGAAGGGAGTGGATTGAAAAGCTGCTGGCAGATGCTCAATGCACACAAAGTAAGTAAGAAAGAGTCACTACTTCCATCATCACTCTGGGCCTTTGGGGTATAAAATGAAGCTATGAAGACCAGCCAGAAACATTCCTCTGTAACTGTGCAATCAGTGACCCCTTTTGTTTTGTTTGGGAGGGGTGGAGCATTTTTTGTTGTTGTTGTTGTTTTTCTTTTTGTTTTGCTTTGCTTTGTTTGTTTGTTTGTTTGGTTGGTTGAGACAGGCTCTCATGTAGCCCAGGTTAGCCTCAAACTCAATATGTAACGGAGGATGACTTTGAATCCATCTGGTCACCTGCTTCTGCTTCCTAGTTCTGGGACTTGAGGCAAACAGAGGCACGCTTAGCTTCTGCTATGCTGAAAGTGGGGCACAGGGCTTCGTGCATGCTAGGCAAACATTCTACTGGACCTCACTGTGAGCTCACACCAACAATCCTCTGTTTAACACCTAGCATCTTCTCTTCTCAGGCTGGTCGAATCCTCTCCATGTCTTCTGACGTCTTACGAGAAGACGCCTGGCTTAGTCCGAAGGAAAAAAAAAAACACCAGGCACACCAGTCAAACCTTCAAAGAGCCCAACCTTGGCCTGTGCCATGATTCATGGCTACTCCTGATTCCACAGAGGAGCAGAACCTCCACGTCTGCATAACACCATGTGGGCAGCAAGAGACCCTCTTGGGTTCAGCTGGTACCGACCTCCTGATGGCTCCTTCAAGCTTCCAATCTGGCTTAGCAATACTGCCTGCGTCAGTAGTTATGGCTTAGGTACCAGACACTCATGCCCCCCCCCCCCAAAGATCTGACGTGAACATCAGCTCCTCCCGGCCCCCATGCCCTGCGGTGGAGCTCAGGAAGAGGCATGTGCCACCTCGGGCACACTCACAGAATGACAATGAAAACCAGGAAAGACATGCCCTGTGGATGCTGGGTATGTACGCGGAAGAGAAATGGCTTAGGTATCAGACACAGAGACAGCTTGAGCTTGAGCTTTGACCACAAAGGGGACAGTCACATGGGAGTGTTACCAGGGTCTGGGCAATGGGGACTGCTGAGAGAAGAGAGTTGGAATCCAAGAGCAGGCTTCCACCCAAGCCCGCCCACCCTATATCTGAAGGGGTCCCTGAACTCCTGGTGGGAACTCCAAGGTCCCTATGCAGAGGCAGGCTGGGCATGCCAAGGCCCTGATGAGCTTCCTCCCTGATGGCTCTGGAGTCCCAGTGGGGTCACATGACTTGGTCTTCTTTGAATCCCTAGCTCTCCCTATTACCCTTCTGGCTAAAAAGCAGATTCTCCCCCCACCAGAAAACCCATTCTTTGCTCTCCTGGGTTATGTCCAAAAAGATCCATGATCCAAGGACAAGACCCAGGCGGTACTGTTAAGCCAGGTTGGAAGCTTCAGCAAGGCCTCAGGAAGTCAGTGCCAGCTGAACCCAACAGGGTCTCTTGCTGCCCTGATGGTATTGATACAAGCGTGGAGGCTCTGCTCCTCCGTGGAATCAGGGGTAGCCATGAATCATGGCACAGGCCAAAGTTGGGCTCTTTGAAGGTTTGAATGGCTTGCCTGGTGTTTTTTCTTGGAGTCATCCCAGGGCACATTCATGGAGCTTTTAATTTTGATTAACAACAACAACAACAACAAAACAAAAAACAAAAACAAAAAACAACAAAAAAAAGAGTCTCGCCGGGCAGTGGTGGCACACGCCTTTAATCCCTGCACTTGGGAGGCAGAGACAGGGGGATTTCTGAGTTTGAGGCCAGCCTGGTCTACAGAGTGAGTTCCAGGACAGCCAGGGCTACACAGAGAAACTCTGTCTCAAAAACAAACAAACAAACAAAAACACAAAAACCAAAAAAAACAAAAAACCAGTCTCCCTAAGTAGTGCAGGCTGATCTAGAACTTGCTGTCCAGGCTAGCCTTGACTCAGGATCCTTCTGCCCCAGCTTCCCAGGTTCTAGGATTACAGGTGTGAGCCACAGCGATGTGTTTACCATTTCCTTTAGAATCCAGGAGAGCTGAAGGGCCCGGGGAGTCTCCTGGCTCTCAGAGCGACAGAAGCTCAGTCAGTTGGATCCAGAGCTCTAGGCTGAGCTGCTGGTATTTCTGTGTCCTCCACAGGTCCCTTCCTCCCTTTGAGTTTGTTCCCTAGCCCTCTCCAGTTAGCTCTGGCTTTTTCCTCCCCTTCATCTCTTACCTGCCCCGGGGTACAAAGCACAGAACACCAGAATGGTGGCTTAGTAATCATTCTCCCCTGAACTCCAGGGGAGCACCAGGCTGAGAGATCTTATCTGAAGATCCTAGTCTAACCTGGTGGATCTGAGCAATCGATCTCTGCTCTAGCTGATTTCCCAGAGGTAGCCACAGAGCTTCCCTCCCACAGCCCAGCACTGCCAATTCCAACAGCTGCCACACCCACCAGGACAGCATCTTAAACTCTTTCCATTCAAGATTCCCTCCCTAGATGGGGTGGGTCTGGAAGCCCTGTGAGTACACATAGTAATGGCGATACCAGAACCAGCTGCAAGGAGACAGATCAACTTTATTTGGGGGGATTCAAGATTTAGATAGTTTGGGGGACAGAAGTAGGGGTATCCAGGATGGGCTGAAGGCTTAAGGTTCCGAGGTGGCTCGTTAGCACGGGAATCTCAGGTCCTAGCTGAATGGGTTCTTGTGGAGAAAGGGAGTTGAAACTGTAATCTGAACCAAGTCTTTGTGACATTCTGCAGGTAGAGGCATGTGGGGGTTAAGGTCAGAGAAGGGGAAGCCCTGTCAGTAAAAAAATTAAATATACACCGAATCCAGGAGGCTATCCGGACAATGGTAGACTTCAACTTTAATTAGCAGGGTTTTCCCACACTGGGCATGTAGTATGTAACACAAATAAAACATATAGGTGTATAATATATAACACAAGTCATTCAAACATCTGCTGATAATGAGTTATACAAATATCTTAAAACAATTATTCAATATGCATGTCATTTTAATATTTATTAAAGATTAAAGAAAATGTGCACACAGATGTGCCTGTTTGTTTTACCTGAAGAATTAAATCCTGGCATTGCAGGAAAATAGCAGATTCCAGTTCTCTGGAAAGTCAGTTATGTAAATGATGTTCCACCGGGGTACAAGGTGGAAGAATGTCTTGCTAAAGCAGACATGGGGGAAAAACCTTTTCCTGAGGCAGACAGAGGAGAAAGGATGTCTTGTTGGAACAGACATGGGAAAGACTATTTCCTGAAGCAGACACAGGTGAAAGGATGTTTGGCTATAGCAGACACATGAAAGGACTCTTGATGAAGGAGTGTAAATATGACCCCACAGACAGAGGGAAAGCACTGAGCTTTGGTTTGGTTTGCTCCGCCTTGCTATTCTTTGCTAAAGACAGCATGTATTGGTTCGCCTTACATAACATTGTTGAGCTCAGCTTGTGACTAAGCTGCCACTGAGAGAAACTCACCTAAGAGCTGCTTGTGAGGTTCCTGTGGCAGCTTGCCATTTCTGTGGTCCCCCCACCCCCACCCTGCCGCCTCAGGCTGGTTGGTGAGCCTGGCTGTTTCTTCAGGATTGAACTACAGCTGCCTGGTGTCTGCTTTTCTAGAGGACTAGACTGCAGCTACCAGTTCATGCCTGGTGTCTGCCTTCCTGGAGGACTGGACTGCAGCTGCTGAGTCATAGCCGGTGTTTGCTACAGGACTGAATTGCTACCCAAGATGATCGAGCTCGCCCCCAAGGCACTACTGCTAAACAGGTCCACTTCCCCCATATCCTAATAACTTTTCTCTTCCACTACCTCTGCTGGGTGGCGGGCTAGAGGAGAGGTTAAACCCTTATTAAAAGTAGGTTGCAAAAAATTTATGCCTACCGGGGGGGATCTCCAGTTGTTTTTCAGAGTTGACCAAAACTTCAGCTGTTGAAACTGGTCATGCCACAGGAGTTCAGCATACAAAATGGCAGAAGCGTTATGAGAGTAACTTCAGAAAGGATTGGAAATTCTGCCTTAGTCTCAAGCCAAAATATATCTGTTTTATTTTAGTATTTTTATGGTAATATGTGTTTTGCTTACCCGTACCCACGCGCACCGACATGTGTGCCTGGGACGCGCAGAGGTCAGAAAGAGGGTATTAGATCCCCTGGGAATGGAGTTCCAGGTGGAGGTGAGCTGCCATGTGGCTGCTGGGGATGGGTCTTCTGCAAGAGCAACAAGTGCTCTTAACTGTTGCGTCATCTCCCCGACACCATAATGAAATGAAACCTGTCAGCAACTCAAACTGCAAGGTGTCAAACCAAACATATTGACACAACGCCATCGCCATTTTGAGGCATGCTGAGGAATGACCACAGGGGAAACACTAAGTGTTTGTTTTCCATATTTAACTTTTTTTAAAAGATTTATTTTATTTATTTTATGTGTATGAGTACACTGTAGCTGTACAGATGGCCATGAGCCATCATGTGTGTGGCTGCTGTTGAACTCTGGCCCCGCTCGCGAAGGCGTAGTTTACTGCAGCTGTCTTCAGACGCACCAGAAGAGGGCGTCTGATCTCACTATGGGTGGTTGTGAGCCACCATGTGGTTGCTGGGATCCGAACTCAGGACCTTCGGAAGAGCAATCAGTGCTCTTACCTGCTGAGCCATCTCACCAGCCCTCCATATTTAATTTTTGATGCATCACCATCATCATCATCATCATCATCATCATCATCATCATCATCATCATCATCATCATGGGGGTCACGTTCACGTCACAGTGCAGTGTGTCTGTGGAGTTTAGAAGATACCTGTCCGGAGTTGGTTCTCCTGCACCTTCTCATGGCCTTCAAGGCTGGAACCCAGGTCATTAGTCTTGCCAGCAAATGCATTACCCACTGGGCCATCTTTCCTCGGCTGTGTTTCCCACGATTAACCACTGTTTCTATAAGAGCAGAAAAGTTCTGGGCATGATAAGAAACACTGTTTGTTATTCACCACTGAATAGGTTTGGCCCCTATAGATTCACATATTTTGATGCTTGGCCATAGGGAGTTGCACGATTAGGAGGCGTGTGGCCTTATTGGAGTGGGTGTGGCCTTGTTGGGGGGAAAGTGAGTCATGGTGTAGAGTGGCTTTGAGTTCTCCTGTGCCCCAGCACTGCCCACTGTGGCATCAGAGCCTCCTCCTGGCTGCTTTCTGATCAAGATGTAGAACTCTTGACTCCTCCAGCACCAAGTCGGCCTACATGCTGCCACACTTCCTGCCATGATGATGACAGACTGAACCTCTGAACCTGTAAGCCAGCCCCAACTAAATGTTGTCCTTTATAAGAGTTGCCTTGCTCATGGTGTCTCTTCACAGCAATGGAAACCCTAATGATAGCCCAGAATCCGAGCCAAGGGTGTTTCAAGGCAAGTGTTCATCAGTATTGTGTGGTTATACTCCCTGTGTGGTCCATTCAGAGCCAAGAATGCAGCAAAGTTGCAGGACGAAACACGGGTGAGCCTCCTAGAAGTACCCTGAGTTCACTTCCCATTAGTTTGAAATTAATTATTTGTGGTCAATGTGTTCAGAAAAATGTTCGATCTTACCAACTTTTCACCACCACCCCCAATATTCAGTTACACAACCTGAAATGGAGTCCAAACCCACAGTCTGAAACTGTGTCCCAGAACCCCTTCCCTGAAATAAAACCTAACAGGCAAAGGAGCCCCTTTTAGCTGGGCATGGGAGCACATGCTTAGAACCTCGGCACTCAGAAGACTGAGAAGGAAAGGCCATGATGGATGCCAGCCTGAGCTACATAGCGAGAGACCCCATCTCCAAAGCGAAAACGAACAAAAAGAATCCATGGTCCAAAAACCTGTCCGAGAACCATTAAAGTCAGGGTGGCGGTCTGGCATGGTGGCGCATGGGGTACCAGGAAGCATTGGAGGGCAGCCTGGTGAGTTCCAAGCCAGAAGAGCGGCATAGTGAAGCCCTGGCTCAACCAACCAACCGAAACCCCCAAATCAAGCAGGCAGGATGGCAGCCTTTGAGAAGAAGGATCCCAAGAACTCAGGGGCTATTCACGAGGTACTGGGGACCAGAGGAATGGCCAGAGTCCAGCCCGGTTCATCAAGGACACCACCCCAGTGTTTCCATATTCCCAGTGGCCTCTTGTCTTCCAAGAGGAAATGCCATGAGATGTCTCATGGTGTCCGCACAAAGATGTCACCCCTTTTTCTCCAAGGCTCACGGAATCTTGGAAAAGAATATAAAGTTGGGCCTGAGACAAGGACAATGAAGGACATCCAGTTGTTCTGTGAATGGCAGAGAAAGAGGCCTCTGTCATCACTGGGCATCCCCAGGGCTTTTCTGAGGACGCATTTGGGCCACTAGCCATAGGCCTCCTCTTTTCTGTCTCCACGTATGACTGTCTCTACATCAAGCCTACAACAGAAAAGCCCTCCATCACCTATTGTGGCACCCAGCCTGGTAAGAACTCTCTGCCCTAGCCAATTGCCCGGAAGCTCAACCACACGGGACAGTGGCTGTCGCTGGTGAGCTATTGGCACAGGAGGGAGGCGATCTGAAAACCTCTGGCAGCAGAGCAAGTAGCAATGGCTTTCCTTCAGGAACCCATCCCTCCAGAGACGCTGGTCCCATTAAGTGACATTGATTTTCCACCTCTCACTCAAAAATACTTGACTCACGGGGGCCAGCAGATGCTCAGCAGACCTAGGGAGGGTGGAGAAGGGGATTTGTCTCTAGCTTAGGAGGGGTTTGTCTGGCTTCCTAGGGTTCATGATGCTGCCAACAACTGGAGACAGTGAGGTCCTCGTAAGGGTCTGGCAACTGAATGACCCAGAGCGCCCCAGATCCAGAGACAGGAAGGTGAGGGCTCAGATAGGGGGGAGGAAGGGGGCACGTGGGTCTTAAATATAATGCCGGGCCATTGTTTCCTGGAATAATTGTGTTTTGCCTCTTGAGAGGCAGTTGAAACTAGGAACTAGCCAAGACGGGGCCCGCCTGGAAGTCCTAGGAACACAATTGTTTCCATGATGAAAATTCGAATTGTATATTTTTATGTTAAAAAAAAAAAAAGCAAGAACTCCAAGGTCATACCTTGGCGGTGAGCCTCCTGGAACCAGGCTTGTTTGCTGCTCTTGCATGTGACTGAGTGCAGCAGCTTAAAGGGAAGGATCAGCTCCAGACAGTCCCCAGGGAGAGGGCTGAAGCATACACCCAGTAAGGCATTCAGTCACATTCACCGAGGGAGACTCACTGGATGGGTCCAGCCCCAAGCCAGGATGCAGAGAGATAATGGGCCTGTAGGTAAGAAACTTGCAAGCATGAAGGCCTCAGATCACATCCCCGGAGCTCTTGTAAAAAGCTGGGCATGGTGCTTGTAACCTCTATACTCTGGAGACAGAGACTAGAGGGTCTCGCAGGGGAACTCGCTGGTTGCCAGCCTAGTTCCTGGTTCTATGGGAGACCCTGGCTCAAAAGGAGTGAGTTAAATATTGATACAGCAGGACTCCTGATGTCCTTCTCGGGCCTCCGTGTATACACAAGTGCCTGTACCCACACACACGCACACACATACACCATACCTACCTACAGACACACATACGTATACATGCATGCATTTCTGCACACAAAATAACCACTACGCATCTGTGTACCTGCTGCCCACTTTCTTGCCTTTGTCATCTCTCCTCTACCTTCCTTCCTCTTTAAATTCTGGCCCAATCCCTATGAGAATGGCACCCTTGCCCAAAGTGATTCCTGGGGCAAAATGAAGCCAGTAATCCATGGCTTGGATCTCACCAGTGACTTGAAAGCTCCATCTCTCCATGGCAGACAGATGTCTTCAGAAGCCAAGATACCACACACTGGGTCCTCTCCTCCCCTCTTCCCGTCCTCAGCCCTTCCTGGCCCTGCTCAGGGAGATATTGGGAAGCAATGGCCCATTCTCACCCCCCCCCCCCCCCCAGTCTCAACTCCAGCATATCTGTCCCCCAGTTCCTCTCCACTCTGGTAGTCTTTCCTGCCAACACCCCAGGGAGTGTGACCTCCTGGTTAGAACATCGTGTTGACAGGGCTCAGTCTTTGGCCACCAATGCCCTGTGCTCTTGGAGCCTGTTGTCAATTTGACTGTTCCAGCTGTGTATCCGCATGGCCTGCTGAGGAGAGGGTAGGGTGAGGATGCTGGGGGTGGGAGGGTGCTGTGCCAGGAGCGAGGCTGCTTTCCCAACAGCTCTCCTCTTGGTGGTACTTGGGCAGCTAGGCCTTGGAGGGGCAACATGGAGAGACCCGTTTCCCCCAGCAGGCCCAGCACTGTGTACTAAACCACTTACATTGAGAGGATAAGTCTTTATGGTCAGCTTGGTGGGATTTAGGATTACCATGGAAACACACCTCTGGGTGTGTCTATGAGGATTTTTCCAGAAAGGCTTTCCTGAGGTGGGAAGACCTTCCCTGAACATGGGTGGTGAGCTGGGGCCCCAGACTCAATCAAAAGAAGCAAAGAGAACTGGACATGTGGAAAACCTTTCATCTCAGGACTGGGGAGGCAGGGTAGACAGATCTCTGTGATTTCATGGCCTAGTATACAGAGCCAGTCCCAGGATGGCCAGGACGGTTCCAGAGAGAAACCCTGTCTTGAAACACACACACACACACACACACACACACACA
>NW_022196909.1:27227665-27241748 GCF_008632895.1 Mastomys coucha
GAGAGAGAGAGAGAGAGAGAGACAGACAGACAGACAGACAGACAGACAGACAGACAGACACAGAGAGAAACAAGAGAGCTGAGATATTATTGATCACTTTGCTTTGATACAATGTGACCAGTATTTGTCATTCCCTCTGTCAAAGCCAGAGGGCTCTTGCTACTATTATAGAACGCCCCTCTCCCCCTGCAATTGTGAGCCAAACAACCCTTTCCTTCCACAAGTCAATTCTGTTGGGGGTTTTGTCAGCAGCAAGGAAGTAGCTGACACAGGCCCCCATCTTACAAAGGAGCCGAGAACTCAGGACCCGAAGGTTCCATTCTCGGGCTGTCGTACGTGTAAGCTTCTGGGGCGGAACCAGCCTGGCTGGCTTCATGGGTGCGCCTGTGGTTACTATCTGGCAGTTCTGGATAGTCAGGAGCCTTTGGAGTTTTGTGGGGCCCTGTCCCCCTCACAGTCCATCGGGAGCCGTGTCCATGTGACTGCTGTCATTCGAGGAAGGCAGCTGTGGCTTCTCTCTCTGCTGATTGCCACTTCTTGTTCACTGGCTTGTGAAGTCCTCTACCTGGGTGTCCACTGGACCACCTGAGCTCTGAGTGTGTGTGTGTGTGTGTGTGTGTGTGTGTGTGTGTGTGTGTGTGTGATGCTTATGTGTGGGAATGTTGCATCTCAGGGCACCTAAGTTCTAAATGTGTGTGTGTGTGTGTGTGTGTGTGTGTGTGTATGTGCATGCATGCACTCATGTACGGGAATGTCGAATGTAAGTAGGACTGTGTGAAACCAGTACCTTGGGTGTTGGTCCTCACCTTCCAGCTGTGTCATCTTTTTGCTGCCTTCTGGTTTCCTCTGTATCTCTGCTCCCTTCAGGAGCGCTGAAATCGCAGGTGCATGTGCTACGAACCTAGCTTTTAGGTGGGTTCTCCCCAGAACTAGTGCAGGTCCTTACACTTGGGTGGCAAGCACTTTTACCCACAGAGCCACCTCCCCTTAGCCCCCAGTGTCAACATGAGAGACACCAAGCCCCCAGGAGGATGCAGGAGAAGCACCTGCCTGGCATGCAGGAACTCCTGGGCTGGGACTCCAGCACTGTAGAAATCCTTCATGGTGGCTCATGCCTGCAATTCCAGCACCAGAGAGGTGGAGGCAGCAGGATCAGAAATTCAAGGTCACCCTCATTACTAGCTAGCAAATTCAAGGTCAGCCTTCGTTACATGAGAGCCTGGTCCACCTCACCCATTTTTTCCTCTTTTAAATCTATTTCAAGTGTGGACTTGTGAACTAGCTTGGGGAGAGAGAGCCTGCTTACGTTTGGGCTGTGTGATAGAAATAACAACAACAAAGCAAGCAGAATGGTAAAGGAGAAAGAAACAAGATGGATGAACAGAAAGGAATGTAGAATTCATATTAGGATTGGCTGTTCAGAGGGACAATAGGTTTCAGAATTGGTCTGACCCAGGCAAAGTGTCACCAAGTCTTTCATTGTCTGAGGCTGAATTCCCGTGATATCTCAAGGTGGCTTCTAGAGTCTCCCCCCCCCCCTTCTGAGAGATAGGGGGAAAGAGAGAGGGGGGAAGAAGAAGAGAGGAAGAGAAGAGAGAGGGGGGAGGGAGAGGGGGAGGGGAGGGAAGATGGGGAGGGAGAAGGGTAGGGAAGAAGACTCTCCCAACCAAACCAGAGAAGTCTCAATTCACTCTGTCTTGACAGCATGTCCAGGGTGTGGACAAGGGATGCATTATGTTGGTAGCATAAGTAGAACAGGGTCCATGGCCACCAGAAGCTAGGGGTCAAGGCCACTACATCACCAGCAGGGAAGCTGGAGAGTAGAAAATGGGTTTCTGTTAAGAAACGTGCCTTGTGGTCTCTGACTCTCTATCCCAGGGTGGTCTGGAGTTCCCAAGAGACCTGTCACCTGTAACATCTGAATTATGGTCACTGGATTGTGATGTGCGTATTGACATGTTTGTCTGCCATGTCGAGGGTGAATTGATGGAAGCATGGTTCACATTTTAGGTCCCCTGGGTCCCTGTGTCCTTTGGGTTCTCCAGGTCTCGAGGGTTTCCTCAGGACCTGGTCTTCACAGGCTCTCAGACTGTATCTCCTGGGTGAGAGAACCTGGACAGAGATCATAAAACAGACGGCCTTCTACCCAAAGAGGCCTTAACGACTTCCAGCCAGTTCTGAAATATACTTGTATTCTTTTCCTCCCATGATTTCTAATTCGGGACGCTTGGCACATTAAGGTCCCCACAGACTGGGGGTAAGAGACAGGGCTCCGGGAAACGGGTTCTGGGCGCCTTGCTGTTTCATTTCCTGCAGGAGCTGAGGAAAACAGAAGTGGACAACATCCTGCAGATGCCCGGCGCCCCTCCAGCCAGGGAGACATAAATGGCATCACTCTTGACTCAGTCACTGCACCCACACCACCAAGATAGGGACCTAGGGACTGACCACAGGAAATCTAGCACCTCATAGAGTTGCCATTGTCACCTTACAACATTCAACACTGGCAAGAGAAGTAGCCTTGGGCAGAGTGTGTGTGTATGAGTGTGTACGTGTGTATGTATGTGTGTATTATGTGTGTATATGTATTGTGTGTCTGTGTATGTGTATTATGTATGTGTGTGTTGTGTGTGTAGTGTGTATGTGTGTGTATTGTGTGTATGCATGTGTATTTTGTGTGTATGTGTATTGCGCGTGTGCATGTATGTGTATTGTGTATGTGTAGTGTGTGTGTGCATGTATGTATGTGTAGTGTGTGTGTGTGTATATATGTGTGCATGTGTGCATGAGTGTATGCGTGTGTGTGTATGTGTATTATATGTGCACATGTGTGTGTGTGAAGCGTTCCTCCTGTTGAAAGAGTCCCAGGGAAGTCAGGGCCCATCACACTCTGTTCTAAGAGGCTTTGGGGGGCTTTAGACCCCAGAGGCAGCTAGCTGTTTGGCCAAACCCCATCCATTCTTCTGATGATACCGTCTTTGTCTAATGTCTTTGGCCTCCAGAGTTCCAAGGGCATCTATGAGTCCCTTCCCCCAGCTGTACCACCTTACCATGGTGCCTGTCCCAGGATTCTTCCACATACAAAGCTTCTAAGCTTCTACCCACCCATCCAGCAGGACCTAAAAATATCCACAAGGGAGTGCTTAGTCACGTGTGACGGGACCCGTAATGGGGCCATGCCCCAGACCTCCTCCTCACAGACCAGCTGTGTAAACCTTCCCCAGCTGGGGTGGCTGCTAAAACAAGGTCAGAACACAAGAAACTGTTAGTCCCTGTGCAGAATCCCTCCTTTGTGGCAGCCCCGGGCTCCACCTACTGTCCAGGCAGTCCATTCACTGAGAAAGCACAACCCGGGAGGGAATTCTGCAAGAGCCATGGCCTTGGAGTTTGAGAACAGCTTCAGGAGGCCTAGTGATGGCCTTGCTCTTTCTGAGGGAAGGGGGGTGGGAGGAAGTGGAAAAGAAGAAGTGAGCATTTCACATTCTGTCCAAAGTTGGGGTGTGCAGTGTCCCCCAAAGGCCCAGGTTGCTAAAGGGTTGGTCTCCAGTCTACAAAACCTTCAGGAGTTGGGGCCTACTGGAAGGAAGTTGGGTTGGTGGGGACATACCCTTGAAGGGGACATTGGGACTCCCTCCCTGTCTCTCCTCCTACTTACCAGCCACCATGAGGTGGGCAGCTCCTCCAACCTGGCCTTCTGATCCCGCCATGTTCTCCCCACCCAACCCCATCCCCTGCCACATGCCCAAATCAACAAACCGAGTAGCCATGGCTGAAACCGTGAGCCACGGTTAACGTCTCCTCCTTGCAAAGTGATTTTTCTCAGTCAAACACAGAGTGACCCACCCACCAATGTGAGGAGGATGCCTGCTTTCCTGACTCATCCACCAATGTGAGGAGAATGCCATCGAGCATTTCCTGTAGCCATCGAGCATGTAGGAGAGAGAGGGGGGCCTGGGAAACGCTACTCGGGAAACACGAACACGTTATATAAATGATTCTTACAAATACAAAATGAAGCTGGAAAGCAGATTGGCCACAGGAATAAAAAGAAAGTGAAGAAGGAGGAAGGGAAGGAAGAAAGGAGAGAGGGATGGGGAGAGGGAGGGAGGGACGGATCATCAATGTATCAAAGCAAGGCAAGATGAAAGTTGCCTGCCGCCTTCTCTAAGCCCCCAGCCCCTCTCTGTGTGGCTCATCCGATGATGACAGGCCTTTCTACTTAGTCCTCAAAGCTGCTCCTCGGGATGGAGCTGTCTCTGTGAACTGGTTTTAGGCTGGAATCCTGGAGCAGACAGCCACCAGTCCTCACCTCGCCCTGTCCCACCCGGCCCAGAGTTCACCTGGGATAGACTTTAGGTGGTCTAGATTGACCTGGCTCACCTGGAAATCTAAAGGGAGCGGGACAGGATTCCAGGGAGTCTGGCGTGCCATGTGCTCACTAAGAACTCAAGAGCTAGGACTAATACCCCTTCCTGGACTGCAGGCCTGTTTCCATGGTTACAGAGACCCTCCTGCTGTGTAAAGCAGGAAGGGAAACTGGGACCACAGGTCCCTGGGAGCCCAGCAAGCTCTCCTGGCCCTCCCTACCAGCCCCTCCCCTCCCCTGGCCCCCAGCTCCTCCCACTAGGGTTCTTTTGTGTTTCACTGTGCAGCAAATGCCTCTGGGGGGGCCCACACCCCCCTCTAAGCCCCCTCCTTCTGTCTGAGGTGGCACATGTTCCCTCTCCCCTTGACTGATCTATCTGGCAGAAGAGGGAGAGAGGAATCTTTAATGAGTCTCCTGCCTTCATTCATTACTGTAATGGCTTCAACTTGGGGGACAGGGGCTGCCATGCACTTAATATGTTTTCGTGTCCACAAACACATTCCCCGCTTGGCAGGGAGAGAGGAGGTCTGGTTTAGGTTTGCATTGTGGGGGTGATTTATAAAAGACACTAGCACTGGGGGGCTCCCCTGCCAGGCCTTAGACTTCTCATATCCCTAGCTCTCCCTTTGGGCTCCCCTAGTCCCCCCCTCAAATACCCCCCCTTTTAGCACCTCTCCCTGGGCTGGGCTTGCTTCCTTCTCTTCCCTATCCCCACCTTCTCTCCAAAGCCACCCAGGCTCCACAAGAAAAATGGCTGCTGACAGACACCCTCAGGTTGCACTTGATGGCTTCCTGCATTGACTTACACGGCCTCAAAGGGCATTCTGGGTAGGAAGGAAGGAAAGTGGGTCCACTTTGACCCATTTCTCTGTGGCCACCCACCTGGGCAGCTGTCGAAGGCAGAAGAAAGATATTGGGAAGAGAGATAGTACCCCTCCCTTGGCTAGCAGACTATTCAAAGCACTGACCCAAGACATAAGAAGTTCCTAGGGAATGTCACGCCAGTAGAAGGAAAAGGCCAAAGGGTGGTATAGCCAGAGGAAGAACCTGGCCACCACCAGCAATTGCACACAGCTCTGACGGCTTGTCTGCTCACCCTGCAGAAGAGACTGAAGCAGAAACAAGGGTGGGGCAGTAATGGGCAGGACCACAAGCCCTGGCCAGGGCATCAGCTATGCACACCTCTAGTGCTTTATTTAAACCGAAACAACATGCTGTTGCTTCAAGTGTAGACTGGAGTGTCATAGGGCCTCTTTGTCTGTTTCCTTCCAGAGTGGCCATACTGTGTATATCTCTTCTCTCCACTCCCATTGGTGCTTATCTCCCTAATGAACCTGTGGAGGATGGATGGCTAAGCCTAGCTCATTAGGGCTGCCAGTGCGCTAGCTTTGACACTAAAGCTACAGTGACACTGCAAGAAGGGGGAAGTTTTCAGGGAAACCTTGCGTTAACAAAACACGTCGGGGATATCATAGCTGGGGAATTGCTCTGGGAGAGGCGTCCGGGTTTACTATGAGTGAGAAAGAGCCATTTGGGCTCCATTGTCCCTAAATAGGAGCTAGCTGCTGAAATATTGGAAAAAACGGCCACAAATCACTCCTCAATGAGGTGAGAGTCTCCACGGCAACCTGCCCAGGGCAGAACACCAGGAGACAGGAGATGCGTGGTCACCATGGAAACCACATCCTAGAAACCCATTGGTATTGGTTTGCCACATTGCAGATGAGGTAATGGGGGTGGAGCTAGAACCTGCAGGATTCCCTGGAGACTAGAGTAAAGAAAGGTGTGGGAGGAGAAAAGGGAAGAGGGTGAGGGAGGGGTTGGAGGGGAGGGAAGGAGGGAGGGAGAGAAGGAGAGAGGGAGGGAGGGAGGGAGGGAAGGAGGGAGAGAGGGGGAAGAAGAGAGGGAGGGAGGGAGAGAGGGAGAGACGGGGGGGGGGGGGGGAAGGTCCAAGCCCTAGGCCGTCTCTCTGAAGCTGTGTAAGGAATGAGGGAATGGGTCAGGAGCTGGGGTGAGATGGATAAACAGGCCGGCCTGAAGCCCAGGGGAAGGATGAGCAGGCATAGCTAGGTGCCACCATATTGAAAGTCTTTATTGCTGCACTCCGGCTCTCTAGGTCACCGGCTCAGCATGAGTAATTCTCTATCTAGTGCTGCTCCATCAACGATACATTCAGAAGGATTTGGAATCAGAAAAAAACCTAGTTGGGTCCCTCAGGTCCTCCGTGGACCCTGGGTGCTCAAGCACAAGGTCCTCAACCTGCTCATCCTCAAAGCCTGCTTCTGGCTCCAATTACTCTCCATCTTGTTGGATGGATGCTCCTTTCTTGCCTAGAAGCTAACTAGCAACTAGGTACATGGCGCCACTTGCTGGTCGTCCCTGGAAGCAAGGCAGCAGTGACTAGTGGCGAGTCTCAACTGAGTTCCAGACAAATCTATCTCTTCAAGCAGGTGTGAGCCTAGGATCCATCTCTCATCACCCTCTGGTGTCCTGGGGATCAAATGAGTTCTGAGATAGAAAGAACCACAGAACACAGCATGCCCAGATTATCAGTCTGTCATGTGACCTTAGCCAGCCATTGGCATCTCTGGACTACAATGCCTGTCCATGACATGGAGTTTGTGTGAGATTCCCCATTGGGGTTCTTGAACAGCAAGCGTTAGCCCTGTCCTAGACAGGACAATTCCATCAAATCTGAGGAAGAAGAACACCCCAGAAATACAGTGCCACATGTCTCTCAGCATCTATGTGATTTAAGGCAACCTGGTGCAGAAGGACTCCACCACCACTAGCCAAGAAGCAGGAGCTAGGCCCACCAATACTATTCTGCAATCAAGCCCAAGGCAGAACACTGCAGCTAACCTGCCCTCCTCTGATGTGGAGAAGAGCCCAGGGCTCCTAGACATACATCAGAGGAAGACAGCTGGGGACCAGAGCTACCCACAAGGCACTGCGGATACCGGCCTCTTCACCCTTTGACACACAGAGGTCTCCACAGTGAACCAGCCACTCAGAATGCAACCTTTCCTGAAGCTGGCTATCCGGGGAAATTAGTGCTAGACCAGAAGGGCTTGGTGGGCGAGGATGGTGGACCTCAGTCTGGGACAGCTAAGCTCACAGCCCAGCTTTCCCATTTGGCATGACAACCTCCATGTTCCGTCTTCCCATTGGCTAAGCACAGCCAGGTCTACCTCTCAGGGTCTGCTGGAAATGAAACCGGCTCCCACCACGCCATCTTTCCAGGAGGAAGCCTGGATCCACAGCGACACATCCATCACCAAGGGCTTAATCTAGAAGAGACTTCAACGTCTTGCCCCATCAAGAGCGTGTATAACAGCACACTCCCAGCTCTTCCCTCTGCCTGTGATTTTACTGAGCGCTTACTGTATGCAAACAGTACTAGCCAGTAGGGCTGGAATGACAGGAAAGGTAGTCTGAATGCTACAGCCCAAGGTCTACAAGGGAGTCAGGAGATGGACAGACATCAAACTGACAGACTCACAGCCAAGCTGCCGAAGGACCATATGACCAGAAAGGAATGAATCTGAGTGGTCAGAGAATTATCTTTGGCTCTCTTCCTCCACGCTGGTCATAAGGGTGGCGTGTCGCAGCTATTGTGGACTCTGAGGCAAAGCTGATGGGTAAGGGGGTGGGCATCGTTCTTGAGAACTCGGCTTGTATAAAGACAGAGGGAATATTCATCCTGTTTTAAGAACTTTAGTTATCTAGCTGCTTCTCTGCCCTCCAAACCCTCTGAACCACATGCCTAGAATTAGTAAGGAGTGGGCCAGTAGGAACCAGTAGGAACCCTGGTGAGAGGAGTCTGGGCAGGTTTTGGTTGAATTCATTTGAGTGGAAGGGATTAGCAGGAGATAGAAGACTTGTTAAATAAATCAAGTTGGAGATAAATATGGGGTGACAAGCTGGGAATGATCTTTAGGGCCATCTGCAGGCACAGCTCTCAAGATGCAACAGATGAATTCAGCAGTTAAAGACAGGCCTGAGAGAAGGGGCTCAAAGCCAGGAGACCCAACCTCCACACCAGTGACGCCTCAAGTCCAGCCCTCAGCTAACCCAGACTAGGTCACTCAAAGACTTCAGAGTTGGCGACCAAGGGATCAGGCTTGAAATCTACCTCTGACTAATGGAGATGGCCAGGCAAGCTCTCTGGGACCTTCGCATCTTAGTATACTAAAGGGACAATGACAATGGGTGAAACAATATTCCATGTTCCTGGCACCTGTGTTCTATCCGGTCCCTTGACGGCAGTGTCCATATTTTAGCTACTTTCTCAGAACAAGATGGTTCCCCAGAATCAATTCACCTCCAAAGTGCAAGAAGGACATCCGTCCCAGGCTGCAGAAGGCTTTTGCACAGTCAACTGGTTTTGGGGTTTTTTTTTTGTATGTTTATGAGTATGCAGGTGTGTGTGTGTGTGTGTGTGTGCGCGCGTGTGCGAGTGTGCTTGTGCGTGTATGTCTGCACAATGATGCACACCCAGAGAGTGATGGAGAGGACCACCTCAGATGTCCTTCCTCAGGTGACATCCACATTGGGCTTTTGAGACAGAGTCTCTCAGTAGTTTGGAAGTTACAAAGGAGACTAAGCTGATTGGCCAGTGGGCCCCAGGAATAGGTCTGTCTCTGTCACAGCATGGGATTACAAACGTGTACGACCATGCCTGGCTTTGTGTACATGTTGGAATGGAGGGGTCTGGGAATCAAACCGAGCTCCTCATGCTTGAAAAGCAGTTGCCTGCCTGAGACATCTCTCCAGCCCCAGGTCGATTTCTTAACAGCCATACACTGACAGGTAGTAACCAGACGTAGTTAGACATTTTGCTTTTGCTTCTTCCTTAATGGAATTTCAAAAGGAATTTGAACTCTAAATATTCCTGACCCCGTCGGCAGCTTTCACTGGAGTCTCTCAGGCGGTGGTCAGATTTAAACCACTACTGTGTGACACTATGCCTTATCCCAAACTCTCCCTACATACCTCTCACCAGGCCCAGCAAAGGATGCAGGCGATCCACTCTCCCCGACTCACACAGGACAACTGAGACACACCTACCCAGAGATGCGAGAGATCTGCCTGATTTGGGACAAACACTCATATCACATTGATTAAAAGAAACCACAGGGGACCAGGCCCTTGAGCAAAGCTAGGGAGAGGTGAGAGGGGCCGGTGGGCAATTTCTGGATGTTCTGGGCTAGATGCTTGGCCACCCCTACTTACATAGCTCACAGCCCTAGAAAGGGACCAAGTCTCCCCAACCCCCAGTGGGTCACTTCATGTATCAGCAGAAATGTGATCTAGAAATAACCAAGGCTGTGAAAATGCCACAAGGAGAGGCCATGACTCACTCTCCCTCAGTGGCCCCCAGACACGCCAGCCTCAGGCTGCCTGACTCGGTGTCCTGAGGGGTAGAGAGGAGAGCACACATCTGTCGTCTCCCAAGGAGACGTCTTCTTAGTATCTGGTTTTATCTCCTCTCCTAAGCCTGGAATCCTGCTTGTGAAAAAGGAAAGATCCACTTTGATAAAATGACAGGAGGCTTGTAACACAGTAAGTGTGGGTTAGAATAAAATTGTGGGCGTTCAACCTCAGGAATCTCCCTGGAAAGGGGCCGTGTTCCTTCCCAGAGTTCCCACCAGGTGGCGCTATGAGACAACTTTCAAAACACAGGTCTACAAGCCGTGCCTGTGGCTCTCCTAAGTGGGTTAAGACCTAAAAGCCTGATGTTTTTTTCTATCTCCTGACTTCGCTCCACCTTAACCCTAATGCTCATCAAACAAGATGGCAGACGAAGAAGGCAGACACTGTGCCAAACCGGGTAACAAGCACCTACTAAGCTCTGCTATAGGCAAGAACAGGCCAGGCTCAAGAACATCTGAGCTTGACAGCTGAAATGGCCCCCTAACTGGTCAAGGTGACCTTCCTAACGCTGACCCTTTAAGATGGTTCCTCGTGTTGTGGTGACGACCCTCCCCATCATCAAATTATGTTCGCTGCTACTTCATAACTGCAATATTGCTACTGTTATGAATTGTAGTGTAAATATCTGATGTGCAGGATACCCAATATGGGATCCATGCGAAAGGGGTCGTGACCCATAGGTTGAGAACCAATCACCCAGGCTGTTCCCTCAGCTTTTGCCAGCACACAGGTGTCTCCAGAATATTTGTGACACTCAGAGCCAAGGACCAATTTTAAACTCTGCTGAGTTACAGAAGCAGGTGCTCCCACTATGGCCTACACCCCGTTCGGGGTTACGGCTCCTTTTGGGGTCTATGCGATAGTACCCCACATGACTATCTGAGGCCAAATAAAGGACCACAACTCGCCCCATGCTAAAATCCTATGGAATGAAGTTCTTGACCATAAAATGTGCCCAGGACAGACAACTAAGAACTAAAGATGGGAAATGTGTTTAACTTACTGTGATATATAAAAACTAAAAATTTGGGGCTGGAGAGGTGGCTCAGTGGTTAAGAGCACTGGCTGCTCTTCCAGAGGTCCTGAGTTCAAGTCCTAACAACCACATGGTGGCTCACAACCATCTGTAATGGGATCCGACGCCCCCTTCTGGCGTGCAGGTACATGCAGATAGAGCACTCATCCACATAAAATAAATTAGTATATATAGTAAAATTTAAAAAAAGAAAAATCCCACGAGTTCAAATATTCATGTTTGTTCACACTTGTGCATAAATTCTAAGAAGCTGGGCCAGGTGGTATAAATTTGTATTCCTAGTTCCTTGAGAGGTTCCGGTAGGTGGCCCATAAGTTCAAGGCCTACCTGTACTACAGGGTGAGTTCAGAGCCAGAGTGGACAATTTATAAAAAGTGAATAAAATGAAAAGTCAAAAAGGGGATTGCAGACATAGCTCAGAAGAGTGTGTGCCTAGCATGTGCAAGGCCCTGGGCTCAATCTCTACTACCCCCAAACAATTAATAATAATAATAATAATAATAATAATAATGGCACTGTAGTAGGATCGCATGCCTATAATCCCTGTTACTTGGGAGGCTGAAGCAAGAGCATTGCAAACTCAAGGCCAACCCGGGCTCTATAAAAGGCCTGGACCACACAGCCCACGCTTCTAGGGGCAGGGCGGGGCACCTCTGCCTGTATTGGGTCAGGTTGTCTAGCACTTTCAGACCCATGGCTGGAGAAGCAACCAGAATAGTGTCAATGAACCCAGAGTCCAAGGACACAGAGTCAGGACACAGCCCCAGTACCCTCTGCCCCGTGTCCTAACCCCAGTCAGTCTGCTGCTACCACCAGCTCCTCTGGCCCCCGTGTCCTAACCCCAGTCAGTCTGCTGCTACCACCAGCTCCTCTGGCCTCCAGCATCCCATCCCAAGATGGGAGTCTTGCTCACGTCCGGGTGAGACCCTGCTGCCTCTGGGTCTCTCTTCTTCTGAACCTGAAAGCCTGCTCACTCGTCCTCAATGAAGCACGAATTCTCTTCACAGGGTGTGGACTCCTTGATCTTAGAAAAGGAGACTTCGTTCTCACAAAGGCCCCTTTCAACTATGACGCTCCGAGTGTTACGTGAGGACCTGAATTCACATCCCTTAAGGCATATCTAGTGTGGAACAAGTCCCAAAGACTGAAAGTAGACCGGAAGCCCCAGAGAGACAAGATGGCTCAGGGAAGCGGGATGCAGGCAGGGAGTCTATCGGGGCTAGGGAGGTGAGCAGGCAGACCTGCCAGAGCACGAGATGTCACTATAAACAGCTGAGACCCCAAGCAGCTGACAACTATCCTCTTCTTCCACCCATGTCCCCTCCCATCATCAACCACAGCTGGCCACACACAGCCATCCTCAGGGACCTGGGAGGGGGAGGCTGTCGGTACCAAGGCAGGCCAGGCCCTCAGGCTTCATTCTCCCAGAACCGTCACCCTGAGCCCACCAGACCTGAACTGCCACCTATTGCCTCTCTCAGGCAGTCTCCGTGAAGACCCAAGAGTTCAAGAGCTGCCAGGTGGTGGTGGCCCATGCCATAAATCCAAGCAGGAGGGAGGCAGAGGCAGGAGGCTCTCCAGGCCAGCCCAGTCTACAGAGTGAGCTCCAGGACAGTCAGGGCTTCAGAGAGACCCTGCTTCAAACAGCCCCCCTCCACTAAAAAATAAAATAAAATAAAATAAAAGAGATCAAGAGCCTCCTGTCAGGAAATCAGGGCTTCCTGGTCCTGAGACCGGCTAAGAAGAGTTGACTCTGGTCAAGGCTTCTGAGAGCTGCTGATGGCTGGATGGACAAACCTGGGTCGAGCCCCTGAGCAGGAAAGACCCCAGACATTCATTGTGCTCTTTCACTCCTGATGCCTCCCCAGTCATTCTGGCCAAAGGACCCCCCCCCTCCAAAAGCTGACCTTGGAGCTCGGAGGGTTGGGGTGCCTAGAGCTTCCCACGGCACTAGGCAGGGTGTCCAGGCCTGGACCTCATTTCCCAGCCCCGATCCTACTGAGAAGATCCCAGCTATCACCAAGGTCAGAGGTCCTACCACTTCCTCTCCAGAACCAACTATCCCCACCAGCTTCTTCCGTCTGCCTTCCAGGCCGTGCCGCTGTGAGCCATTCGCCAGCTTCTTAAAAGGGACTCCGATTTATTTATTGAAAATATCACAATAGCTGGGCACAGTATCACACACCTTTGGTCCCAGCACTTGGGAGGAAGACACAGGAGGATCTCTGTGAGCTCAAGGCCAACCTGGTCTACTGGGTGAGTTCCAGGCCAGCCAAGGCTACACAGTGAGACTCTGTCTTGGAATACCAAAAGGAAAGATCATTACGAACAGAGTGTTAACATCCTTCCTCATAAATAAAAGCAGCCGATAAAAAAAGACACCGTCAAGATCAAGGAATGCTATAAAACTCTGAACAGTTCCCAGCTGCTCTAAGCTCCGGGTTTGCGCCTGGCGGAGGTCTTGTTTTCTGGGGGAATACAACATACTAAGCCTTTCTTACTCCGGCTTGTGCTTTTTAGTGGAGGTCCTATGCCCCCTAAAATCATTCCAGGAAACCACAGGACTCTCTTTTTCAGCAGTGCTGGCCCAGAGAGTCCCTCTGCTTCCTGCAGCGGAGAAAACCTACGCTCACCACCGCTCTCACGCCCATCACATCTTCTGAGCACACCCAAGATCCCTCCCCCTGTGCGTGATCTGCACCGAAGCCCAGTCGATCCTATTGAACACTCCCACCCTCATGAGTGCCGCCCCCCTGGAGGTCACCGCTGGCTCAGGTGAGACACCAGGTAGACCAGGCCTACTAGCAGGAGGCCACGCACCCCAAGCATCATGAGCAGGAAGAGCAGGAGGATGGAGGTCACAGGCTCCACCACGTGATTTCCAAGATGCCACTGTGGGAAGCCCATGTTCACCAGCTGCCGGTTCAGGTCACTGAAAGGAGATTGCGCAGCACCCAGTCGGGCACCTGCCTGCTGCTGGCGGGGTCCGGGGCCCCCTGGAGGTGCTCCATGGCCTCTGTTGAAAAAGCCCTGGAAGATTAAGACAAGACAAATGAGTCTAGTGGAAGCTTCCTTGGAATTGAGGCACCAACCAGGAGACTCCAGGCCAGGCCCCACCCTCCACCGTGGACATCCTACAACCATGCTTCCTTCCTGGGACCAACTGAGGCCCAAAATCTCAGAGCCTGTGCTCCCCTGACCATGCCTGGGAAAAGGTGGTTAGGATGGAGGGGAGGGGAGGGGAG
>NW_022196909.1:27241948-27279434 GCF_008632895.1 Mastomys coucha
AGGGGAGGGGAGGGGAGGGGAGGGGAGATGAGACACACAATGGGTAGGTACCCTTAGGTCAGCACTCTCTCCATTACTGAAGCCAACATCTCATCTCCATTCTAGAGATCCTGGCTCCACTATCTGCAAATCCCACCAAAAGAGAGGGAGTCCCTAGGTTTGAGGCCTAAGGGAGGCTCCCTCCCCAGAAGGCAGGAGCCAGTCAGTCAGTCCATCCTTACTCAGCCAGACGCTCGCTCGCTCGGTGGAGAGAGCTTCAGACTACATAGAGCAGTGGTTCTCAACCTGTGAGTTGTGACCACCCCCCTTTGGGGGGGTGTCAAAGGACCAGTTCACGAGGGTCACCTGAGACCATCAGAAAACACAGGTATTTATTTACATCACGATACCTAACCTAGCAAAATTGTAGTTACAAAGGAGCAAAGAAAATAATTTTGAATAATACATTTGTTGGGGGTGGGTACAACATGAGGGACTGTATAAACGGGTCACAGCATTAGGAAGGTGGAGAGCCACTGCTATAGAAGGTAAGAAGGCAGCTTGGGACTTCTGGGAGGTGGGGCCAGCTGCTGCTACCCTTTCTCTTCAAGATGGATGCCTACCTGCCGAGGACTGCTACTTCTCTGTTGGGTGGTCGTCCTCACTCGAGGGTCATCATCCTGAACGATCTCCCCATTGGCCAAGATCCTCACCATTCTCCCTGGAAGCTGTGGACTTCTGCTGGGCTGTACCTGCAATAAATGCATGCCTTTCCATCCTCGTCTGCCGACTGCAGACACATCTTTCCCTTGACCTCAAAGGGCCGGCTAAAGATAATTGAGAGTGGATATTTTTCAGAGGCAGTCATATGGTGACCCACCCTTAGCAGGTGCTTGTCCTATTAACGAAAAGAGGTAACAATAATGCAAAGGAGGAAGGGGCATGGGAAGGAAGA
Organism: Mastomys coucha; assembly: GCF_008632895.1. Lineage (NCBI taxonomy): Eukaryota > Metazoa > Chordata > Mammalia > Rodentia > Muridae > Mastomys > Mastomys coucha. The sequence goes on from NW_022196909.1 coordinate 27,242,883, forward strand.
GAGGGAGAGTGGGCCCCAGGGCCCTGGCCAAGTGGTTGCACACCTATAAACAGCCTCCAGGACTCCAGGAGGTACAGGCTGGAAGTTTAGGGGTTAAAGCCCAGCTTCTGTTAAGTGAAACCCTGCCTCCAAAAAAGAAACAAGCGGGAAGGCAGTATTTTGTATGCTAGCTTAAAAAACAAACAAACAAAAAAAAAAAAACAGCAAACAAACAAAAACAGGTTTAGGGTGCGGTTCCCAAGCCCTGCCAAAAAGAGCAAGTGCTAGGGATCTATCTAGATCCTCTTAGGTCTCCTACCCGGTGGCAGAACCTGGGGACACCACTCTGGGGAGGGCGGACCTCCGTTGCAGAGGGCACGCCCCCCCACTGGCCCTCGCCTGCAGGGAGCACCCAGTACAGGACCAGGTCCAACCTCCTACCACACCGGGTTCGAGCTGCAGCTGCGGCTCTGGAGGACCCCAGCTTTGCAGCCCCTAAGGGTGACGATGGGCCGGGCACTGTCACCCGAGGAGCGCCTCCGTGTTCATCTCAACGCTCTACCCGCCGGGGCACCGAGGCAGTAGGCTGGGCCCGGGGAGGAGCGCAGCGTGGAGCGTGCAAAAGGGTCCCGTGCTTTGTCATCCCGCAGGCTGAGCCACCCGCGCCGCCGCAGCGTCTTGGGTGGCTCCAGGCCCCGCGAGCGGTGGGGAGGGACGCGGACCCCCGGGACCCGGCGCGAAAAACCACCCACCTGCGCGCACGGTTCCCGGGGCTCGGCGTCCACCGGCAGCTGCTTCCTCCCACCTGACCTCACAGGAAGCGAGCGCGCACCGCAGGGGCGAGGCCGGGCTCGGGGTCCCCTCTGCCGGCTGCCGGGGGAACTGCAGCCGTGCAACGGGAGGGAGGAGGAGAAGAAGGGAGGAGGGGAGGGAGAAGGGAGGACAGGAGCAGCTAGATTGGGGAGGAAGGTAGGAGGAGGATCAGGGAGGAGGAGGGAGGACTATAGGGAAGAGATGAGGGTGCTGAGAAGGGTTGGGATGGAGAGTGTGGGAGGATGGGGAAGAACACAGGATGGGGAAGAGGACCAGGGAAGAGGGGATCACATAAAAGCTCAGAAATGGGATGTCTGGGTTGGGTGAAGTAGGCACCAGCTGAGCCCACAGGTTTACAAGTCTGCTCAGATCTGTCCAGGTAACTCTGCCAGTGCCACTTGTGAAGGACCCAGCCCCGCCCCTCAGGAGCTCCAAGCTCCTCTGACCGAAGAGTTGTGAAGCACAGGGGCAGTTTGAAGCAGGGTGTTTGAGGCAGGAAGGATCATCAGATGAATTGTTGGCCTCCTGGTGAGTCGTGATGCCTTGGGGAGGAGAAAGAACGGGATAGAGCCTGGGCAGGCAGAGACAGGGGAGAGAGAGGGGATTCGGAGGGAAGGAGAGAGACAGGACGGGGAGATGGCTGAGCTTCGCAGCCTGATGCTTTGAGCTGGATCCCAGGAACCTGCATGGAGGACGCGGTGACCTCACTCCCTTACAACCCTCTGACACTGTTCTGGAAGGAATGTTGAGGGAGTACTGCAGCCTCACGCGGTGGGAATCTAGGTCAGGCATCTCAGGCATTGGCTCTTCCCACGATGCATGGCTCGAGCCAAGCAGCCATCTCCTAAGAGTTCTGTCTTGCTAAGTGGCTTTTCCTAGCATTCTGGCAGGGAGGAGCAGACTTCCTGATAGCTTATACTGTCCACAGAATTGCCTGCTTCAGGGTAGCTAATGTTGGGCTGGAGAGATGGCTCAGTGGTTAAGAGCACTGACTGCTCTTCTGAAGGTCATGAGTTCAAATCCCAGCAACCACATGGTGGTTCACAACCATCCATAATGGGATCTGATGCCCACTTCTGGTGTGTCTGAAGACAGATACAGTGTGTTTACATATAATAAATAAATTTTTAAAAATTGATTGTTGTTTTTAAAAAATGGTAGCTAGCATCTTCAGATCCCTTTTTAAAGATTTATTTATTTCATGTATATGAGTGTATACTGTAGCTGTACAGATGGTTGTGAGCCTTCATACGGTTGTTGGGAATTGACTTTTAGGACCTCTGCTCGCTCAGGTCGGCTCCACTCACTCCCGTAAACTCCCCTCGCTGAGTCCAGCCCAAAGATTTATTTATTTATTATACATAAGTACACTGTAGCTGTCTTCAGACACACCAGAAGAGGGCATCAGATCTCATTACAGATGATTGTGAGCCACCGTGTGGTTGCCGGGATTTGAACTCCGGACCTTCGGAGCAGTCAACACTCTTACCCACTGAGCCATCTCACCAGCCCGCATCTTCAGATCTTATTCTGAGATCCTAGCATAAAAAGAAACCCAGGGACCCTCTCAGCCAAGGGTTGTCCTTCCCCAAGTCCCAGGGCCCCCCAGTCTGCTTGCTCCACTCCAATTTCAAAGTCTTGTTTTTTGTTTTACCCTTGATGTCCAGGGATATTTGCTGTGCTAAATGGAAGAACGGGGGAAAGTGCCCCTACCCCATCTGTCTGGATGCAGATTTTTCAAGCTTAGAGTTACAGTAAGGACTAAGACGCTACGATGGGGGCACCAGATTCACAAAATGGCAATAGCAAATGGCATCGGAATAAACCTAAACACTGGGATTTATGATAAAGCGGAAGTATAGAAAATTAAAGGCACCCCCTCCCCATTCTTCTTTTAGACAAGGCAGCACTGGCTGGCCTGCTGTGGCTCCAGTCCCTACAGCAGTGGGGTGGGGAGCAGATGCAGACTGGATCACTGGGAACACCCACCTGCACGGGTGGCTGGCTTAGAACTCAGGGAGATCTGTCAGTTTCTGCCTCCCTGGGATTCAAAGTCGGCGCTATCGTGCCCAGCTAGATCACCTTAAGTAGCAGGGACAACTAGGTCTCCCTTTATGAAAATCATTATTCCCCGTGTGTTATAGACCTAATTATGTAAGACAAAAAAAACAAAGGCAATATCTGTAATGTATGTGACCTCGGAGCTTTCTTAACACATTATTAGCGACAGTTGTAAAGGAAATGGTTGATAACTTTATTACACTGAACCTACATTAATCTTGAATAAAGCTCTCAGTGGCAGAGAATCTACCTAGTATACACAAGACCCTAGCACTGAGCAGGTAGGAGACATATTAAAGTTAAGAATTCTTTTGACCTACTAATAAGGATCCTTTTTTTTTTTTTTTTTTAAGATAGGGTTTTTCTGTGAAGCACATCCTGGCCCTGAATTCAAGATCTTCCTGACTCAGTCTTTAGAATACTGGGATTACAGTTATGCATCACCCCTAGTTTAAAAAACTTTTTTTTTTTAAATAAAAAGGCAAACATCATACAAAGAAAGGCTTTTCCAATATATAGTGTACTGGTTAGCTTTAACTATTACCACAACCTAAAATCACCCAAGAAGAGAGTCTCATTAAGGAATTATTTAGATCTGGTTGGCCTTGGTGCTTGCCTGTAGAGAACTGTGCTATTAATTGACCGAGCCCACTGTGGGTGGCACCATTCCCTAGGCTGGACCCTGCGCTGTGTACGAGTAAAGAAAACCAGTGGGGGAGTAAGCAGCCAGCATGGGTGCCTTGGTTTCCTCTCTGCTTTTTGACTGGATGTGATGTGATTATTACTTAAATTCCTGAAGTGACTTCCCCTGGACTGCAGTCTGGAACTGTAAACCAAATAAAGCGTTTCTCATAGCCCTAAGTCATTTTTCAGTCAGGGTATTTTATCACGGAAATGAAACCAGAACAGATAGCCAATAACAACAAATCAATCCGGGAGATAGAAAGAGTATGAGTATCTGTAAATGAATACTAGAAGCAACTGAGTTAAAACATAGGTGAAAGATTTCACCAGGTGTATTATAAAAGACATCTAAACGGCCAGTGAATCCTAAAACTGTACTCAGTGTTACAAACTGGGACGTTGTGAGTCATCAGATGGACAGGGAGTGGGAAGCATGATAATACCGCATCCTTGATGGTGGGCATTGAGGTGCGTGTGTGTAAATCAATACACACCACTCGGGAGAACCAATAGGAACCTTGTGGGAATTGTGTGTAGATTTGTTCCTTTTTGCATCCCTGTGATAACATGAATGAAGAAGGGAAATTCAGAGAGAAAGGATTTATTTTTGGCTCATGGTGGAGAAGGCTTGATAGGTGGGACTCCATCTTTTGTGACCAGAGCATGCGACTCTTTTAAGATGGCTCTCACCGGGGAAACAGAGGGACAAGAGCGAGCCGGAAGTGGGGCTGGATTAAAACCCTCAAGTCCCACCCCAAATTTACCCACTTTCTCCAGCTAGGCCCCATCTACTAAAGGATCCACAACCTTTCAAAGCATCCCCACCAGCTAGGGACCCAGTGTTCACACTCTTAGCCTATGGCGGGCTCAAACACAGACAATGAGTATCTGTGTTCTTTATAATGCAGAACGCAGGAGTGAATGCTCAGGTATGCCTGGTGTGGTTTTTTTGTAACGGAAACTGGAAAGCAATTTAAATGTCTATCAAAGGAAAACAGGTAAGGAAATCGTGTCAGAGTGACTGATGTAATACAGTTCTGGGCAGGAGCTGTGTTAAGTCCAAATCTATGCATTTATTCCACACAAAAGTCTCTCAAAGCCGGACAGTGGTGGCACACGCCTTTAATCCCAGCACTTGGGAGGCAGAGGCAGGCAGATTTCTGAGTTCGAGGCCAGCCTGGTCTACAGAGTGAGTTCCAGGACAGCCAGGGCTACACAGAGAAACCCTGTCTCAAAAAACAAAAACAAAAACAAAAGTCTCTCAAGCTCTGTGCTATGCCACACTTCCAGGAGCCTTCGCAGGCTGTAATTCTCAGAACTGGGGCTACACCCTGCCGTCCACGGAGCCCCTTGTTACATACTTTACCATCGAAGTCCAGCTTACATCAGGGCTTGGGCAAACCCTCACCCTCCAACCTCACCAGAGTTCCAGAGCCATTGTGACTGAGAGCCAGGAAGCCCCACAGATCCTCATTGGCTGCTTCCTTCTGTAGCTAGGCCCAGATCTGATTGGCCCCAGGAACTAAGGCAGCCCCCTTTTCTACTCCAGAAGTCAAAAGAACAGACAAAGATGTGAAGCGAAGTTTCCAGAAAACAAGTCAAATCTATATGTTAAAGACTCCACAGGTTTGAGTCGTTAGAACTTTGTGATTGTAGGGAGTTGGAATGTTACAGATCCAGAGCCAAATTATCTTGGGCAATCTTTAGTTCCCTCTTTAATAGTCAGTCACTCATTGTGTCTGACCTAACATCCTGTGGATATCAGGTCAAACCTGTAGGGATGTATTCACAAGCTACAATCTCCCACCCAGCCAAAAGCTAAGCCTCTCCAAAGGCAGCAACAGATCCTATAACAGAGATCACCTTGCTTTACTGTAACCCCTTGATGTTTCCACCAATGTATCTAGAAAAATCCCTTGATTTACGACTCTTTTTTTTTTTTTTCTTCTGTTGTTCTATAGCTGAAAACTTGGAACATGTTCCTTGGGATAACCTGAATCCATGTCCCCAAGCTGTGGTCACTCATCAGTGACTCCAGGATGAAGTCTCATATTCCCCTAGAGCAAGAGCTGTGTTTTGGGATCAGGTTGTGAGGAGAGAAGAGCCAGGAGGTGGCAGAGCCAGCCTTTTCATCCAGCCCTCCCTGAGAGGAGGACGCAAAGACAGAAGGGTGGGGGTGGGGTGAGCAAGAAAGCATCTGATGGCAGAGAATGAGGCTTGCCCGGCCAATGGCTTTTTGTGGGGTCTTAATTAAGCTCAGCGGCTCCATTGTTCCTTTCAGGATGAAACATATGTTCAGGGCCTGGCTGAGGTTTGGGACCGGAATTTCAATGGTGCTTGGCCCTATGGCCTACCAGGGGAGGGGTGGGGGAGGAAAGGAATACACTGTCCTAAGCTATACAAGGCTCACAAACATCCCAGGTCCCAAGTTTCACCTCCCACTGGGGCAGGTTATAAACAAACCAGTGTGGGCACCCACAGCCAGCAGGGTTGACCTTCCGTGGGCTCAGTTGCCAACATTGTGTCATTCGGATGAGGTTGAGAAAATGAGTTCCAAAATACCCACCACGATGAACAGATGCCATCTGAGTGGTTAGATGGCCATTTGAAAGGATTTGGAGAAACCACGCAGGGGGCTGGGCACAGGATCCTTGAAGTGTGAGGAATGTTACTGCTGTATCTCGGGGCAGAACCACTCCCTCCACCTCAGAAAGAAGACTTCTGAGCCAGCAGAGCAAGAAAGTAGCCAAAATGTTGCTATCGGGTCACCCGGGAAGGTGTGTTCTCTGCCGTTCCCAGTTCCACCTCTCAACTCTTGGCTGTGGGAAAGACTCTGTACCATATTCTGGACTCTGATTGGGAGCATAACTGCTTTCTGGGGGACTCTATCCAAGCCTTCTAAACTGTTGCTATCTAATTGGTGCTGTATCTGTGCCTTTTAAAGTTCATGTCCATTGTTCTACCAAGCCAGATGTCTCGGGGTGACAGGGACATGCTCAGACCAGTAGACTCTGAGCCTGGGCCCACTGTCACACTTTTCTGTCTGTGAAGTGGGTTCTGTGGTCAGGAGCAATGCTAGGTGGATTATCTGGACTGCGGATGAGACATTTTGTTAGTCCATAGATGGAAGTTTAAGAGTAGCGTTACGCACACAAAACGTAAATCTGTAATGAGAGAGGTGTCAACTCCAGGAAGGTTACAGTGTTGTCCTTCCTATGAAGAAGCGGTCCCAGTGCAGCCACCCTGTCACCTGGCCACTAGTTGGTCAACCCAGCAAATGCTACAACTTAGTATTGATCTCTGTGGCTGGCACTCAGCAGCCGGCCACGGTAGCCAGATCAGCCTTGGAGAGTGGAAGTCAGGTTGCTGAGCAGGTGTTTTCCCGCCTCCTCTCATTGTTCATCCAGCCACTGAGAAGTCAAAGAGGATGGGAAGACTGTCCACGTAGCCTGCAAGTCTACCCACTCAGCTACAAAGGAACTCAGTAACCTACTCAGTCACAAATGTATCTCTCTGATACATATCTCTCTTTCTTATCTCTTGCCCCACCTCCCCGCCATATTAAACAGGGTTTTGTTGCTGTTGTTACAGGGCTTCTATTTATTTTAAAGATTTATTTATTTATTATATGTAGGGACACTGTAGCTGTCTTCAGACATGCCAGAAGAGGGCATCAGATGGTGTGTGAGCCACCATGCGGTTGCTGGGAATTGAACTCAGGAACTTTGGAAGAGCAGTCAGTGCTCTTAACCGCCGAGCCATCTCTCCAGCCCCTGTTATGAGGGTTCTTACACACATTTGACAAGTTAAAGATTTTTCTGTTTAAGTGCCATGTGATCATCTGCAATCCCATCTCAAATCCTTCTGAGAGATGAGTCCAGAAGTCAAGAAAGAACAAAGCAGTCCAAAGTGAGAGGAACTGACCCACTCTAGGCTGGCAGACTTGAGATGGAGCAAGTCACTCTGGGGCCACCTCTGTCTTTTCATGATACACAAATATCCACGTCCCCTGCCTGTTGGGAGAATTCTAGCCACACCCTTTTCCAATTGTCTTCCTCCCAAGTCCCTGATCATTAAGAAAAACCACTACACCACAGTCCATGGATCCGGTATATAGTCACTCACCTGGACTTTTTTTTTTTCCTTCCAAACAGAATGTAAAACCAAGTGGTGTTGTCCATGTGAGTGTTTACCCTCACCAAGATCTTTCAAGATGTCCCCAGACATCTATAACGTTACAAGTGTCCATTTTCCAACTGAGTTTGCACAACACAGAGAACCATCTTTAAGGCAGGCATAATCTTCTCTTTGTGGCAACTGGTCACCATGAGGCCACAGGTACATGCTGGTGGACAGAAGGCACTGGAGCCGTACCATGCACCACTGGAAATTTGGGCTATATCTTCATGTAACTTTCTTGTGCCCTCAAGATCTGCTCGGGCCTGATTAGGTTCGTAGCACTCGCCTTTGCTCAGGGACTGCAGATCTGTACATCTGGCTTCCTGGCTCAGTGGGTCAGATGATCCCTAGCTCATGGTGGGCCACTGAGGTCACATGACGTTCCAGCTTACTTTCCATTTATGTGATTTTAAAAAAAAAAACAATCTGAACAGAAGCAACTTGGGTGAGAAGGGATTCATTCGGCTTTTATTCCCATGTCATGGTCTATCACTGAGAAGAGTCAGGGTCGGAACGCAAAGCGGGAACCTAGAGGCAGGAACTGATGCAGAAGCTCTGAAGGAACACTGCTTACTGGCTTGCTCCCCCATGGCTTACGTATTCTTCTGGGTTACCCAGCCCTGAACTACTTACCCAGGGGTGGTACAACCCAAATCCACATCCATAATTAAAAATTAGCCCACAGGCTTGCCTACCAGTCAATCTTACAAAAAAATTTTTTTTTCCAATTAAATTTGCTTCCTGGAAGACTAGTTTGTGTAAAGTTGGCAAAACAAAAACAAAAACAAAACAAAACAAACAAACAAAAACTAACCAGCATCCACAGTAAATTGGTAGCTAATGGGCAAGTGATGCTTTTCCAGTGAGGACCAGCAGCAGACCCAGAGCTCTCTCCCAAAGGGAGAATTGCCATCTGCAGATTCTCCAAAATCCATGGGCCTCTGCTGTGATTTTTCACCTTATAGGTGCCTGCCGAAGACTCCAAATAGCATCTCTACCTGCCACTAGGAACCCGAGTACTCCCATGTTTCCTTAGAACCCAAGAAACAGATCAGTGTGCACGGCATCCTGGACCCGTTCTTGACATCACTCAAAACTAGTAGCTTTCAAAGTCATTGGGAAATGGCCTGGAATAACCTAGCCTCTTTAGTCCACAGGCCCGTGAAGTGTTGCGCTTCTTTCTTGGTAGTGGAAGGGAGCAGATGCAGCCTCAGAAGGGCTATCTGCGTATCCTGCACTATGGAACTCTTAGAATATCTGATGGTTGGATTTTATTCCCCACCCTCTGACATCCCAATGCTTTACCAAGTGGAAAGTGGCTAGGACCTCTTGTTCAATTGGCATAATATCATCAATAGAATGGACCGGTGTGATTGGTACCTTGTGGAAGAGACAGGTGATCAAGATCCCTAGGAACTAAGTTATGGCTCAAGGCTGGAGAGTTATTACACCCCTGAGATGGAGTTGTAAAGGCGTGTTGCTGGAGTCTCCAGATAAAAGCGAGTTGCACCCAATGGTCCTTATGAACACCTTTGCAGGGCAAGCCATTTGCCTGGTGAAGAGCTCTGCGTCAAGTGTCGGGGTCCTGTCAACCTTCTCAAGCAGAGAAATCTCAACAGGAAGAGCAGATACAATTGACATCACCATGTGGATGTGTTTTTGAGAACCAACTGTCTACCTTCTACCTTGAGCCCAAGTTCGAGAGTTAAAGGGAGATGTAACGCATCTTTCAAGTCCTTCATGGTACAGTGATCTCTGTGGTCTCTCCAAGGAATGAGCTATTGTTCTTGGCTCACTATTTCTCTGACAGAGGTAGCTGGTCCAAATGGCTTAGTATAGCCTAGAATCAAGAACCTTACCAGTGTGGGATCGTCGCTAACTCTTGAGTACATCTATCCCAATTATATACATTCTGAACTAGGAAAACAACAGGACAAATCCGGGGACCCATAAGGGACAGACATTAGCTAATACACTATCCTTTACCCCTCCGTAAGTCTCTATTTATGGGGCCACAGTACTGTTTTAGTTCATACAGAACCAACATCAGTGCAAAAGCATCCAGTGTCTGGCGGGGCCCCAAAGGTCTGATTCTTTGCTGGGACTCCCCACCCCCCACCCCAATATATAAGGCTGAGGTCCCCTTAGAGTTCAGATGGTGAAAGATTAACAATTAAACCAACTTGACCCTTCCTCAGCAGGGCCTGGCCTTCTTTTCACTCAATGATCTCTGGGTCTGGAAACCAACCCAGGTCCTGGAATGGCTGAGGAGCTACAGTTCTCTGTTACTATAAGCCAAGGTAGCCTTTGTTCCTTAGTCCTGGGGTGTTCTTGCCAATACAGATGGAATGAGAGTTTAGTAGACTTCCTATTCCCATCTGGGGACACCATGATTAATTAGCTGGTGTCATCTGAGTCAGGTCATTGCTGATCATTGCTTTGCCCTTTGTTACACTGAATGATTAAGTGCTACCACTTCGGTCCCTGTCACTGTGGGATTTAATTATACCGTTTATCTTTCCCACATGAATGACAGTGGCTCCCACCGTAAAGTCCTGGTGCACAGAGAAGAATAATCACCAAGCTTCAAGGATGTGGGTGCTTCCTTAGGAAGCCTGTCTCTCTTTTTTTATTAGTATTATTACATATTTTCTTTATTTACATTTCAAATGTTATCTCCTCTCCTGCTTACCTCTCCGAAAAATATCAAAAACAAAAACAAAAACAAAAACAAAACTAACCTTATTTCCTCCTCCCTCTCCCTACTCACCAACCCACCTTCTCCTGCTTCCTGGTCCTGGCATTCCCCTACACTGGGGCATAGAACCTTCACAGGACCAAGGGCCTCTCCTCCCACTGATGACTGACTAGGCCATCCTCTGCTATACATATGCTGCTGGAGCCATGAGTCCCCCCATGTGTACTCTTTGGTTGGTGATTTAGTCCCTGGGAGCTCTGAGGGTACTAGTTAGTTCATATTGTTGTTTGTCCTAAGGGGTTGCAAACCCTTCAGCTTCTTGGGTCCTTTCTCTAGCTCCTTCATTGGGGACCCTGTACTCAGTCCCAGAAGCCTGTCTCTTACAGTAGCCACACAGGACACAGATACCACCTCTGCACCCAACATGACATCATAGAAGCTCAGGAGGAAGGACTGTGAGTGCTGAAGAGTAGAGACTTGGGTTGCTAAGAAATGCTGTCTTCAGGGCATGGCCATTGCAGCCATGAATACACACTGTGGCTACTGTGTACACACACACACGGTATAGGAGGGGAAGTGGTAGTGTGGCGTGAATATGCTTGCATTACATCCTGTACCTGTATGAATTTGTCAAAAGGCGGTAAATGGTCACAGTACTATTCCCACCAAAAGAGTGTGCATCAACATGTCATATTACACTTGAAATTGTTGTTGTTTTTTTGAGACAGGGTTTCTCTGTATAGCCCTGGCTGTCCTGGAACTCACTCTGTAGACCAGACTGGCCTCAAACTCAGAAATCCACCTGCCTCTGCCTCCCAAGTAATGGGATTAAAGGCATGTGCCACCACCACCTGGCTGCTGTTGTTGTTTTTGAGACAGGGTTTCTCTGTATAGCCCTGGCTCTCCTGGAACTCACTATGTAGACCAGACGTAAACCAGACTGGCCTTGAACTCACAGAGCATCTCTTGCCTCTGCCTCCCGAGTGCTGGGATTAAAAGTATGCACCACTTCACCTGGCTACAGATGAACTATTAAAGTAACTCTAAATCAGGTTGCTAAGATGGCTAAGCAGGTCAGGGTGCTTGCTGCCAATGCTGATAACCTGAGTTCCACCCCGGGGTACCACATGGCGGAAGAAGAGAACCCCCTCCAAACCTGCCCTCTGACCTCCACATGACCCCCATGGCATAGTGTGTGCCCATACATACACTAAGTAAGTAAATATAAAAATGTTAAAATAAAGTTTAAACTGTTTAAAATCAAATGAACTGATTCACGAACCCAAAGTATCAGCAGTTAAGTCCTGGCCTGTCTTCTGTCTGAGTGTCTCCATCATGGAGGAGGGCATTTAAAAGGTAAATCCACACCACTATCACCGTCCCCATCTCCTTGAGCCTTTTTTTTTTTTTTTTTTTTTTTTTTTTTTGAGACAGAGTTTCACTATGCAATCCTGGCTAGCCTGGAACCCAACATGTCAATCGGGCTAGCCTTGAGCTCATAGAAATCTACCTGCCTCTGCTTCCTGAGTACTGGAATTAAAGGTGGCCACTTTTTGATATATATTGCTGTGAACCACATAAACTATTGACTCCTCTTCTTCCTCCTCTTCCTCCCCCTCGTCCTCCTCTTCTTCCTCCTCCTCCTCCTCCTCCTCCACCTCCTTTTGTTTTTCTCTTTGAGCCACTATGTTAAACCCCAATTTCTGGCTTAACATCCCATGTATCCATAAACATGGCCTAATTTAATTTTATATTCCTTCCACCATTACCCCACACTCACAAAATCTGTTTCCACACAAGCTCTCTCACTGCATAATGAGAAAACTCAAGGTATTCGTTGGGACAACAGTGAGGCTCACCTCTAGAGGCCTGTGGAAATTTGACTCAGGTTCTAGATCTAGGGGCAAAGTGAGTGGTAAGTGTGGGTCCCCAGGAGACCAACACTGCCTCACCTAAAACTTAGGTTGGGGAGGTCACGACTGTTTCTATAAGCAATAGCAGACCAGCTCTTCTCTCAGCACAGCCCAGGAGGCCAGCACCTCAAAGGGTGAGGCAAGGATAAAGCTACAGCCAAGGGTGTCAAGGTGGCTTCTTTCAGCAGAATAAACCCACTAGAATTGAGGAATTCAGGGGGCCAGCAAGATGGTTCAACAGGTAAAAGGGCTCGTTAACAGGCCTGGTAACAGGCCTGGCGACCTGAGTTCAATCCCTGGAGCTCACACAAAGACGAAGGAATAGAGCCAACCCCACAGAGCTGCCCTCTGACCTCCACACAGTCTCCTTGGCATGTGCCCCTCCTACACACAAATAAGTAAATAAACTTTAAGAGTTCGATTTCGCCAGGTGGTGGTGGCGCATGCCTTTAGTCCCAAGCACTTGGGAAGCAGAGGCAGGTGGATTTCTGAGTGTGAGGCCAGCCTGGTCTACAGAGTGAGTTCCAGGACAGCCAGGGCTACACAGCGAAACCCTGTCTCGAAAAAAACAAAAACAAACAAACAAACAAACAAAAGAGTTCACTTTTCTCTGCCTCACCAGCATCTTCCCCCGCATTAGCAGATCCCATTCTTGGAATCGATATCCTTACTTCAGTGGCTGTCACACTTCGGGCTGAGATTTAAGCTGCTGCCATTTGCCATTTGGTCAGTCAGCAGCTTCAGCCCTGTAACTACATGAACCTTACTATAGATCCTCTAGGGACAGAGAGCATTATTACGTATAGCTACGACTCTTGCCTTCCGAGTCTTACTCATGCAAAACACATGCCACAGCCCATGCTAACAAGCTCCGTGGTGACTGCTGAGGTTAGCCTTGTGGCGAAGTTGACTGAGTCCCTGGGGAGATGGGCCTCGGGGTGTCCCTATGGATCACTATCACCTTTGATTATATCAGTGGATGTGGGAAGACCCTTCTTCACTGTGGACAGTCCCAGTGCCAGGGCAGAGCAGCTCAGACTGAACACAGAGAAGGTGAGCCGAGCATTGGCCCTTCATTGGTCTCCCTGTGTCTTGCTTGCGAGTGAGCTGGGACAACTGCTTCAGGCTCCCGATGCCTGGGCTTCCCCACAATGATGGACTGCACCAACCATGATGGAGTATAAATCCTTTCTCCTTTAAATTGTTTTTCTCAGAACATACACACACACACATACATATATGTATATATATTTACATATATTAACACAGCAACAGGAAAGATAGCTAAGATAGCTGGTAGATTGGAGCCTTCTGCCAGTCAAGAGGAGAAAAGGTTTATTTTCCATTTGCTCTAAGACCAGAGAAGTAGCTGAGGCAGGAAGGAATTATGGAAAACATCGTCCACTTTGCCTTAACCTGAGACTAGCCACACTGGGCCGGAACTCTCAGGGATTCTGTGAAGAGAGAGACGGGTCAAGCCCTTCGCCTGCCTGTTCTATGAGTGTTTTATTTAAGGAATCACATCCCCATTCATTGCAACAGGCGATGCTTTTGGTCATCTTGCACATGACCTGCCCAATGGTCTACCTCAGTGCTGACCATACACCATGGTCTCAGAGCTCTGGTATGCTGAGAGAAGACAAGCTTGACGAGGAAGCGCCTTTAAATGGCCATTATTTTCAAGGGGGAAAGAAAATGAGGAGAAGATACATACTCCTAACACATGAGCAGATGTTCTGTGGTTTAGATTAAACTGTATATTTCAGGACAGGCGTGGGTTTGTGTGCCACTTTAAGAGATAGGATGAGGAGAGTTTTTTTTTTTTTGGATCTGTTTATTGGGCTCTTATATCTACCATCCTTCCGACCTTTATTCCACCCTAATCCCTTCTAACCCTCCAACACTAGGTAGGAAAGAAAGAAGGTTAGAGGAGAAAGGGGATGTAGACCTCTTTAGACTACTTCCTGCTGACTAAGGGTGTTGTTAGGGCAATGTTCTTTGTCATCAGAATATCCAATTTCTTCCTCTAGTCTCTTACCAAACGGCAGCGGCAGGAAACAGTAACAGCGGCAGTAGCCACCACTGCCCCTCCTTCTGAGCATGCTCTAGCCCTTCCAGGGTCTCTAGCACTTATACCCTCCGAAAAGTTCCCAGAATTCCCAGTATCTCACACTCACAGAAGCAATCAGCTGCTGGCAAAGGTCACGCCCCTGCTAGAGCAAGAGATAAATCACAGTCACCTGCTGTGAAGCAGCCTCTTATCCCACAGCTGGGATTAAAACAAAAACACATTCATTCACATAACTGGGTTTTTAAGGAAACCCAAAATTCTCACTTCAAAGATCCTGTGTAACCTTCCCCTTCCCCCACGCTTGCTTCTGGCAGAGGCATTGCTCCAAGCTATCATAGTTTCACACCAGGTAACTGACATGGGCACAGTCAAGACTCAGAGTACTTCAGATCCCACAAGGATTGCTCACAAGGACTGCTCACAAGGATTGCTCACATTAATCTATTTTGTACTTTTATATTTTTCTTTTGGTTCAAGAGTATTGTAGAGCTGGCCAGGTGGCTCAGGAGTTAAAAGCACTTGCCACGTAAATCTGGCAACCTGAGTTCAGTCCCTAGAACCCACATTTTAAAAAGCCAGATGCGATTTCTCAGAAAACTGGGAATGGATCTACCTCAAAACCCAGCTATACCACTCCTGGGCCTATACCCAAAGAACACTCTACCCTACCATAAGGACACTTGATCAACTATGTTCACAGCAGCTTTATCCATAATAGCTAGAAACTGGAAACAACCTAGACATTCCTCAACCAAAGAATGGACAATGAATATGTGGAGCGTTGCTACTCATTTGTTTAAAAAACAATGACATCGTGAAATTTGCAGGCAGATGGATGGAACTAGAAAAGACCATCCTGAGTGAGGTACCCCAGACCTAGAAAGACAAACATGATATATACTCACTTCTAAGTGGAGAATAGCCATAAAGGAAAGGATAAACATGCTACAATCCACAAAGAGAGGCTAAGTAACAAGGAAGGCTCAAGGGAGGACACATGGATCTCCCTGGAAAGGGGAAATAGAATATATTTCTTGGGTGGACTGGGGATGGGTATGGATGGGCTCAGATCCTCATATCAAAGCTGGATGAGGCAACCCAATACAAACAAAAACAAACACAGGCAAAAGAGTCAAAGTCAGGGGCTGGAGAGATGGCTCAGTGGTTAAGAGCACTGGCTGCCCTTCCAGAGGACCTGAGTTCAAATTCCAGCCACCATCCATAATGAGACTCCCTCTTCTGGTGTATCTGAAGACAGCTACAGTGTACTTACATATAATAAACAAATAAGTCCTAAGAGTCAGAGTCAAGCCCTGCTCCCACTGTGGGACTTGCCGTTCTCAAGGCTCCTAGGGGTTCACAGAGACTTAACAGACAATCAGGGAGCCCTGTCCTCTGCATGTGTGGTGGTTGTGTAGCTTGGTGTTCTTGTGGAACGGCAAGTCCCACAGTGGGAGCCGGGCCTGACTCTGACTCCCCTTGGGACTTATTTATTTATTATATGTAAGTACGCTGTAGCTGTCTTCAGACACACCAGAAGAGGGCATCAGATCTCATTATGGATGGTTGCTGGAATTTGAACTCAGGACCTCTGGAAGAGCAGCCAGTGCTCTTAACCACTGAGCCATCTCTCCAGCCCCTGGCTATGACTCTTTTGCCTGTGTTTGTTTGTTTGTTTGTTTCTATTGGGTTGTCTCATCCAGCTTTGATATGAGGGTATGAGCCCATGTTTGGTTAATATTTCTGGGAGGCTGGCCCAAGTCTGAAGGGAAATGGGGAAGGAATGGATCTGGGGAGAAGGGAAGTTGGGGTGTCTGGGAGAAGAGGAGGGAGGAGAAACTATGGTTGAGATGTAAAATATGAAAGAAGAATAGAAAGCAAAACAATACTCCCATGGGAAAAACATTTTAAGGCAAACAAACAGATGCAGTGGTGTGCATCTGGAGTCTTAGACCCACACACTAGGGCAAAATGGGAAGCAGAGACAGGACTTTGCCAGGAGCCTGGGGGCCAAGGAGCCTGAAGTTTGCCGGTTGTGTAAAGGAGAGACCCTGCCTCAAAAAATAAGTGGTTCTCTAAGGTATATGTCACAGCAGTGGAAAAACTGGGGGACAACAATATTCAGACATAATTCAAAGTATAAAGAAGACATCTGTAAGTCTATACTGACATAAGTAAGCCAACGAGTCTATAAAAAGGAGGTGGATGTTTTTCCATATTAAAGAATTCCAAGTAATTAAATAGACATTTGTTTTTTTCAGGAGATGAGACTTAATTCTCTGTTCTTTAAGTGTGGTAGGTACTTAGTGACATAAACACACACCACACACACACACACACACACACACATACACATATGTCACTAAGTAATCTCTCTCTATGTGTGTACGTGTGTATATGTGTCACTAAGTATCAACAGGGTACTCTCTATATAGCCCTGGCTATCCTGGAACTCCATGCTGGCATTAAACTCACAGAGACTCTGCTGCCTCTGCCCCCCAAGTGCTGGGATTAAAGGCATGTTTGATCATACCTACAAAAAAAAAAATGTTTTTTTTTTTTTAGATAGGATCTCTTGTAGCCCAGGTTGGTCTCTACCTCACTGTTTATCAGAGAGCAACCTTGAATATGAACTTCCGATCTTTCTTCCTCCCCCTCCAGAGTGCTGGCCCACAAGCATGTACCACATGCTTGGGTTTCCATGGGGATTAAACCCAGGCCTTCATGCACGCCAGGCAGGTATTCTAGCAACTGAGCCACATCCTCAGCTCCTGGTGAAATGTTTCGAAAGATTTATCATATGGAAGGGAAAGGGATGGATAAGCATTCCACAGTGGAGAACCCAGAAGACAGATGAAGAACATCCTCAGTAGCAAGTCAGTCCGAGCCAAGGCCGTACAGTTTAGTGAGAACAGCAAGGGATAAAAGAGGAAAGAATACATCTCAGATGCATAAAAAGCATCCTTGGGCATCCATGACCCAAACTCTAAGGGGTGGCGGGGGGGGGGGGCTGGAGATGGCTCAGCAGTTAAGACCACCTGCTGCCCTATCAGAAGACCACAGCTCAGATCCCAGCACTGACCGGAGACAGATGCCTGTAACTCCAGCTCCAAGGGATCCAACAACACCCCCATTCTGGTCTCTGTAACTTCACATACTCTGTGCACAGACAGACAGACAGACAGACAGACAGGCAGGCAGACAGGCAGGCAGGCACGCACGCGCGCGCGCACACACACACACACACACACACACACACAATAAAATAAAATAAATATATTTTTAAAAATCCTCTCAGTAGGGCTGGAGAGATGGCTCAGCCGTTAAAGGCTAGGCTCACAACCAAAAATCCCCTCAGTGAATCAGAAATCAAAAAATTTTTCTGTAAGGGTGAAGTCCTATGAAAATCACAGATGACATCTTACTTCGTGGTGAGAGATGAGAGACATGGGAAAGGAGTAAAAAATACCTGATGAATTGGTAGATTCCATGAATGAGTGCCATGTCCCATGGAAAGTGCCATGCTAGAGGGGGAATGGAGAAGTTAAGCATACATGTTGGATTCTTGACACTTCTATGGCACTTGGTGCACCACAGGCATGTGCCTCTGAGCTGGAAATAAACTTTCAGAAATGGGTTGATATAGGCTACAGTTTTCTTAGGCTGCAGACTGCAGTAATAAACTTCACCTATGACCTGGAATGTGTGCATGTGTGTGTGCATGTGTGTGAACACACGTGTGTGTGCATGTGTATGTGAATGCATGCACATAGACCCAAGGCTCTTCTCAGGAGTCTTCGTCAATTGCTCTTCCTCATATACAGAGAGACAGGGTCTTTTTAACTGAACTCAGAGCTCAAAATACAGCTGGCCTGGCTAGCTAGTGTGCTCCAGGGATCCCTTGTCACTGCCATCTAAGGGCTGGAATTCTAAGCAAGCCACCATACCCACCAGAATGATGTTCTGCTGATCCAGTAAATGGGCTCCATACTCACTGCTTGTGGGACAAGTGCCTTGACTGCTGGGGAGTTTCCCCAGACCTCACAGAGCTATTGTAGCAGATAAACAAGTGTCCCTTAGCTGTGTCCAGCTTGTTTAGACACTTCCCAATGTCAGGGCTTCTTGGTGTGCAGTCTGTATAACGGGGGGCTTCTCAATGTGTAGTCTGTGTAACTGAACAGTTCCCCTAACTCTATGCTCATGATGTCGTAGAAGGAGATAGGAGATCTGAGGCTTCTCTATTGTCCCTCCTCTAAGGAGATCACACAGTCATTTCAAGTCAGGGATGATGTCCTTACCTTTTGTACAGAGGACTCTCACCCTCCTCGTCTGCTGAGAATGGCCTGTCTGCCAAGAGAGCTCCTATCCCTTCTTTGTCTAATCCAAGCCATTTTCCTTAGATCTAATTCCTGGAACCTGGGGGAACAGCTGGTCACCACCTTCTCATAATGACACTTCATAAACATTTATGGGACAGAAGGAACATGCAACCAATTCACCCAAGGCACCCCTCGATGCCTGCACATTGATAAGACTTGATTTGTAGCTTCCTGTGCAGACTGCTCTTTCTATCCATGGGTCTGTAAAATGCAGCCGTCAAAGTCAGTCAAGTCCTATGGAGGAGTGGGTGTCTCGGAGCCAGGTATTGGTTTCCCGTGAAAAAGAATGGATGCATCAACTGCACAGAGCGTCAGGTGGTTTCATGTATTAGCCTTCACCTCCTGTCCTTGCTGTTCTCCAGCCAGGATCTAAGAAGGATTGGTTTGTATTATATTCTCAGAAGCAGGACCCAGTGTATAATACAGAGCGAAGATGGATGGGGCACAGATTTGAGATCAAGCCTAGGGATAATGTACAGAAATAGGCAGCCTCCTGGCTGTATGTAGGAGGGAGAGGCAGAAAGACCACAAGTTCAAAGCCAGTCTGGATAACTTACTAAGCCCTTGTCTCAAAATTAAAAACAGAAAAACAGAGGGCTGGTACGAGAGCCGTAGAATCCTTGCTTAGCACAGATGAAAGAGAAGCCATGCCAAAGATGGGGGAGTCAAAGAAGCCCCCATTCTTGGCATCGTGAAAATCCTGTCCTTTCTCCAGACTCCAGAGCAGTGGCTCTCAACCTTCAGAACCTGCGGTTCTTTAATACAGTTCCTCATGTGGTGGTGCCCCTCAACCGTAAAACTATTTCTTGTTGCTACCTCATAACTATGATTTTGCTACTGCTGTGAACTGTAATGTAAGTATATGGTATTTCTGACAGTCAGGCAACTCCTGTGAGGTGGTCATTTGACCTTCAAAGGGTCGTGACCCCCAAGTGGAGAACCACTCCTTCAGCATACTGATGGGGTCAAGAAGCTCGAGAACAAGCTGGGTGGTGGTGGCGCACGCCTTTGATCCCAGCACTTGGGAGGCAGAGGCAGGCGGATTTCTGAGTTCGAGGCCAGCTTGGTCCACAGAGTGAGTTCCAGGACAGCCAGGGCTACACAGAGAAACCCTGTCTCAAAAGAAAAAGAAGAAGAAGGAGGAGGAGGAGGAGGAGGAGGAGGAGGAGGAGGAGGAGGAGGAGGAGGAGGAGGAGGAGGAGGAGGAGGAGAAGAAGAAGAAGAAGAAGAAGAAGAAGAAGAAGAAGAAGAAGAAGAAGAAGAAGAAGAAGAAGCTCTAGAACCCCTAGGAAGAGGAAGCTTCATTATTTATTATTGTTCAAAACCTCTTCCATTCCTGTGCCCATAAAACTCCAATGGAGACTTGCGCGCCTCCAAAAGGCCCCACAGGGTGGAGAGATGGAGATCCTGGATGCAGGCAGTAGGTGGGGGTCAGGAAAGCCACACAGTGAAAATTTCCCTGTTGGCCAGCTGGAATGGATACAGACAGAGCTTCCTTCCAGTCTGGGGCACTTTGGCCTTAACTGATTATATGAGCCACAAAGAAGGTGATCTGCCTCCCTTAAAATTCCATATAAATAGTACCGTTACTTAGCACTGGATGGTAGGAATGGTACTGTTACTAAGTCTGAGCGGTATGGATAGGAATGTTACTATGTATTGAGTAGGAAGCTCTGCTGCATCTCAGCCTGCTGCTTTAATACTGGAAAAAACCAAGAATTGGCTGTAATTTTTTTTTTTAATTGTATTGTTTTACGTGTGTGGATGTTTTGACAGCATGGACAGCTACTCACCACATGCATGCAGTACCCGCTGAGGCCAGAAGAGGGCGTCACACCGCCTCTCCATGAAATAGACACGAACAGTTGTATAACATGAATGTTGGGACTGAACCCCAGGATGTCTGAAGAAGCAGCCAGTGTGTTCTTAGCTGATGAGCTCAGCTTTTTCTAACAAGTTCTTTACTGGTATGCTTTAAGTACTAGATCCAGCTAGTAAGAAGAACAGATCCATGCTCACACTGAAAGGAACCAGCATACTTTTCTCCAGAAACAGATTGGGGAAGCACCCAAGAATTATATCTACCACCCAACTGGAAGAAATGGAGGTCAGGAAGTCTGGCATCAGGAGATACAGCCATGGAGTGGTCCGGGTGTTACATGCGTGCCAAAGGCCGGAAGCTGGGGGTCAAGGATGGCTTTCTAAACACCAGTGTCAAACTTGTGCCTGCAACCCCGACCACTGTGTCTCTAGTCCTCAAATCTGCTGATAAAGCCAGTGGCCAGAAGTACAGACAGTGAAAGGTAGACTGGATGTGTTGGGTGAGGGGGGCCGTTGATATCTAAGACTTCTAAGCTTTGTGTGGAAGGAAATGTCAAAGTATTTCCCCCATAACCTCTTCCTTTAGTAGCTAGGAAACCAGTAGAAGCCCACAGAGATGAAGCGATGTAGTGCTATGTCCATCGTGGCTAGAGACAGAGGCAGAACCAGATTTACTGTCCAGCATTACGCCCACGCACATGCGCGCACGAACATACGCATGCATTGCGCACATGTACAAACACGCACAGCACTGTATTTTGTCACCTAGCCCAGATCTGAAAACTTGCACCAACCTCGCGGAAAAGTAACAGTTTCGAGAGGTATGATGAGCCCAGATGGTCGTCAGAACCCAGAGTCTGGAGAGGGCTAGAATTCAGACCCTGCAGGCCCCTTCCCAAGCAGCTGGAGGTCCCTATCCAGGCAGCCATAAGGTGGGCATCCTGAGCCCTTCTCCAAGCGCTCACTTGGCTTGAGCGCTTCATAAAAGGGTAGGCACCAACTTGGTGATGCTTAGAGGTGGCCTCCCATCTCCTCTGGCTTCCCTTGTTTGTTTTTGGGCAGAGAGAATCACGCAGTCTGTTTATTTTCCCAACCCAGGCAGACTAGGAGACATATGGGCATGTGCGCTCCGCATCTGTGTCCCCAGTTGCAGTTTCTGTGGATGCTTGCACGTGTGTATGTGTGTGTGTGTGTGTTTGTGTGTTTGGGACCAGGCGCTGGGAACAAATGTACATCTGTTAAAGCTGACAATAAAGTCCTAGAGTAAAGCTGCTAAGATTGGGGCGTCGGGAGCGGAAGACAGAGAGGGTGGAGGAGAGCTGGAATCTCAAAGGCGAGGCCAAAGCGCCCGCGCCCGGCCCAGGTATTATGTCAGGAGAAGGTGAGGCAAGCAGCTGCTCCTTCTCGCAGGGTGGGTATGGGAGTGAGGGTGCGCGTGCGCCTGCGAGGAAAACACGCGAGCTGCCCAACATATGTCGCCACAAATCACTGTATCTGTCCCTCCTCCCGCCTCCCACTCCCCTGTAGCTCCTGCCCCAACACAGAACTGGAGAAGGCGCTGAGAAGAGGCCCTGGTTCAACAGGTGTCTGGATGCGCAAGGCACCTTTTCAAGCATTGACAGGCGCGGCTGGGCGACAGCAATAATGTGGACACTTTGTTTCCTGGCTCTGCGGCGGGCGAGAGCTGTGGGCGCCCGGGGGGAGGCGGCTCCTGGCAGAAGCGGGGGATCTGGAAATAAAGACCTCCGGTGCTCCAGAGCGTCCCAGCCTCTCTCCTCCCTTTGTTCGAGGACTCCCTGGGCCGAAGCTCCCTCGTGCGCTCTGTGGGGTAGCATATGGCGCCCTCTCACCTACCCAAGAAAAGGAACCAGCCACTCATTCAAGAGCGCACGAGCTCCCAGGGCCCCCGGAGGGGGGAGTCACTAAGGGAATGGCCCCTCTCCTAAAGCCAGTGAGCAGCTCGCCTTATCTGTCCCCACCCAACCTCTACCACGCTCTCAGCTGGCGCAGCAGCCGTTGGGTGGGGAGCAATGCGCTGGGCAGCAGGAGCCAGCGGAAGCGCCCCAGCTCCTGGCAGATGAAATATGGGGTTGGTGAGCCCCTGGAGACCATATGCTTTCAATAAAAGAAGACAAATAGGATCGAGATAGGCCTTGCAGCCAACCTGTTATAAATGAGTAGCAATTGGGCCAATGTACACGGGGGCAGGGCCCCCGGGGGGGAGGCCCGCTCAGTGCCAAATCCATGTGTCAGCTTCTAGGACAGGTGTGCCCAGGGGCCAGGGGCCAGGTCTCCCCTCCTCCGGGTTTATCACGGCAAAGGTAATATTGTGCTAACTATGAGTAAACAGTCATTGTGACGACTAAGGAGAGTTTATCAGAGGCGAACTAGTTGGGGGGGAGGCTTAACAATAAAGTTGCTCGCCTTAGGAGCAGGTGATGGCTGGCTGTGCAGGCTCCCGCCAGAGATGTTTTCCAAAGTACCCCGCTTTACAATCTCTTGTAATTATTTATTAAACGAAATCTATTTATTATTATTTTAGCAAACACTGGAGACAGGTGGGGCTTTCTTTTCGTCGTCTCCTTTTGTTTGAAGGGCTGTTTGAAGTGGCCAGTCTCGGTCCCGGCAGCCTCGCTCGCCAGATTTTTGTCTTCCTCTCTTTCAGGGCCAAAGTGAAGGCGAGAGAAAGAAGCCCCCCTCCTCTGGCAAGCCATTAGCTATTCAGCTCCCATGGGAGCCCCCCTCCTTGCTCGATCCTCAAAGAGCCCCCAAGCCATGCTAGCTTTACCCCCTCCCAACGGCAAGGCGCTAGGGCCAGCCGCTGCCTAACCCTCTATACCAAACTGCCCGGCATCTCCAGGCTGTCGCCTCTCTCTTAGGACCCCCTCAAACCTCCAGGCAAGCCTAGGTCTAACAAGGTGGAAGGGCGCAGGGGTCTTGGAGGCTCAGAGGCGGTGGATAGATGACCCCTCACTGTAAGAACAGGCTGTCCTGGGGGCGGACGCAGAGGGCTATTTTACAAGCACAATTGGTGCGCACTGCGCTGCGCCTCGGCCTCCACCTCCGGAGGCTCAGGGATTAACTTTGCAGACGGGTCTGTGGGTCCCCTGCAGCTAAGGGAGAGGGTGTGGATCCTGAATCTCTAAACTTCTGAGCCTCCTGGGCATTCAGCTTGGCCTCCTGGCTAAATGAAGAACGGCAGGGAGTTTGGGCATTTTTCAGACAGCGCTGTGCGCTCCTCACTCTGCTTTTTACGCAAGGCGGCTTCTAGCAGCCTCTCCTACAAGCGCAGAAGGGCCCTGAGCCGGAGAGATGTTGGGAAGCCTGCACAAGAACTCCAAAATGGTCTCTGCCTATTAAGAAACTTTGGCTAGAGCCTCCCCAGAATTCTTTCTGGCTCTGGAAGTTCTGCGTTCTAGCCAAAGCCCATTAGACTCAAGGGGTAGGACCCAATCAGTCCCATTTTCAAGTCTAGGGGCAGATGAGAGCTACAGGTGTAAGCTACTCTTCTGAGACCCAGCGAGTCCCAAGGTGGCTTGCGTCCCTTACAACCTGGGTTCCTCCCCACGGAGCCGGGTTGGGTTTTAGAGCCCTGGGTTGGGGGGATGCCTTTTATATGACTTTCCCAGGTTCTCCTTTTCAGAGAAATAACTGAAGCTGAGCTGTAGTCTGGGACAGAAAAGCAGAAAAGCCTAGCATGTCTGATGCTGGCTTCCTCTGGCTAGGAGGGCAAGTCATTAGTCTTCACTAATCTGATCCTGCCAGTTTTCAAAGACTCAGAACAGCCTCTATTCTATGCATTTGGAGGGGAGGCTCTCATTCTTCCCCCCCCCCCCAAGCAAATCATGCCATCCAAGGGGAGAAAAATCTAGGTCTCAGAGTCTTAGGCTTTGAATTCTTCATTGTTCTGATATGATTTGCCCTGTGACCTTGGGCAAGTCACTTCCTTCTGGGGACTCGGCTTCTCCATCTGTAAAAGGGGCCTGACGTCTCCATTCCTGGGACCAGAAGACATGCTTGAAGCAAGGCATGACCTAAAGGAAGACCTACTAGCAGGAGATAGAACCTGAGGACCCAGCTCACAGGAAGGTCTAGCCTTGCCTCCAGATTCAATTTCTCTGCTGCGGGGAAGGAATTCCCTCCTCACTCGGGATCATTTTAGGGAGAGGGCCACGCCCCCACCGAATCCTCCAACCTCCCCTCCTGAGTGCCAGGCAAAACGTCCTCTGCCCAGGGGATTTTGTACTGCTCCCTCCTCTTCCCAGCAGCCCAGGCGGCCAGTGGTCATCCTAGAGCCAAGCCGCACGCTACCTCGACCCTGACTCTGCGCCCTTAGTCTCCCAGCCAGGGTATGGCCCCTTCTACAATATCTGGGAGCTTCGAAGTTAGAGAACATACTAGAAAGCATTGAGTTACTGCCTGGAGTCTTAACTCCCAGCCACAGCTTCCTCCCATGCACATCCTGACTAGAAAGCAAAGGGGAGTATAGGAGAGAGAGAGAGAGAGGGAGGAGGAGAGAGAGAGAGAGAGGGAGGGAGGGAGAGAGAGAGAGAGAAAGAGAGAGAGAGAGAGAGATCAGCGGAAGCCACAACCCCTCACCCTGAGTGACCCGAAACAGAAGACCACGGGGTGTCCGAGGCGGGGGACAAGAGGGGCGGGTCTGCAGGGAGGAAAGGACAGACAATGTCTTAAGGCTCGCAGGAAAGATTTCCAGACAGCTTTAAGAGGGACAAACCAGAAGTCTCCCTGACCTGTGCTCACCCTCAGTTCGGGAGTGATGGAGAGGGAGGGAGTGGGAGGGGGTAGGGCTAGGTGAAGCTGCTGGTCCTCTCTGGTCTGTGATTGGACCGGGGCACTAAAGGGGGCAGAAAGTAGATCCGCTTTTCTCCCAGGGCCTACACACCAAAGGCATTGAAAAGGACAAAAAAGGCTAGCGGAGAACAAGTCCCTCCTTGACCTCTTCTTATCACCTGCCTCTGGGGTCAGGCCCTCCTGATACTGTCCATGGTGGGGCGGGGCGTGATGGGATGGCCCCTCTGCCCTCCCTCTACAACCGTCCTGGCCTCCTGAATGGAAGCTGATGTCTCGGATGAGGACTATGGCGGGGGGTTCAAGGTCTGGTCTGGGGGTTGGGGGGTTGGATCTCAAGGTGGTGTTGGGCCGGGGCACCCGCCAAGCGATGGTTTCTGGATAGAAAGGACTTGAGCAGGGGCTTTCTCTGGTCACTCTGTCCTCCGTCCCTGGATGGAAAGGGTTTGTGAAACATGGTTGCACCCACATTTCCTGACCCAACCCATAGTGGCGGAGAGCTGGATAGCACTTAGCACTAATGGTCGCTCCTCACAGCTGCCGGCCAAGACACTTGACTCCTAGATCCGCTGGTTGGTTTAGACAAGGCGCTTCCCTCTCTGAGCCAAAAGTCCCCATGTGTCATACTCAAAGCAGAGAGGCCTTCCTTACAGGCACCCCCAAACCTCCTTCATGCTACCAAGAGAGGGTCTGGACAGATGCCAAAGAGAAAGAGGAAAAAGCCAGAGTCTCCCGCGGCGGCCAGACCCGAGCCAGACAGGACTCTTCTGGCTGGGCGAGGCTCTTTGAGGAACCGAGAGTTGCTGGGACTGAGCCCGCGATGGGGGAGGCGTGGAGTGGGGGAACAAACAGAGCGCTGCTCCCCTCCCCCCGACCCCTGCCCTTTGTCCGGAATCCAGCTGTGCTCCGCGGGTGGGGGCTGGGGAGGAGGAGCAGGCTCGCGTGGCGCAGCCCCTGGGCCCCCGCTGCTGATTGGCCCGTGGCGCAGGCAGCCGCCGGGCAGGCACGCTCCTGGCCCCGGGGCCAGAGCAGATAAAGCGTGCCAGAGGGACACACCACTTGCAGCTCAGAAATCCCTCTGGGTCTCACCACTGCAGCAGTGGCCTGAGGACCTCCTCTTTGGAGCTTCTCTGGCGCTTCCAGACGCAATTTCCTCCAGGCGAGGGCGCCTGCAGTTCAGCAGAACTTCGGAGGGAGCAGAGAGGCTCAGCTAGCCACTGCTGCTTGACACTGACCGACCCGCTGCTCTCTATTCTTTTGAGCCCGGAGAACTAGGTAACAATTAGGAAACTCCAAAGGGTGGATGAGGGACGCGGGGGATGGGTTACTCTGGTTCCTCGTGGAGTGACCTCTAAGTTAGAGGCTATCACACATACACCCCTTCCATTTTTTCTCAACCGCAGGATGGCGCCTCATCCCTTGGATGCGCCCACCCTCCAAGTGCCTCGAGAGACCCAGCAACCTTTTCCTGGAGCCTCGGACCATGAAGTGCTGAGTTCCAATTCCACCCCTCCTAGCCCCGCTCTCATAGCGAGGGACTGCTCCGAAGCAGAAGCGGGTGACTGCCGAGGGACCTCGAGGAAGCTCCGTGCCCAGCGAGGAGGGCGCAACAGGCCCAAGAGCGAGTTGGCACTGAGCAAGCAGCGACGAAGCCGGCGCAAGAAAGCCAATGATCGGGAGCGCAATCGTATGCACAACCTTAACTCGGCGCTGGATGCTCTGCGCGGTGTCCTGCCCACCTTCCCGGATGACGCCAAACTTACAAAGATCGAGACCCTGCGCTTCGCCCACAACTACATCTGGGCACTGACTCAGACGCTGCGCATAGCGGACCACAGCTTCTACGGCCCGGAGCCTTCTGTGTCCTGTGGGGAGCTGGGTAGCCCAGGAGGTGGCTCCAATGGGGACTGGGGCTCTATCTACTCCCCAGTCTCCCAAGCTGGTAGCCTGAGCCCCACGGCCTCATTGGAGGAATTCCCTGGCCTGCAGGTGCCCAGCTCCCCATCTTGTCTGCTCCCGGGCGCCCTGGTGTTCTCAGACTTCTTGTGAAGAGACCTGCCTGGCTCTCTGGGTAGTGGGTGCTGGTGGAAAGGGAGGGGGTCAGAGCCATCTGAAGTGGGAGCTAGTGGAAGCCCTCAAGCATCTCTACCCCTTCTAGCTTTCACTAGTCGAATCCCTGGCCCACTCACTGGGTTTAACCAGGTTTCTCACGGTACCCTTGCTGCTGCGCACACACAGCGGACATTGGAGGCTGCTCTTCTCTTAGCCCTCCTCAGTGCCACCTCAAATTCCTGCTCCAAGCATTTGAGAGGGGTAGCACTTACCTAGTCGTAGACTCCCATACTTCCTGGTGAGTCTGCCCGCTGTTCAAATCTGCCAATCTGCCGGCCTCCGACCATTACTTTTTCCAGGGTGACCTAATCCAGTGTTGCGTCTTACCTCACTGGCTCCTCCACTCAGCTCTTGGTCCACAGAGGATGCGCATCCTCTTTACTGCCCGTTAACATCCAGGGTTTTCGAGCTTCTCCATTCTGCCTTAATCCACGAAGGTGATCTTCCTCCTTCTTCTGCACTTTTCGAGTCCTTACTCTCCCCGCCTCCCAGGGGAGACCGGGCTGTAAACCCGAAAGCCCTAGCCTATGGCTAGAGCATCTCTCCAGCTTGTCACCTGTGTCTGAAGTGTGAGCTTCGGGGACGGGTTCCTGAAGCACTGCTTGTCTCCCTAAAAAAGAAAAAAAAGAGAGAGAGAAAGAGATCAGTTTGTAAATGATATAATGCCTTTTGAAATGAATTTTGTTATGGTAAATTATATGCCACCTGTCCCATTTTTACACATTTGTATTTATTGATGTTATTTCGTAGTAGGAGAGTTTATATTTTGTACATAAGAGTATCAAGGACTGGTGATTGAGATTTTGAGCTAACGAATAAAAGATGAACTGTCAGAGAATCTTCAGCAAGGTGACTCCATTGTGTGGAGAGAAGGGGAGGAGGGTGACAGCCAGGGCGGGGAGGTCTAGGGTAATTCTACTCCCCAGAGCCAAGGGTGGTGAGGATATTCTAGGGAGTCTGGGACCTCTGCCTTGGGTGCGGGGCTGGAGGCGGGGCGGACTGTTGGCAGAGAATATGAAGTCATTAGTCTGGGCCCCTTGTTTTCTCTATTGGACTTGCCTGTTTCCAACAGCAGTTCAGAAGAAAGGCAAATCTCTTAACTGGGGCTAGTGATTTTATAAACCCCCCCCCACACACACACACCTGCTTGGATTTAGAACTACAGTGCCCTTAGGAAAAGACTTTGCAATAGGAGTCCCTAGAAACACCACCCGCAGGGATCCCCTCCCCTAAGGTATGTAGACACCCAGCAAGACTCTACCCCTAAGACACATTTTGCTGACCAGGCTCTAGAAAACAGTCTTTTCAAACGGTTTAGCCGAGAAGGGAGTGGATCCCAGCTGGGATCTCTATACCCCTAGAGAAACCTATGCTGTGGACAGAATGGCTTTGCTCTCTCTAGCTCTCTGGCAGTCTCTAGAGAGACTGGCTCACTGCACCACTGGAAGCTAGCTGTCTAGAAGACACTTCGAGAGGACTAAGGCATGGAATGGGATTCTCCCCGGGAAGCTGTGCTGAGCTATTGCACAGCTTGTTTCTTGGGGCCAAGACAATGGAAAGCAGATCCCCAGGGATCAACCCAAAGGAGGAAGAAAGAGAAGCCAACCCACCCACGTGGGTTGCTGCCAGTGATTGATCTGTGTACAGCTTGCCTCTGTGCTGGAGTTTACAGAGTGCCAGTTTCTCAGGCTCTGATGCTGAGGCCTCTGGTGTCTTTCTCTCCCCGCCCCCAATCTGAACGGTTTCTCTATTCCCAAATCCCTAAAGGAAGCTCAGGGATAAGCTGTCTTCCTTATCAAGGACAGAGGTTGCGGGGGCGGGAAGGGGAGACTGCAAACAAGCGTATGAACAGAGCAGTTGTTTCGGTTGGTGTCTTTAATCTGGGAGGGGGGAGATTAATGGGTTATTGGAAACCTCGACAACAGCCAACTTTCCACCTGGGGCACTGCCCCGGGGGCAGGTGTCAGCAGATCAAGCCAGCTACGTGATGGGCACTGGGGGGAGGGGTATAGGCAAATCTTTGAAAAGCAGGAATGTTTCCGGCCTTCTAGGACAGGAGTGTGCAGAGAGACAAAATCAGTCAAGGCCAAAGTAACATTGTTGCTGCTTGAGAATCAGCCACAGGTGGAGGGTGAGGCAGCTACCCGGGCTTGGACTGCAGAAGGCTTACCCAAGGATGTCCTTGGGAAGGGGAACTCAACTATGGAGGATTGCTTAAGCAGAAAGATCACCTTTGCTGTATCAGACTTGGAAAGTAGCCTTTCTCTAGAGTGGGTAGGAGCTTGCCTGAAACTAGATAGGATCTGAACAATAGAGGAGGCTGAGGCGCATCCACTGTCCACGCTCTCAGATTTTCCAAGCACTCGCTAATGGAAGTGGACGAACACACACACAGACCCATATTCTGCCCCATGGATGTACACAGGTACAATTTAACCCCTACCCCCCACCCCGGGCTCAGCTGTTAACTAGAGTTGGGGGTGGATCTGACTCCAGAGCCATCTGAACTGTTCAAGTCAGGAGGGGCGGATGAAAGTTTAAGGTTTGATTCAAATGCCTGCAAAATTCAGGGTTCCATGCTTTGGATAGGTGAGTCAGCCTGTGCTTCTTTGGAAATACAGGCAAATACACTCCCCTGCCTCTCGCCACTCTGGACATCTGATATTTTGCAGCCTTTAAAACTCAGTGTATCTGCTGGGAGCTCCCCTGGCTGGCCTCTGGTTGGTCCTGTGATCTGGGATCCATCAGTACCCAGCTCCCAGGAACCCTGATAAGATTCCAAGTCCTGTCAGGAAGAGCTCTTAGACAGAGTGAATCCTCTTCCTCCTGTCTAGTTTTTTTTTTTTTTTTTTTTTTTTTTTTGTCAGAGCCCATGCCTAGCTCCCAGAAGAACTGCACATGAATCTTGGGCTCAACCCCCACCTCAACCCCTTTAGCACACACAAGCAGGTAGATTTATGGTGCCCTGCCCCCATCCCCCTTCCCCCCCAACCCCCAGCGGGCCTTGGTTTTCGGACAAAGCAAAGCTGTTGGAATGCTAATGTCTGGGAGCCAGGCCACTGGGCTGGCACAAAAGCAGGCAGGGCTGAGAGGACCCTACCCTTTTGGGCTGCCGTGCTGTGTGACCTTGGACAAGTCGCCAAGCCTTAGCTAAATCAAAATGGAAGTTAAAGACAGTTTCTAAAAACTAGTGAGTGGGTACTCACTAGATGTCTGGCAGCCTGAGAAAAGGCTACACTTACAAAGAATGAAGTTACAGCTCCCAGTTACCCCACCTACATTTCTATCAGAAACGGTGTAAGAAAAAAATCACACCCTTAAGTCCCTAGCACCAAGGATGGTATAGGAAAGCATGGAATGGGGTTGTTTACAGAATAAATACCAAACAAATCTAATTCCATTTATGTGATTTTTTTTTCTCTTGATTTCCTCTTCCCCACTATACCCCAACTTCAAAATTCTGGCAACAAATGCTCAAGGAAAAAAAGCAGGAGCCAGCATTTGCTGACCTGCCTGCCCCGTCTTCAAGGAGTCAGATACAGGGATGGATTGTAGATGAGTTGAGGCTAGGCATCCATCTTGGGCACCCTCCTGATGCCAATGTGCAGGGTAAGATGCATGCCCTCACTCACGGGAACGTGGATCCCAGAAGGTCCATTGTCATTTGGTGACTATGGGAGAAACCAGACCTGGGATCCTGACTTGAGTGTAGCGATTTGGCGCTCTTTACTCTCTGCTCTTAGACAGAAGAGGGACGGGGACAGAAGAGAGTTGGGGAACAAGCAGTTGGGCATCTTTGGGTCCAGCTATTTCCCCAGGGTTCCCTTGTGTCTTGCTCCACCTGACTTCTAAGGCCCACTTCCAGGTCCTGACCATCACATCTGCTTCTGATGTGATGCATCACATCTTGGGCTTGCCTAGTCCAAGTCGATCCTTGTACCATCACTACCTAACTAATTTTCCTTAGAGACTCCTTAGCTCCGGAAGCCTTAAGCGTGGCCCTGACCATGGTGCTGAAACAGCTCTGTTGTCTTAGCACAAAAGATGGTCCTGGACTCGTCCTGTTCTTGGTACAGAAAACTGCCTGCCTATCTCCTTTGATCCATGTTTCCAGAATATGGATTCCTCGGGATATATGACTACCAAGTTTCCATAAGTGGGTAAGTATGAGTCTTTATTGCTGCTTGACTGGGTGATCCTAGCAATCTCCTTTCTCTCAGTTTCTCTCTCTCTCTCTCTCTCTCTCTCTCTCTCTCTCTCTCTCTCTCTCTTCTCTCCCCCCTCCCCTTCTCTCATAACCTCCCAAATTAGAAGCTAGAATTGAGCAACCTGTTCTGAAAATTCCAACAGTATCTAAGAAGTCTGGCGAAGAACATTGTTACAAGTTTAGTGCAGGGAAACCCAAAGACAGATATTATTTGAAAACTTTTTCCTCCATGTGTGTTTTATCTTTCAGTTAAAATGAAGCTTTAAAGATTCCAAGAACCTGAGTAAAATGCAGACATAGAATGCCAAAGAGGTGGCTAGCAACTGCTTTAGACACAGATACATGAATTCAAATCCTGATGCTGCTACTAATTTGTGGTTTTGCATTAAAACCCCCTTATCTTCTTAAAGTCTATGTTCCTCATTCATGAAGTGGGGACAATGAGTAATAGCCACATAGCTGGGCTGCTGAGCATTCCTGGTGTGCAGCTCTGCTGTGCCACCATTCAGGGACTCCTTCCATCTTTATCTTCCATCAGTTCCTAGGTGCTTGCCAACCAAAAGACTAGGCTGCATCATCATGGGTCCTGACAGTAAGAAGAGAAATAAAGCACAGACCAGGCTCACCCACAGCCTTCAAGCTGCAACCCTGCAGCATCACAGTACACTTATCCACTTATCGCATCCCAATATATATATATATATATATATATATACACACATATATATGTGTGTATGTATGTATGTGTGTATGTGTGAATGTATATGCTTATGGGAATTTCATCTGCATGTATATATGAGTGCCGTATGTACGTCTGGGATCCATATAGTCCAGAAGAGGATGGACTCCAGGACGAACTGGACTTATAGACAGTTGTGAGCCACCCTGTGGTTGCTAGGAATCGAACTTGGATCCTCTGGAAAAGCAGCCAATGCTCAACCACTGAGCCATCTCTCCAGTCCCTTCATTCTCTTTTTTGCAGTGCCTTGCCTTCACACCCAGAAATATTGACCTGTTGGAGTTTTCCTTGGCCACATACAGACACTCATTCTGTGCTTTTCCCCTAGTGTTTTCTGTGTGCCCAAATCCTGTCTCCTTTCTCCATCCCCCAAGCCTCCAGTATGGAAACTTTATCCATGTTGTTTTCTCCCCTTGCTTCATACTTCCAGAGAATCTGTGAGTTAATATCCATCAATATGTACATACATGGGATGCTATGATCTAAGTATATATTATAAAGGCAATAAAGTTAGCTAATACACCCTCTCCTCATCAACTTATCATTTCTTTCTATTACATTTATTTATTTGGATGGGAAGGTAAGTGCACACATGCCATTGCTCATGTAGATGTCAGAGGACAACTTGTAGAAGCCGGTTCTCTCCTTCGACCACATGGGTCTCAGCCGTCATGCTTGGTGGCAGGCACCTTTATCTCCTGAACCATCTCCCTGGCCCTATACTCTGTGTACATGTGCATGCATGTAGGTATACTGAGAATACTAAAGATCTGTTCTGAAATGTACAATGCTATCACTCACTGTGGGAGAGTTGGGGTCACCTGGCCAGCATACTCTCTCTTGGAAACTAATTTTCAGTCAAACTGAAGCTTCCATCCTTTGATCAAAAACTTCCCATACTCCCTCTTCCTTCCTCCTTCTCTGATCCCGATCTATCTATTCTTTGTTTCTTTGGGATGGAATATTTTAGCTCCACAGATGAGCACGGTCACACAGTTTTTTTCTATGCCTGGCCTATTTCAGTCAGTATCACATTCTTCCATACCATCTGCTTTGCAATATAGTATTCTACCGTAGGCATGGGCCACATTTTCTGTTTTCATTCCTCTGTTGGTGAGCACCTGATTTCAGATCTCAGATATCATAAATAGATGGATGTGCAGGCACGTTCTCTATATACCAATTCTAATTCCAGAAGCGGCTTGCTGGATCTGTTTGTTTAGAAATGTCTAGCTCTTACCCACTGGCTAGCACATAAATACTCATGAATGCCTGTTGAATAAATGAGAAGTTGATTCATGTACAGACCCAAAGCTTGTGCAGACTCATATTTTCTTATGGACCAGAATAACCAATGTCTTAGGTAGGGTTTGAATTGCTATGAAGAAGATACCATGACCAAGGCAACTCTTATAATGGACACCATTTAATTGGGGCTAGCTTACAGTTTTAGATTTTGAGTTCATCATCATCATGGCAGGAAGCATGGCAGTGTCCAGGCAGACGTGATGCTAGAGAAGGAGCTGAGAGTTCTATGTCTTGATCCAAAAGCAGCCAGGAGGGAACTGACTTTTGCAAAGTCCACCACCACAGTGACACACTTCCTCCAACAAGGCCACACCCACTCTAATAAGGCCACACCTCCTAATAGTGCCACTTCCTGGGCCAAGCATATTCCATTCCCTGGTTTCCATAGGCTTGTTCAAATACATGAATCCGTAGGGGCCAACTTCATAATCATAATTGTCCAACTTCAAAAAATCCATAGTCTATCACAGTCTCGAACAATGTGTAAAAGCCCAAAGTTCAAAGTCTCTATGGGATTCAAGCAACCTCTTAACTGTAATCCTCTATAAGATCAAAGATCAAAAAAGCAGTTCACATAATTCTAATATACACACAGGATATACATTATCATTCCAAAACACCCTAGTGAGGAAAGACTGGACCAAAGTAAGACCAAAAACCAGCTGGGAAAACTCCAAACTCTGCATCTCCATGTCTGATATCCAACTCCTTTCAGCTTTGCTGACTACAGCAAACCTTCTTCCTCTTGGGCTGGTTTCATGCCATTAGCAGCTTTCCTCAGCAGATTGCCCATGGCTCTGGCATCGCTAACATCTTGGGGTCTCCAAGGCAACTTCAACTTTACAGCTTCTTGTTCCGATGTCTGGGATCCACACACGATCTTCTGGGCTCCTCCAAAGGCTTGTGTCATTTCTCCAGCTCTGCCCTCTGTAGCTCTAGGCTCTGATTGACTCCATTCTACTGCTGCTGCTGCTCTTGGCGATCATCCCATGGTGCTGGCATCTCCAAAATGTGGAATCTTCCCCTGCAACTAGGCTTCACCAATAACCTCTCATAGGCTCTCTTCAGGATGCCAAGCCTCAACTTCTTTGCATGACCCTCTCAATCCTGTGCTGTCCACTGCAAATGTGGCTGCACCTTCAACAATGGCCTTCCATGGCCTTTCACAGTGCCAAGCCTCAGCTGCTCTTTCATGACCCCTTCATGCCTTCAAAACCAATACCACCTGGGTGACTCTTACACATTACCAAGTCCAGGTGCAGCACAAGGTACATCCTTGGTTATCTCTGGAACACAGCCTTTGTGCTCTCAGAAAACACTTCCCAGAAGATGTCACCTCAGTGATGCTGGTCTCTTCTTAATCACCATTAATTTCTTAGCTCAAGCTAACCAGCATCAATTGTCCTAGTAACCCCTTCTACTTTTGACTCTAAAGCCAGAGCCACATGGCCAAAGCTGCCAAGGTCCTACTGCTTGCTGGGTGGGACTGGACCATGGCCCCTTTGTTCTATTACATTATCCACCAGCTTCCTGTTTTTCAACTCCTTTACTGCCTAAGCTTGGCTGTCCTGGAACTTGCTCTGTAAACTGACTTTGAACTCAGAGATCTGCATGCCTCTCTCTCCTGAGTTCTGGGATTAAAGGTGTGGTCCATCACCTCTGAATCTAAGCTTTTCTCTACTTGAAACTTGCTCTGTACCAGGCTGGCCTTGAACTCAGAGATCTGTTTGCCTCTGTCTCCATGCCTGGGCCTAAGCTTTTCATGCTCACTAATCCTCAGGATCCAGATCTGTGTCTTCCAGCCTTGAAATCTAGATGCCAGGTGTGCCCTCCATTTCTGGATTGTAGTTCCTTCCAGATAAAAAAGTCCAAATGAAAGCAATAGGCAGGTAATAATAATGTTTAACATCATATAACCATCCCTTGTTCAACTGAAAGTGCCTAAGCAATACACTTAGCTGAGTGAGGTCTTGTCCAAGGTCACTGTTCCTTTCATTGCACTTAATATCCTCGAATACGGGACATTCTACTTCCTGTCCTGGAACTCATGCTGTAGACCAGGCTGGCCTCAAACTCAGAAATCTACCTGCCTCTGTCTTCCAAGTACTGGGATTAAAGGCATGCGCCACCACCGCCCGGCATATTTTCCCTTTTTAAGCTTGCTACACTTGATCAAAATGCTCTTGTTGAGAGTAAACCAGAGGACAAAGTCTAGGCTGGGCTTCTTTGAGACTTCCTTTGTCAAAGCAAATAGGCTGAACCTCTTCACCTTAGCCTCGGGGAGACTCTTCCGACAAGCGTAGAAAGCAGCCGTCCGTGGTCTTCGTGAAAGCATCATCAGAGCGACCTCCAGAGTTGAATAACCCTCAGGACCACTGTCTTCCGTGTTCCTACTGGGATGGTGCATTAAGTCTCACTTAAAGCTCCCCATGACTTTCCAAATCCAAATCCACATTCCTTTAAACAACAGCATGACCAGGCCTAGCACAGCAATACCCTACCCAGTCCCTGGTGCCTACTTCTGTCTTAGTTAGGGTTGTATTGCTGTGAAGAAGCAACATGACCAAGGCAGCTCTTATGAAGAACAACATTTAATTGGGGCTGGCTTATAGTTTTAGAGGTTTAGTCCAGTATCATCATGGCGGGAAGCATGGCAGCATCCAGGCAGGCATGGTGCTGGAGGAGCTGAGAGTTCTGCATCTTATTCTGAAGGCAACCAGGAGAAGTCTAGAGGAGAACGGAGGGGGAGGGGATGGGGCGAAAGGGGAGAGGGGGAGGG
>NW_022196909.1:27279792-27285395 GCF_008632895.1 Mastomys coucha
AGAGAGGGAAGGGGGAGAGGGGAGAGAGGGAAGGGGGAGAGGGGAGAAGGGAGACAAGGAGACAGGGAGACAGAGAAAATGAACAAGACCCAGAGA
This sequence comes from Mastomys coucha, assembly GCF_008632895.1. Taxonomy (NCBI): domain Eukaryota; kingdom Metazoa; phylum Chordata; class Mammalia; order Rodentia; family Muridae; genus Mastomys; species Mastomys coucha. Next base: position 27,279,889 of record NW_022196909.1, read on the forward strand.
GCGATCTGGAGTGATGGGGACCTTTTAAAGGGGGCATGGATAGCTCTGCAAATCTTAGTGGAATCGCTCCCTGCCTGGTGAAGGAATCATCAGTGAAAGTCAGTGAAAGGCAGGCAGATGGAGCGCACCTGATTTACAACAACAAAGATGGAGAAAGCCACAGCTGCTCCTGGAGTTTGGAGGACGATGCTGATGAGAGGGCAGCTGTGTTCACACACTTCCTGCCATGCCCTCCGTGTGAGAGTCCACTGGGGTCCCTCCCTCGCCTCATCTTATAGACTAGCAGAGAAAGCTTGGGCCTGGAATGACATTCCCACTTGAGCCAGGAGACAGTGGTGTGGCTTGTCAAGCACTCAGACCAGTCATCCTGGAGATGCATGGGTTTCGGGGGAGGGCGGTTTGCCATCCTAATACTATAACCAGCAAAGCCACCTGTGTGCTAGGCAGGCATCTATTACGGCGGCATAACAGATTACACAACACAACTTCTGAAAGCAAGCGACAGTATGCATGTGGGTCCCTTGTGGGTCAGGAATCTTTGTGTGGCTTAGGTGGGTGCCTCTGCCTCAAGGGGTCTCATGAGGCTGTAGTTAAAAGTCATCAGGCAGGCTTGCTCTGACCAGATAACCTGACTGGAGGGGAAGACGTGTTCATACCCAACCGGGTGGCTGTAGCCAACGTTCGATTCTTTTCAGGCTATTGAGAGGAGTGCTTCAAATCCTCACTGACTTTGGGATGGAGGGCTTCCTCTGGCTCTTGATACATAGCTTTGATCATACAAGATAGCTCAAAACTTGGTAACTGGCTTTCATGTATGTATGTGTGTATGTACGTACGTATGTATGTGTGTGTACATATGTATGTATGTACGTATGTATGTGTGTACGCATGTATGTGTATATATGTATGTATTTACGTATGTATGTGTGTATGTATGTACGTACATACGTATGTATGTGTGCATATACATATATATGTACGTACGTACGTACATATGTATGTATGTATGTATGTATATATGTAGTTTTGAGCTAGGGTCTTACAATGTAGCCCTCACTAGCCTGGAACTCACTGTGTAGACCAGGCTGACCTCAAACTCATAGAGACCCACCTGCCTCTGCCTCTCCAGTGCTAGGATCCAGGGTGTGAGCCACCTCACCTTGCCCTGCAAATAGCTTTACTTAATGAAAATATTGAAAGGGTGTGGGGCACCCAAGACAGAGGTTACAGGCTTTTTGTATCCACCTTTAAAGGTGGATAACCCTGGCAGGTAACCCCAAAACTCAGGAGGCTGAGGCAGGAAGGGTAAGAACTCCAGGACAGTCTGAAGTGCAAATCAAGACCTTATTACACACGCACATACACACACACACACACACACAAACACACATGAGTGACAATCCACACACCACAATCCATCACCTTTGCAACATTCAGTTCACCAGGAAGAAATTCATGTCCACCACCCCAGGGGTAAGGATTAGACAAAGGAATGTGGACCCAGAGGCAGAGGTCCCTGGGACAATCATAGAGGTGTGTATTAGTTTCGAGGTAACTGAAATCTTGGGTACCTGGAGACCTGATTGATGACTCAGCAGGCGAGAGAACTGCTATGGAGGCTTCAAAACCTGACTTCCCCGACACCCTCACATATTACTTAATTTCCTGTGGCTGTGATAAAGACCACGGCTGGAAGCAACTGAAAACCGTTTTCTTGGTTTACACTTCCCATGACAATCCATCACTGAAGGAAGCCGGGGCAGGGAACTCAAGGCCGGAAGAGAAGCAGGAGCCATAGAAGAACACTGCTGAACTGCCTTGTTCTGTTTCTAGCCCAGACTGCTTTCTTATATAGCCCAGGCTCTACATCCTACATCGATCGTTAACCAAGAAAACGTCTGCGTAGACTTGCCTACGGGCCAATCTTACGGAGGAGGAATTTCTCAGTTAAGATCCCCTCTTCCCAGATGTGTCTAGCTTTGTGTCAAGTTAATGGAAACCAACCAGGGTATTGAGTAGAGATCAAAGGGTAGTATTGGCTTTCACACAGTATCCTCTAACTTACTCACGTGCACTATTGCACACATACACCTGTATACACACGCACAAACGTGCTCATGTGCATGCTCATGTGTGCACACGCACGCACACAGACACCTAGCCTCTTTGGGGCAAGCATACTAGAGCTTGTGCAAAGGAAGGCCAGGTATTTTGTTTGACTCCCAGGCTGGAGCGGGTGTCTCCTTGTTCCCAGTCCATTAAGCTAACTTCTACAGAAGACCCAGCATACCCTTCCTGCCTCACTGAAGGCTCATCTGAACCACCCCTACACACACACACACACACACACACACACACACACACACACACACCCCTACACCGATCACGGACATCCATCCATTCGCCGCTTTCACAGGCCTCCCTGCCCCCACTCCTGAGGCAGAGATTTAGGACGTCTGGGGCCTGGACACAACACCCACTGAGGAAAATTTACTGCCTCTGGAGAACCAGGGCCTGACTTGGGGTCTTGAATGCATCTTTTTCCCCTTTGCCTTTGCTTTATTAGGTTAGTCATTGCTTGAATTGGTTGCCATGGTTTGGGCAAACCCATGGCGACTCTATAATGAAGCCTGAAAGACTTGGACCCCATTTATCATCCTCAGTGTTTGGGAGGCCCGGAGACTCATTTGCCTGCCCCAGGGCCTGGACACCACTCTTCTGCCTGCTCCCCCCCCCCGGGCCCCTTTTGAATGAGGAATGAACAGGTGGCGACTTGGAAGAAGAGAGGAGACCCACACAGGTGGAATGAGAAGCACACTGTGAAGTCACATGCTTAGACATGCATATGCCACACACACACACACACACACACACACACACACACACACACACACACACTGCAGGAGTCTGAACACACACATAGGCAACCACCCAGATGTTTTCTTTCTAGGGAATATAAGACAAAAACATACAAGGAGTTTGCAAGTTCTCTTAGAAATATGGGGACCTGCATCCTGGGAGATCAAGTGTTGCCACATACTCTGTCTACTCCAGGAGTAGTCTAAGCAGCATGGCAGTCCCACAATGCATTGGGGCAGATGGGATGTGGACCAGTGTGGAAACGGAGACACAGAGAGGTTTGGTAACACATTCACAATCAGCCAGGACTGGGCAGCTGGGATAAGGGCCGGAGCCTATCAGACTTATGCTGGAAAACATCTAGAAAGAAGAGCCTTGTGAATTCTCTCATACCCATTGCTCATATTCAGGAATTATCATTTCAGAGTCCATCACAGTGGGCACACATCCTTGCCCACTCCCCTCAGCCCTCCTCCGTGGGTTACGTTGAAGCAACCCAGGAACCACACAGTTCTGACAGTGTGTCCTTCCTTGCTGTCCCCCGACTCCCTTAGACTCTGTGAATTGTAGAATACAGTAGTTGATAATCTTGGGTGTGAAGGCAAAGGCCTAGGTTTCTAATTTAAGCTCCGCCTTTCCTCGGTGTGGCGTTGGACCCACCCAAAGGTCCGAGCAGGTCAATTAGGAATGAAAGGGATCAGTGTTGGCCTCTTGCAGCCTCATTGTCAGAATTAAAATGGCACCCAGACAGTATCTAACATAAGCCAGCACCTGTGCAGACACATGAGGCTCCTGCGACTTCCATTCTGGGGACCACTCTGCCAACCCCAGATGCTGTTGTCCTGGTAAGAGGTCAGCCTTATAGCTATTTCCCTATTTTTAAAAAAAAAGTGTGTATGTATGTGTGTGTGCACGCGCACTCACATGTGCATGTGTTTATGTATGGATCTCTGTGTTTAGGTATGTGTGCATGTGTGTGCGTGTGTATGTGTGTGCGTGTATGTATCTGCGTGTTTGAGTGTGTCATATGAGCGTAGGTGCCTATAGTAACCAGAATAAGGTCCCCCCCAGGTCCCCTAGTGCTGGAATTACAGGCGACTGCGAGCTGTCCAGTGTGAATTCCGACACCCAAACTCAGATCCTCTGAAAAGCAGGAAGAAGTTTTAATGGCAGAGCTATTTCTCCAGCCCTGGAGGGTCAGCCCTTGGCCTTGTGTCCAGGTGACCTGGTGTAAGTCCCTGGAATAGCAGCCAAGTGTCCTCTTGCTACTCCATCTGACACTATGTCCTCAGCAGCGAGCTTGGCTCCAAGTGCTGACATCCCCCAGCCTCAGCTCCTACAACCATGCTTAACTCTGCCACACAAATCTCCCAATTCTCCTCCTCCTTTCGCGTCTTGGGTTTTTAATGGCAGCCTCTTCACTTGATACCACTTGTGAGCACCTTTTATGTGTGTGCACATGTGTGTGAGAGTGTGTATGTGTGTGTGTACGCAAGTGCGCGCGCGTGCTCGATTCCCTGGGTGAGCTCCACCCCATTCTTGAGCTTGTGCTCAGCCATTCAGAGAGATGCCAGGACATCGTGACCGGCCCCCACCCCCGTGGCTCCTGATTGACTGACACACCAGGAGGAAGACTGCTCTCTGGGTAGACTACTGAGGTGCTGCGCTTTCCTGGCAGAGACAGGCAAACAGTCTTTAACATGAGGATGTGCTGGCAGCTCGGGACAGCTTGCAGCTCAGGGAAGGTGGGTAGGTAGCCTGTCTAGGTCCCTGATCTCAGGAGCTGGCCTGTTCCACGGGGGCTTTTGTTTGTCCCAGGAGCCTGGAGGCAGAGTTAGGAAGGGATCTGACTAAAGGGCATAGTTCAGAATGGTCTGGCTGAAGGGCATGGACTCCCTCCAAACTGTACATTTTTAAAAAAAAAATTTTTTTTTTAATGGCAACTCATTGTTACTGGGATAGACTATGCCTTATTCATTGTTGCTGAGGCATGCTATATATGACTCACTGTTACTGGGGTACACAGTATCTGACTCATTACTGGTGTATATTGTATTTGAGTCACTGTTACTTGGGTACACTGTCTCTGACTCACTTACTGGGGTACACTGTCTCTGACTCTCTGTTACTGGGGTACACTGTCTCTGATTCACTGTTACTGGGGTACACTGTCTCTGACTCTCTGTTACTGGGGTACACTGTCTCTGACTCACTGTTACTGGGGTACACTGTCTCTGACTCACTGTTACTGGGGTACACTGTCTCTGGCTCACTGTTACTGGGGTACACTGTCTCTGACTCACTGTTACTGGGGTACACTGTCTCTGGCTCACCTACTGGGGTACACTGTCTCTGAATCACTTACTGGGGTACACTGTCCTGACTCTCTGTTACTGGGGTACGATGTCTCTGACTCACTGTTACTGGGGTACATTGTCTCTGGCTCACTTACTGGGGTACACTGTCTCTGATTCACTGTTACTGGGGTATACTGTCTCTGGCTCACTGTTACTGGGGTATACTGTCTCTGACTCTCTGTTACTGGGGTACACTGTCTCTGACTCTCTGTTACTGGGGTACACTGTCTCTGACTCTCTGTTACTGGGGTACACTTCTCTGGCTCACTTACTGGGGTACACTGTCTCTGA
>NW_022196909.1:27285695-27292787 GCF_008632895.1 Mastomys coucha
TCTCTGACTCACTGTTACTGGGGTACACTGTCTCTGGCTCACTTACTGGGGTACACTGTCTCTGACTCTCTGTTACTGGGATACGATGTCTCTGGCTCACTGTTACTGGGGTATACTGTCTCTGGCTCACTGTTACTGGGGTATACTGTCTCTGACTCTCTGTTACTGGGGTACACTTCTCTGGCTCACTTACTGGGGTACACTGTCTCTGACTCACTGTTACTGGGGTACACTGTCTCTGGCTCACTTACTGGGGTACACTGTCTCTGACTCACTGTTACTGGGGTACACTGTCTCTGACTCTCTGTTACTGGGGTATGATGTCTCTGGCTCACTGTTACTGGGATACGATGTCTCTGGCTCACTGTTACTGGGGTACACTGTCTCTGACTCTCTGTTACTGGGGTACACGCTGTCTCTGACTCTCTGTTACTGGGGTATGATGTCTCTGGCTCACTGTTGCTGGGGTATACCATATTTGAGGCAGTCCTAGTGTTTTCTGCATATTAGTCTATGAGTGAGAATTATCTTCTCTCTCCTGCAAATGAAGCAGAGACAGGGAGCAGTTAAGTAGCATGATCCTGGCTGCCCAGTGAGAGGTGGCTTTGGCTGGAGTGCACAATGAGGAGACACTGTGTGTTCATGTATATCACTGAGACTCTGTTTGCTAAAAGCAGTGAGTGAGGAGAGGCAGGGAGAGGTTGGAGGGCATAGGAGGGTAAAGACAGTTAGTTCACCCTGTGGCCACTAACCAACTCAAAGCCAACCTTGATTCATCTCTTTGCAGCCTCTCCCTCCGTCTGAAGGAGCAGCCCACGTACCTGTCACCCTACAGACACATTACATTAGTATCCGTTGTCAGATTAAAAACTCTTTCAGGAGGCACTATCTCATGTAGCCCAGGCTAGCCTCCTAACCCATTATGTAGCTGAGGAAGACCTTGAACTTCTGATTCTTCTACCCCTACCTCCTGCTGCTGGGATAGCAGGGGTATACCACCACACCTGGCTTTGTGTGATGCCTGGGGACAGAACCTAGGACTTTACAGTTGCTAGGTAATCTGTCATCTGAGCTAAATCCCTAGCCCCATAAGGCCATAATAATGTAACCACAAACACCAACCCGTTTTCCCGTCTAACCAACAATTTGGCAGTAACTCCCTTCTTATCCCCACCATATGCCACTTTAGGCTGACTGATCATCCTCTATTTTTTTTCTGGGACTTCTGACACTGGTACTGTAAGTCCCCTGAACCAGGCAAACATGGATGCTTGGTCACCCCAACAAGGAGCCAGAAACCTGGAGCCTGCCCCAGCCTTCCCTGCCCCTCCTAGCTCCAGTGTGGGGTCCACCGAGAAAAGAAGGAGCCTAGCATTGAATTTCAAGGATCCTTGAAATGCCAAATAATTTACCGAAACCTTTGAGGGGCCCTGGCGTGCCCAGCTCAGCAAGGAGAGCCCCAAGCACCCCCTCCTCCCACCCCTGCCGCCAGCCGCCAACACCACTGGTGTATTGGGGGTCTTTTTCACACCCAGGAGGCCGGATTCACTGGGCTCCTCCCTCTGGCTTTGGCCCTCTCCAGATCTAATGACAATCCAAAGAGGTCCTGATAGGGTTTTAAAAGATGCTCCTCCATTCACTGTCCACCAAGCATGAAAATCCAGCTCATTTGTGTCCATTCTTCATCCCTAAAGGCCTAGCCAGCCCAGGGCCTGCAGCCCCGATCCTGTCAGTCAGCCTTTCACTTGCTTTTGTTGGCCTGGCCTTTATTTCATTCTTCTGTCTCCTCAACACACCCTCCTCTCCCCTCTCCTTGCTCCGTCCCTGTCCTCCTCAGCCCCCCCACCCCCAGGACTTCCCCAGTCCCTCTTTGCACATACAAAGCAGTTAGGCTCGTCTGGGAATTTCTATGCAGACCCAGGGCTCCCACCCCACCTCTTTTCACCCCTTGCCTTTTTAGAACGTTCATTCATAGCGAAAAGTCAGCAGTGGCTAAAAAAGGACTCAGGACCTCGTCTCGGAACAGCCTCATGGCCTGGCTGGAAATGGCCTTGGGGATTTTAAGAGCCCCCCACTGTAGACTTAAGGGATGTGAGAAGTGAAGGTCAGGAAGCAGGACAGGACTGGCCCAAGGGAACCGCAGAGTTAGCGGCATAGCAAGGTTCAGAGCTAAGTAGGCGGTCACTCAGCCTCGACTCCCTCGCTGCAGAGAATTCTTGAGTCTGTCCTCTGTGGACTGTGGGGTAGGAGCATGGGCTAGTCAGTCACGAGTCTGAGCTAGACTGGCTTTCTCCTTACGTGGCCCTGTGGACTTGGCCTTGAAGTCCCTGTGGAGCCTGCCCCACCTCTCCCACACAGTCTTCTCCATTGATCCCAGCCCTAGAAACCCCGTGCATGGAACCCCTTGCCATCTCTTCCTCCAGCATAGTTCACACAGCAGAGCCTAACTGGAAGCTCGTGCCTTCCCTAGTACAGAGGGTTCCAAAGCTACATCCTTTCTTTAGTAGATTGTGGTGGTCGAGGGTAGGGAATTTGGGGGTCAAGGGACAGGTCTGCCTCTACCTGCTTGGTGGCCTCAGGCAATCTCTATTAGCACAATGCTATTGTGAGACATTAGTACAGCTCTCACAAAATGAAGACTGAACGTGGAGTGTACACTATAGTCATCCTTCAGTATGCTCAGGGGACTGACTCCAGAACCCCCTGGATTCCAAACTCCAAAGACACTTAAGTCCCTCATATAAAGTACACGATGATGATCTTGAAAAAAAAAATGCACTAGGGAGATGGCTCGGTCATTAAAGTACTTTTAGGGCAATCTCGTGGACCATAGTTCGAATCCCCAGCACCCGTGTGAATGCATGCACCTATAATGTTAGTGCTAGAAGTGTGGGGTGGGCAGAGACAGGAGGAGCCCCAAAGCTTAAGAGTACTCAGTCTAGCTAATCAGAGAGTTCAAGGTAGATAAGAAATGCTGTCTCAAAACCAAAACCAAAACCAAGACCCAAACCCTAACCAAACCAAACCAACCAAACAAAAACAAAACACAAACAAACAAACAAAAAAACAAGGGATAGGAAGACATACAACATCAACCTCTGGCCTCAACATACATGTGGATACACATGTATACACACACATACACACATATATATCACAGTCATATTCTCTCTCTCTGTCATTCTGTCTCTGTCTCTCTCTGTCTCTGTCTCTCTCTATATCTCTCTTCCCCTTAGGGGTTTGGAGATCTGTGTCAATGTGTAAGGAGCTTGACACACAAGCATTAGGACATGAGTTTAAATTCCCAACAACTATTAAAAAAAAAAATCAGGACAAGGGGATGTGTAATTGTAAACTTGAGGACCAGAGACATGTAGATCCTGGGGTTCACTAACCAGCCAGTCTAGCCAAATGATGAGGGTGTTAATAAAAATTAAATCGGAGAACAATAGAGAAGGATACCCAAAGTTGGCCTCTGGGTTTCACACACACACACACACACACACACACACACACACACACACACACACACACGCTTACTGTCATTTACATTAAATAGCAGCAGCAGCTGAATCTCACCCCAGAGGCTGAGCACCCAGAGGTCTCTGGGAGCCTTAGCAGTCAGTCATCCCACAGTAGCTAGCTCTCACTGCAGAGGCCTGCAGCCTGGCATTTAGTCTACCGCAGTCCTAATTTGGCACTGGAAAGCTGCTGGTCCATGATAGAAGCCTGAAATTCTGGTTTTGACACCAGCAAAGGTGTTGTCATCATCATCTTCACCATTGTCATCATCATCATCCTCTTCAGCAGCAGCCGTGGCAACAACAATGAAGCGAACCAACACCAAGGGAAGAGGGAACCCAAAAACCAAAAGGCTCCATAAGCATATTATGTGTTTACATTAAATAGCAGCAACATGATACTCCTCCTGCAATACCCTTTTGGTCTGTGCTGCTACCAGAAGGTTCCCCAACAGTCAGGGTGTGCCTTCCTGAATCAACCAAGGCAACCAGCACAGTTCTTCAGGCGAGGTTCCCTGGGCTCAGGGGATTCGGACTTGTGACAAGTTGACATTAAAACCAACCACAGGCGGGGCTGGCGAGATGCCTCAGCAGGTAAGAACACTGACTGCTCTTCTGAAGGTCCTGAGTTCGGATCCCAGCAACCACATGGTGGCTCACAACCATCCCTAATGAGATCGGACGCCCTCTTCTGGTGCATCTGAAGACAGCTACAGTGAACTACGTGGGAGCGAGCGGGGCTGGAGCAAGCTGGTCTGGTAGAGGTCCTGAGTTCAATTCCCAGCAGCCACACACATGATGGCTCATAGCCATCTGTACAGCCACAGTGTACTCATACACATAAAATAAATAAAATAAATCTTAAAAAAAAAAAAACCAACCACAGTTCTATGTCCATGCAAAATGCTTTTATTCACATCTCCATGTGTCTCCAAAGTCTTAATAGTTGCATTATTGTTCAGGTATCTATGCTGAGGCTAGAGAGATGGCTCTGCAGAAAAAAAAAAATAGGGTCCGCTCTTCCAGAGGACTCGAGTTCTAGTCTCACCATCCACATGATAGCTCACAATTGTCTAGAACCCCAGTTCTGGGGATTCCAATATAATCTTCTGATCTCTGCTAGCACGGAATGCATGTGGTGCATGGGCATTCGTGCAGGCAAAACACCCATACACATGAAATAAAAATGCATACATCTTCAAGAAAACAAAACAAAACAAAACAAAAAAACCCATGCTCACTGGAGAAGTGGTAGGACATTTGCCTGACTTGTGAAATCCTGGGTTCAATCCCCAGTCCAAAAAAAAAAGTTTATGTTAAATGTCTCCTTTGAGGGGTTGGGGATTTAGCTCAGGCAAGCGCAAGGCCCTGGGTTCGGTCCTCAGCTCTGGGGGAAAAAGAAAAAAAAGAGTCTCCTTTGGAATTGAAAGGGAGTCCCTGTCAATCGAAAAGAAACTGGACATGTTTCTAAAATATAATAGCACAGAGTAAATATTTCCATTTCAAAAGGGAAAATATTCTACTTTGCTAGCATCTCCACCATCCTCGCTTCCCCATTGGAGCTTAGGATTCCCCTTACAGTTTCAGAGGGAGTCTGGCATTTACCACACATTGCTTGGCCTCCTGACTTTCTTTTGCATCTGGGTGGAAACCCTCATGACCCCACAGCTCTTGTATTCCGCATGTCGGCAAAACCTCCCTGACACGGGTAGCAAACCTGCTTCCAGCTTGAGAGGTAGCTAGGCCTTCTTAGACTCGTGGGCAGCTGAAACAGGGAAGGCCTTTCCTTGGCAGCACTGTACACGCGAGGCACCTGGAGCTCTCTTCTTAATCCAAGTCTCTCAAATGAGTTAAAACTTTACACCCTTAATCTTGTGATAGGTCAAAAGCCCAAGGTACCTCCTCTACTGTCCTGGTGCAAGGTGCTTGATCTCTTTAATAATCATGCCCTTCCTGTTCACGACTTTAAACACGCTCTTTTTTTCTGGCCAGATTGTATGATTCTCTAATCTCTCTCCTCTACTTTTCGATCCCGAGTCTCACTGTAAATCTGGCAAAAAGCAGGCAGCGCTAACCATGCCATGGCCTAACTGTTATACTGTTACGGCATTCTCTCTGTCAAATTAATTAGTTCATTTTTCTTTCTAATTTTGGCTTTGTTTCTGTCTTAGTTAGGGTCTTACTGCTGTGAACAGACACCATGACCAAGGCAAGCCTTATAAAGGACAACATTTAATTGGGGCTGGCTTACAGGTTCCGAGGTTCAGTCCATTATCATCAAGGCGGGAGTGTGGTAACATCCAGGCAGGCATGGTACAGGAGGAGCTGAGAGTTGTACATCTTCATCTGAAGGCTGCTAGCAGAAGACTGGCTTCCAGGCAGCTAGGAAGAAGGTCTTAAAGCCCATGCCCACAGTGACACGCCTACTCCAACAGGGCCACACCTTCTAACAGTACCCCTCCCTGGGCCAAGCACATACAAACCATCACAGTTAACAATCTGTAAGACACAGCCAAATTCTTTGCCCAGATGTAACAAGAATAGCCTCTGGCCTAATTCCAAGTGGAGTTCTTACTTCAACCTGAAACTCCACGAGTACAATCTTCCTCCTGTCATTATCCTTACTCCCATGCCTTATGACTCCCACCAGAACCACCCACTGAGCTGTGTTTGTAGAACTCTCAGCTTTCCCTAGCCTGCTTCACCACAGGCCTTCCCAGTCCTCCAAAATCCTTCTGGGAGCCAATTTCTAAATCCCAAGACACACGCAGTCCTGTTGGTCACAGTAACAGTTCGACCTTCCCTGATACCAATTTTTAAAACTCCAGTCATATGTCTCATCACTTTGACAGGATCAGCTAAAAGGATGAAGGATTTATCTTGGCCCACAGCTTGAAAAGGTCCAGTCTGTGTTACTTAGCCCCATGCACTACAGCAAATCACTTATGGTTGAGCTCATGGAGGAGAAGTTCTTCATTTTATGGTGGTGGGAAGCAGAGAGAGAGGTAGAGGCTAGGGAATCGGGTATAACCTTCAAAGGTCCTCCCTCTGTATCCTACTTTCTACAATTAATTCCTACCTTCTAAATTCTCCACAACTTCCCAGAAGAGTGCCACTAGTGATAACCAAGTATTCAATAGGAGAGCCCGTGGAGACAATACACATACCAAAGCCTCACATGTGCATGTGTGTGTGTATGTTGGGGGCATGCATGTATACCCTAAACTGTCATGGGGAAGCTGGGAATTGAGGCAGAACCAGCCTTAAGCACCTGGAAAGCTTAAGAAACAAGTTTCAGGGCTGGAGAGATGGCTCAGTGGTGAAGAGCACTGGCTGCTCTTCCAGAGGACCGGGGTTCAAATCCCAGCATGCACATGGCAACTCACACCTGTGTGTAACTCAAGTTGCAGCAGATCCAGTTCTCTCACACAGACCTTCAGACAAAACAGCAATCAATGTACATATAAAAAGGAAGAGGAAGAAAGAAAGAAGGAAGGGAAGGAAGAAAGTGAGAGAGAGAAAGGAAGGAAGGAAGGAAAGAAGGAAGGAAGGGAGGGAGGGAGGGGAAAGA
>NW_022196909.1:27292881-27304301 GCF_008632895.1 Mastomys coucha
CCCAGCACTTGGGAGGCAGAGGCAGGCGGATTTCTGAGTTTGAGGCCAGCCTGATCTACAGAGTGAGTACCAGGACAGCCAGGGCTATACAGAGAAACCATGTCTTGAAAAACCAAACCAAGCCAAACCAAACCAAAACAAAACAAAACAAAAAAACCTTGGAACTATAGTTTCATTGGCTCTACATTAAAGTGTTACTTTTTTTAAAAAAAAAAAAAATGTAACTGTTCTAGTTCAGAGTCCTTCTGAGGCTATAAAGATAGTGTATAAAGCGCTTTGCTATGCTGGAGAAGATACAAGCAGGATTCTCCCTACAGCCTTGGAGAGAGCCTTACCTGCTGCAGCCCTGGTGTCAAGCTCTGGCCTCTGTGAGGGACTCAATCTCTATTACCACAGGCACTGAGTACGTGGTAGGTTAAGTTGTAATCGCAGTTCTAGGAAGCTACTAGATGTTTTCAAAAGCCATTCTGAACCCCTTCCGCCCATTCTGTGTGAGCCTGGGTGATGCTCAGCGAGTAACACAGAAATACAAGTTTAGCGATACAATATTAGCAAGTAATACAGCTCAGCGGGTCTCCGTTTCTGCGTGCCTTAAAGATTAGGAGATTAGGAGAGATGGCTCAGTGGTTAAGAGCACTGACTCTCTTCTAGAGGTCCTGAGTTCAAATCTCAGCAACCACATGGTGGCTCACAACCATCTGTAATGAGATCGAATGCCCTCTTCTGGTGTGTCTGAAGACAGCTACAGTGTACTCAATAAATAAATCTAAAAAAAAGATTAGGCAGCCACTGAGCATGTAACTCTGGTCCCATTCTCTACACTCTAGGTCCTCTGGAGATGCACTGATCCATTTGCCACACGGCTCAGACTGAGACAGGGACTGCATTCTCTGTTGTCCTGGATAGGAGTTAGCTGCTCTTTCCCACCTCAATTTTCCCACCTTTCCTCCGTATGGACGGAGGTGTGGAACTGTTAATAAGATGTGAGCTTGACTGGCAGTGATGGTGCACGCCTTTAATCCCAGCACTTGGGAGGCAGAGGCAGGTGGATTTCTGAGTTTGAGGCCAGCCTGGTCTACAAAGTGAGTTCCAGGACAGCCAGGGCTACACAGAGAAACCCTGTCTCGGAAAAAAAAAAAAAAAAGATTTGAGCTTGAGTAGTGGCTTCAGCTATTGGGATGTTATCAAGGGATGGGATGGAAAGAGGTTTCATCTAGCGGGGAAGGGGCAGAGACCTTGGATCACAGACAGCAGGGTGGACTCAGCATAGGGCACAGAGCCACAAGAGTCTATAAATGGTCCCTGGTCTGTTGGACAAGAGTGGAGACCCAAGCTTGATATATGTGGCATGGGTCCCTGCCCCTGGATTTGGGAAAGGAGTCAGTTTCTAGAATGACTGAAGCAGCCCAATCTAGGCAAGGGGACAGATCCAAGAAGCCTGCTTTTAAAGAGTTGATGCTTTGAAGGTAAGAAGAGGCAGGTCCGGATTACCTGTCCATGTTGCCATATGGACCTGCCACCAATATAAGATGAGAACTATTTATTAATATGTGTGTAGCATTGATATTCCTTTCCACTCTTCCAGAGCTCTTGCTCTTAATAAATTTCCTTTATAAATCTATGCTCACTCCGTGTTAAAGCTAATTACCTAGTGACGACGCAGCATGAAGCCTCAGGTCATCTAGAGCTGGTTTAGACTACATGGGAGGAGGATACGTGGATACACTGCTCCACCTTGTATTAGGAATTCTGGCGGGTCCCTCAGAGAAGCCCTAGCATCCAACCCTGGTGGACACCGAGAGATGGCCTTGTCTGGTTGCTTGTTCCCCTGGGATGAGGGGTGCCAGGTCTGTGAGCAGTTCGTTCATGATGGCTGCAAGACGAACATGGCTTGCTGGGTGGGCATGGTGGTGCACGTCTGTGGTCTCAGAACGTGAGAGGCAGAGGCAGAGGCAGAGGCAGAGGCAGAGGCAGAGGCAGAGGCAGAGGCAGGAGGGTCTCTGTGAGTTTGAGGCTGGTCTGGCCTATGTGATAAATTCAGGCCAGCAAGAGCTATGTGGTAAGATTCTGTCTTTCAAAACAAAACAACAACAACAAAGGAAGGCTTCTTTTGCCAGCTCTCCTCTCTGGAGACTGATGCTGGAACAGGGAGGTAGGGAACTGGTAGCAGAGAGAGCTGCCTGCTGGTATCTCCTAATCCATCAGCACTGACAATTCCAGGCCCCCCACGAGGGCTCCAGCCCCAGCTGCTGGGCAACAGCAGGCACTGAGCAGGAGTTCCTCCCTGGGCCTCACACTTCCCTCCTAGGTCAACAGACAGAAGGGGCTCTGTCAGCCAGGTTAGGACAGGAAAGATTAATGGGGCAGGTGCAGGTCAGGGTAGGACAACCACCTGGCCTGACAAGGTCCCTCCTGGAGATTGAATGCCTGACCCAAGTCAAGAACCAGACCAGATAGCATTCAGCTGGTCTCGGTCTTGGCAGAGATGGTTTCCACTGTTCACTATTCCTGCCCTCACCTGGCCACACCCCATCAAGCCTGGCTGCACCTGGCCTTCTTTGGGAGGGCTCAGAGAAGTCCCCGCAACACCCAACTTTAAAACAAACACCTTTCTTGTTTTGTGTTTTGTTTTTGTTTGTTTTGAATGTCCCAAGTAACTCACTCCTGACAAGTAAGATTTTTTTTTGGTTTGGTTTGAGACAGATCTATGCAGCTCAAGCTGGCCTGGAAGCTGCCATCCTCCTGTCTCAGCCTTCCAAGTGTCGGGCTAATCGGCCTTGCAAAGATAGCTGCAGTCACCCAGTGAAGTCGCCATTCCTATCCAGGGGATTCTTAATGTCAGCAGCAGTGTGGTAAAAGACACAGACTGCCACGGTTGCTAGCCTTCTCCTTTAGGATCTCCGCTCAAGCAAAGCTTGACTCTGCTGCAGAAAAAGGATTTCACAGGACTAGAGGGATGGCTCAGTGGCTAAGAGCTCTTATAGGGGACCCAAGCACAGTTCCCAGTACCCCAGTACCCCAGTACCCCATGTCAAGCAGCTTATAACTAACTACCTGTAACTCCAGGGAGAACACGGTGGCTCTGGCACCCTCGGGCACCTGCACACACAGACACATATGCACACACACACAAATACGTATGTAATCAAAAATAACCAAGTTACTGGGTGTGGTGGTTCACGTCTTTAGTCCTGGCACTTAGCTGGCAGAGGCAGGCAGATCTTTATGAGTCCAGGCCATTCTGGTTTATATAGAGAATTCCAGACTAGACAGACCCTGTCTAAATAAATAAATCAACAAACAAATAAATAATTTTTTAAAAGTCTCAAAGAATTCCAGGAAAAGTAAAGTTGGAGTTTATTAAAAACGAGATTTTTTTTCTCTTATATGTACAGGTATTGTGCTTACATGTCTATCTATGTACCATGTACATGCCTGGTGCCCCCAGAGGCCTGCAGAGGGCATCGGGTCCTCTGGAACTGGAGTTATAGATGGTTGCAAGCTGCCCTGTGGGTGCCGGGTATCAAACCCAGATCCTCTAGAAGTATAGGCAATGCTCTGCTCACAGAGGAATCTCTTCAGCTCCTAAAAGGAGATTTTTAAAAAATAAATTTATACACAGAGGTTACTAGAAAGACAGACAGGTGCTGAGGGAAAGAATAAGACACATCTAAGAGTACAGGGGTGGGCTTCCCAGCAGTCCCCTTTGTCTTCACAATAGCTGTGTGTGTATGTGTGTGTATGTGTGTGTATGTGTGTATGTGTGTGTATGTGTGTTTATACATATAAGTGTGTATGTGTGTATGTGTGTGCATGTGTGTATGTGTATATGTGTGTGCATGTGTGTATGTGTGTGCATGTGTGCATGTGTGTATGTGTGTGCATGTGTGTATATGTGTGCATGTGTGTATATACATATATGTGTGTGTGCATGTGTGTATGTGTACGCATGTGCACATGCGTACATGTGTGTATATACATATATGTGTGTATGTGTATATTTGTGTGTATGTATATGTCTATATGTGTGTGCATGTATGTGTATACATGTGTGTATGTGTGTATGTGTGTATATACATATATGTGTATATGTATATGTGTATGTGTATATGCACGTGTATATATGTCTATATGTGTGTATATGTGTATGTATGTATATACACATATACACACATGTGTGAGTTTGTGTGTGTATATGTGTATTTGTGTGTGTACATATGTGTGTATATATGTATATGTATGTTTGTATGTATATGTGTGTGTATTTGTGTGTATATGTATGTGTATGTGTGTATATATGTGTGTGTAGATATATGTGTGTTTGTGTGAATATGTATGTATGTATGTATGTGTATATGTATGTATATATGTGTGTGGATGTATGTGCATATGTTTGTGTGTGTGTGCATATATGATTTTGTAGGTTCAGAAGTTACCTTCAAAGGGTTGATAAGGAATTTAAATGCTGTCACTGGTGGTTTCTGGGGTGCACTGGGCAGGACTACAAGGTAGAGTACCACCTACATCAGGGGATCATCTTTGTATTGTCAGCAAAAGCTAACAGCCTGTCTGTGAGGTACTCAACACATACCTGGAAGAGGCGTGAAGCCAACCTCAAGACCTCGATCACTCGGGCCTTAGACACCGTTTGCTGCTTTTCAGCATCATTATCTGAAACCATCTCTATACAAAAGGCCTGACCCCTCAGCAGGTCAGGTGCTCCTTACATAGGCACGAGGACTCAGTTCAGATCCATATTAAAGCCAGCTCTGTTTTGGCAGCTCACCTGGAACCCCAGCACCTGGAGGCCAAGATGGGAATCCCTGAAATGAGGCAGCTAGCCAGACCAGCCAAAATAGCAAGCTCTGAATTCAGCAAGAGGTCCTGACTTGGGATCTAATATGGAGAGAGATTGAGGGAGACAGCTGGCCATCGCCAGCCCCAAGCCTCCACGTGAATACACACTCACATGTGTGCAGCCCATACTCATGGAAACATATTGCAAGAAAAAAAATGTCTTTACTGTTGCAACCTTCACAGAAAGTGCTATTAATAGACTGATAGTTTTGTTTTGTTTGCTTGCTTGTTTGCTTTTGAAACAGGGTCTCACTATGTAGCCTGAGCCAGCTTGGAATTTGCCATGGGAGACCAGGCTGGCCTTGAACTCATAGAGACCCATCAGTTTCTACCTCCTAAGAGCAGGGATTAAAGGCATGCCCCACCCCTACTCGACCCCCCCCCCAACTCCAGGCTGTACAAAAATTCTTGATTCTCTGATGGCAAGAGAGTTTGACCAGACTCTACAGTGTATGCCTCTGTTTCTTTCTTTCTTTTTTTAAAGAGTTATTTATTTATTTTATATATATGAGTACACCGTAGCTGTACAGATGGTTGTGAGCCTTCATGTGGTTGTTGGGAATTGAATTTTAGGACCTCTGCTAGCTCCAGTTGGCCCCACTCGCTCAGGCCCAAAGATTTATTTATTATTATACATAAGTACACTATAGCTATCTTCAGATGTACCAGAAGAGGGCGTCAGATCTCATTATGGGTGGTTGTGAGCCACCGTGTGGTTGCTGGGATATGAACTCAGGACCTTCAGAAGAGCAGACAGCGCTCTTACCTGCTGAGCCATCTCGCCAGCCCTATGTCTCTGTTTTCTCCCTTTCATTTTTCTTTCTATCCTGCCTCAGTGCCCTGGAACTCTCCATCCTCCTGCCTCAGCCTTCTGAATACTAGGATTCTATGTGTGTGCCTCAGTTTGGCAAAGGTGTTGTTTTATGGGTTTGTTGTTTTTCTTTTGAAGATTTACTTATTTTTCTTTTGTGTGTATATGCCTGGGTGTCTGTGTGTTCCCTGCAGACATGCAGTACCTGGGGAGATCAGGCAAGAGAATTGGCTCCAAGCCAGGCAGTGGTGGCGCATGCCCTTAATCTCAGAACTTGGGAGGCAGAGACAGGTGGATTTCTGAGTTTGAGGCCAGCCTGGTCTACAGAGTGAGTTCCAGAACAGCCAGGGCTACACAGAGAAACCCTGTCTTGAAAAACCAAAGAGAGAGAGAGAGAGAGAAAGAGAGAGAGAGAGAGAGAGAAAGAATTGGCTCCCCTTGGAACTGGAGTTACAGAAGGTGGTGCACTGAGTGGGTGCTGGAAATCAAGCCCACGTCCTCTGTAAGAACAGCTAGTGCACTTCACCACTGAGTCCAACCCCATAAATACTGTATATGCAAAGATTAGCTTTTTGAGCTTTGGGTTTTGGCTTTGAAACAGGGTCTTATACAGCACAGACTGGCCTCAAACTCTACGTAGCCCAAGATGATCGTGAATGTCTGATCCTCCTGCCTGTGCCCCTTAGTGCTGGGATTATAGGTGTCATATGCTCTTCCTGATGACCTGTCTCACACATGTGATCATCCCTCAGAGCCGGAGGTGGGAGAGGTTGATCCAGGACCCCCAAGGGATACTAAAATTCACGGATACTCAAGTCGTCTGGGTAAAGTGCATACAAGTGCACATCCTCCTGCATGCTGGGAACCATCTGTAGGCTGCATGTAAGTCTAATGCAACATTGGTGCTAGATAAATAGTTGCTAATTTAGTATATGGTTTAAGAATAATCAGAAGCAAAAAACCATGTACATAATCTGCACAGATACAATGCCATTTTCTTCCTTCCTTCCTTTCTTTCCTTCATTCTTTCCTTCTTTCTATCTATCCTATTTTTCATCCTTTCTTTCTTTCCTTCTTCCTTTCTTTTCTTTTTTTTTTTTCTTTTTTCAAGACAGGGTTTCTCTGTGTAGCCCTGGCTGTCCTGGAACTCACTCTGTAGACCAGGCTGGCTTCCAACTCAGAAATCCACCTGCCTCTGCCTCCCAAGTGCTGGGATTAAAGGCATGCGCCACCACCGCCTGGTCTTCCTTTCTTTTTCTTTTCTTTTCTTTTTTTTTTCCCAACAGGTCCCGGCTGTCCTGGAATTTACTATGCACAGCAGGCTAGCCTGGAACTAAACAGAGATTGGCCTGCCTCTGCCTCCCAAGTGCTGGGACTAAAGGTGTGCATCGTTCTTAGCTTACAATGTCATTTTTGAATACCCTCAATTTTCAAGTGGGGAGCTCCAAAATGTAGAGAGGTGACCATGTGCCATTTTATTATTTCTCTAAGCAAATGCCTCAGTTTGAAACTGCTGGGTCAGATGTATGTGTTCTGAATGGCTCCTGAACGTGTGGCTGCAGGCTGGGCCCGTGTTTCCTGGGGCCTGTAAGCCAGTTGTCCTCTCTGTACTAGAGACCAGGGTGAGGGAGTGGGAACTGTTGCAAGGGGGCCCGTACATGCTCAAAGGTTGGAATTCAGGCCTATAGAAAGCGAGTTCCATCCTCCTGGCATGTATCCCTAGCTCCAGCTTCCACCCCAGTACAAATGATAAGCAGGTGGAGTGTTTGGAAAGTGAGTCCCCAAGGCTGTACAAGAGTCTCAAAGCTAGAGCAGAGACATCAAAGTCCCCAGGGGAGAGGAAGTCCAAGCAGACTTCTCAAGGTGGTGACGCTTCTGGAGCCTTACCAGTGAAGGAGGAGGTGACTTAGTATGAGGACCCCAGGTGGGGGAAAGGGGAAACAGAGACCCACAGAGTCTGCCCCTGCCCCTTGACCGAGGTTCCCCCCCTACTCATGCTACTGAGTTCTCAACAGGTGAAGGAAGACCTCTCCCATGGCCAGACCTGAACTAAGAACAATTACTAGCCTTGTGACCCTGAGTGGCTTCCCTGTCCCGCTCTGCTCCTTGGCTTACCCATGTGCACAGTCACTTGTGACCGTGGGGACTGAAGGAGCTGAGTGGGGTCAGCTTGTAGAAGTGGTGAACGGTCCAAGAGGTGAGCCATAAAAACTGAATAAGTGAATGAAAGCGTCTCTCTAGCTCCTGTCCCAAAGCTGAAGCATTGCAAATGTCTGAGTTCTCATGCTAAAAACGTCTTTCCTACCTGTTGGACTATGAGGAACAGGTCTGAGATTATTTCTCAGCATCAAGACAGGGAGCCCCATGGGGTACAATTGGAAGGTTCTGCAGGCTTGGGAGAGCCAGATCTGAGGCTGTGGAGTGGAAGGCAAGGACTTCAGGGCCCCTCCTCTTTTGCCCCTCCACTGGCCTCCTCTGCATGGGGCAGCCAGCTGGTCCCTGACCTTGTGCCTCTGACAATGATTTAACTGCAAGGCAGGAGTGGGGGTAGGTGGGGATGGATCCATAGTGGAGGGGATTCAGCCTGGGTCCTCTTGCTCAGCTGCTGGTGAGGTGAATTGGGACTCAGGAGGAGGCCAGGGGACCTTTCTAAGTGAGTCCCATGGCTGTCTCTCCATGGCGGCAATAGGAATAGGAAACCTACAGAGTTCTCTGTTGAGTTCCCTCCATGTAAACTCAGACAATTAAAATATTGTCATTCTTCTCTTGTTCCATGAATGAGGAGGCGCCGGTCACATCATATGGTGAACATGGTACTGCCTGGGAATCCAGGAACCCTGGTGCCTACTGAAGCTGCCCTGTGTCTGCGCAGAGACCCCAGTGCAGGGACCATGGGAAAGTGAACACACATGAAGAAAACAGCCATGTTAGGGACGGTGGCCATCTGAAGAGGTCATGTATTGCTAAGTCACAATTACTGCTTCAATGCAGTCATGAAGATAAAAATCTCTCTCTCTCCCCCCCACCCCCTGTTGTTTGTTTGGTTTTGGGGGGGGATGGGTTTCGAGACAGGGTTTCTCTGTGTAGCCCAGGCTGTCCTGGAGCTCACTCTGTAGACCAGGGTGACCTCGAACTCAGAAATCCGCCTGTCTCTGCCTCCCAAGTGCTGGGATAAAAGGCGTGCGCCACCACCACCCGGCCGTTTGTTTTAATTTTGGCATTTTGAGACATTGTCTTATGTAGCCTAGACGCACTGCACGGCCAAGGGTGACCTTGGTCTCCTGATCTCTGCTTCTGTCTTCCCACGCTAGAATGAACAGTGTGTGTGCGTATCACCATCCAGGCAAGACACAATTTCCCAAAGGAAGCTGGGAATTCAGATTTGTAGGGGATAACGTCCCAGTGTCAGCAGCTATTTGGAACAATAGTGACAAACGAAACTGGGCATATTAGCACACACCTGTAGCTCTACCACACGAGGAGTGGAGGCGGGACGGTCAGGAGTGTACACTCAACCCTGCTCCCACAGGAAGTCTGAAGCCAGCCTAGGCTATGTGAGCCTTTGTCTAAAATGGAGATGTGCAGCTAGGGAGAGATGGCTTAGTTGGTAAAGTCAAGCATGTGCGGGTGTGAGGACCTGAGTTTGGGTTCTCAGCACCTATTCAAAAAGTGAAAAAGCCAGGTACAGCGCAGATGCCTGTGACCCCAGCACAGGGATGGCAGTGGCCGGTCTCTAAAAGCTCATTGGCTGGCAGCCTCATCCAATCAGAGTGCTCCAGATTCAATGCGAGATGCTGTCTCAAAAAATAAGGCAGAAAAGTGATCAAGAAAGACCTGAAAAGCCAACCCTCTGGCCCAAGCACATACACACACACAAACACATACACACACACATGCACACACACACACACACACACACACACACACGTTTGAGTATCTACCCACATACATGCATGAATTCACATGAACAAGCACATACACACATATATACATATATGAATACCTACCTGCACCCATATGTGCATACACACAAGTGCATATACACAGACACACACAGAATTCAAATGGAAAAAAAAAACCACAAAAATGAAAATATTTAGCAGTTGCCGTGATGCACACATTGAATCTCAGCACTCAAGAAGCAAAGGCAGGCCAATCTAAAGAACTCCAATACAACCTAGGCCAAACAAAAGAAGTCTGTATGTAGCTTTGCAGTCTAGAACCAGAAACCACTTAGGCTCCATGGAACAAGTATGAGGATTACTTAGCATAATCCCTTTGGCTTGACTGTGGAAGCGGAAGCTGAAATGTAGGGTCGGGGAAGCACTTATTCCAGACAGTGGCCCACCTGGGCACAGAATCCACCTCTCCTGCACCTAGTGTGCCTTCACCCCAAGTTTGCGGGCTGAAGGAGTCAGTGGGCAGACATTGAAAATCCCGAGGAGGGAACTTGAGTCTGGGCTAACCCGAGGCATCTTAAGTCCTCTGGGCACACAGAAGC
Source organism: Mastomys coucha (assembly GCF_008632895.1). Classification (NCBI taxonomy): domain Eukaryota; kingdom Metazoa; phylum Chordata; class Mammalia; order Rodentia; family Muridae; genus Mastomys; species Mastomys coucha. The sequence continues at coordinate 27,303,051 of NW_022196909.1, forward strand.
CCTCATACCTGTATACAGAGCACCAAGAATTCCTCTCTCGTACCAGCCATGTCCCATCTTCCAGCATCCCCACATCAGGCTTCCGCATAAGGCAGATGGAACAGGAAGGACTTTAGTAGCCTTCTTCCCCCTAAAAATCAACAGGGTAGTCCTAGTCACGGGATAGGACGCTGAGATGGGGGTGCGGGAAAAGCGAGGATGGATGTGTTGCTAAATGCTGACTTTCATCTTATTCTTTCTCTTTTTTCCATAATGAAAATTAAACCCCAAGACTCATGCATGCCAGGCAAGAACATGCCACTAAGCAAGACCGCCATCTTCATAAATACTAATTTAAAATACATTTATTTATTTATTTATTTATTTATTTATTTATTTAGAGTGAGTGTGTGTGTGTGTGTGTGTGTGTGTGTGTGTGTGTGTGTGTAGGGGTGTTCCATAGCACACATGTGGAGATCAGAGGACAGCTTTCAGGAACTGGTTTTCTCCTTTAAGTATGTGGGTTTGGGGGATCGAACTCAGGTCAACGGGTTTGTCTGCAGGTACCTTTATCTGCTGAACTGCCCCTAGGACCCATGATACATTTAAAAAAAAAAAAACAACCTGGGTAATTTTAGTTAGCCGTAAAATGCTGGATTTTGTTGTTTTTCCATTAATACAGAATTGCTCTAATGTCCGTCCCCTCTAGTCCAGCAGGTCTCAACCTTCCTAATGCTGCGACCCTTTAATACAGTTCCTCATGGTGTGGCGGACCCCCCCACACACACACCATAAAATTTTCTCACTGCTACTTCACAACTGTAATGTTGTTACTGGTATGAATTGTAATGTAAATATTCATGTTTTCTGATAGTCTTAGGCGAACCCTATGAAAAAAGTCACTCGCTCTCAGAGGGGTCGCGATCCACAGGTTGAGAACTGCCGCTTTAACCCTTGAAAAAGACAGATATGGAGGCCAGGACACTGACTGCATCAGCAAAATATTACATACATGCAAGGACCTGTGTTCTATCTCAGCACTTACATAAAAGTCAAGTACAGCTGGGGAGATGGAGGCAGGAGGACCCCCGGGACTCATTGGTCGGCAGGTCTACCCTCAATGTTAAGTGGGAGACCAGACCCTACCTCAAAAAATAAGGTGGAATCAAAATTCGAAATCAGTTTCCAAACAGCTTCGAGGCGCGGATAGCAGGCACCCCTACGATAAGCAAATCCGTAAAGGAGAGATGGGAAGAATAGAAAAAAACTGAG
>NW_022196909.1:27304443-27314157 GCF_008632895.1 Mastomys coucha
GAGAGAGAGAGAGAGAGAGAGAGAGGTGGGGCTGGAGATGAGTCCGACCGACCGGGTCCACGGTGAGGACCAGGCAGACGTGAGTGGCCCACCCACACTGCCTCCTAAGGCCATAGTGATGCCCAGATTTGTGCAGCCGCTGAGGGCCAAGTCTGGGTCTGAGGTCTGACCACAGCTGTAGTCTATGTTGATGTCCGTGGCCGGTGTTATCACTGAAGGCCATTCAGATGTCCTTGGCCTGAAGCCATGTTGATGTCCCTGGGCCGTGCTGCCGCTAGGGGGCCCTATCAGTGAGTAGCCTGTGCTGCCATCTGAGGCTGCCACCCTGGTGATGTCTGTGCTCCGTGCTGCCTCAGAGGGTCTCATCTGGGTCTCTGAGCCTACTGCAGCAGATGGCTATGTTGGTGGTCGGTGCTGTCCCCGGAAACCATATGGAAGCCCATGATCTATGTCCCCACTGACTGTTAAAAGCAACTTAGCATTGTGTCCAATGACTGCAGATGCAGAGTTGAGGAAGAGGGACATGGAAGGTTTCTGGGACAACCCATACCTCCACCTTACCCCACCCCCAGAGAAAAAGAAAAAAGTAGCAGTCTAAACAGGAAGCCATTGAAGAGAACTCTTAGAAAGCGCCATAGGAAGCTGAAGCCACCATTGATGGCTCCTGCCAGTTCTGTTTAAGGGGTGGGCCAATGGGAGTTTGACCATCCTCCAGTGAGTATATAGATAACACAAACTGGATCTTTAACTTTAATTTTGGGGATGGGGGAGGTCACAAGGGTGGGGGTAGACATGTTAGGACTAGGAAATAAGTGTCATCAGGGTGCATGATGTGAAATTCCCAAAGAATGAATATATATACATATGTATATATATATATTCACACATATATGTATATATATACACATATATAAACACATATACATATATATATTGAAAAAAATACTTGCAAACAGAATATAGACATATCAAAAGATTATGACTGCCATGAGCAAGTTGGTTTAATCCTTGAAATGCAGGATGTTGAAATGGTTCAACATAAGAGTCAAGACAGACAATAAGCCACATAAATGGGCTTAAAGACAAAAAAAAAAATCACATGACGATCACAATAGATGCAGAAAAACAACTGCTGACAAAAATCCAACATGCCTTCATGATACACGCCCTAGAGAATGTAGGAAGAAAGGGAAAGCACTGCGTCTGGTGGTTTGGACATGCCTGGCCCAGGGAGTGGCACTATTAGGAGCTGTGGCCTGGTTGGAAGAAGTGTGTCCCTGTGGGGGCAGACCTTGAAACCCTCCTCCTAGCTGGAGACCTTCTTCTGGTTGCCTTCAGGACAAGATGCAGAACTCTCAGCTCCTCCTGCACCATGCCTGCCTGGATGCTGCCATGCTTCCCGCCATGATGATAATGGACTGAACCTCTGAACCTATAAGCCAGCCCCAATGAAATGTTGTCCTTTTAAGAGTTGCCTTGGTCATGGTGTCTGTTCACAGCATTGGAAACTCTAACTAAGACACCCTAACATAATCAAAACTACACATGAGACACCAGGACCAACATCATCATAAGCAGAGACGGCAGCAACCCCACCATGGTCAGGAATGAGACAGAGGTGTCCATCACCCCCCCACACACACTCCTTTGCAATGTTTCACTCTTCTGGAACAACAACACAAGAAAAGGAAATCAAACTACACAAACAGAAAGAAGTCAAATGATCCCAGTTTGCAGATGATGTGATACTACATATTAGAGATCCTAAAAGATTTACCACAAAACCTCTAGAACTGAGACGCAAATTCAGCCATGAGGCAAGACATAGGATCAACTTGCACAAATAAGTAGTTTTTCTATATGACACCAACAAGCATATAGAGAAGGAGATTGTGGCCATATTCCCATTTACTATAGCCTCAAAGAGAATAAAATACCTAAGCATAACCAAGGAGGTGAAGGGCCTCCACAATTAAAACCTTAAAACTCTGAAGAAAGACAGAGAAAGGCAGTAAAAAATGGAGAGACATCCCAGATGGATTGGTACGGTTAACATTGTAAAAATGACCATTATTTCAAAAGTTATTTACAGGTTCAGGGTAATCTCAGTCAAAATCTCCATCTCATCTTTCACCGAGGTAGAAAAAAAAAAAAGCTGTCCTAAAATTCATATAGAACCACAAAAAGACCCTGGAGAACCAAAACAATCCTGAGCAGAAAGGAGCAATGTTGGAGGGACTGTAGCTCCAGACCGCAAGAAATATTACAGAGCTGTGGCAATAAAAAAAATATGTCGCTCACCAGCCCAAGACCAGACACGGATACCAAAGGAACAGAATTGAAGACCTAAAGGTGAGTGCATGTAATGTCAGCATTTACTATTGGACAAAGATGCCCAAAGCAAACACTGTAGGGGAAAAAAAGAAAGGAAAAAAAAGCATCTTCATTCTTCATCAAGTGGTACTGGGGACACTGATGTCCACATGAAGAAGAACATCTCTGTGACTTTGTACAAAAGCTAACCCCAAACGGATCAAAAACCTAAACCAGAGACACGAAACGGCTAGAAAATAACATAGGCGGTACTTACATGGTGAGGGCATAGGAAAGGACTTCCTGTGTAGGATGCATCTGCCCAAGAACTGAGGCCAATGACTGACAAGTGGGGCTTCATTAAAACTGCAAGGCTTCTGCACGGGTATAGGAAACAATCAGTTAAGAAGAAGCTCACAAGCCGGGCGGTGGTGGCGCACACCTTTAATCCCAGCACTTGGGAGGCAGAGGCAGGCGGACATCTGAGTTTGAGGCCAGCCTGGTCCACAGACTGAGTTCCAGGACAGCCAAGGCTACACAGAGAAACCCTGTCTCGAAAACAAAACAAGAAGAAGAAGAAGAAGAAGAAGAAGAAGAAGAAGAAGAAGAAGAAGAAGAAGAAGAAGAAGAAGAAGAGGAAGAAGCAGCTCACAGAATGGGAGTCTCTGTGAACTATATATCTGATGGAGGATTAATAGCCAGAAACAAAGAACTCAAAATCAGAACAAAATAAAAATGTCACCTTCAAAAGGTGAGATCTGAACAGAGAGTCTCAAAAGAAGAAAAACAAGGGCTGGAGAGATGGCTCAGCAACTAAGAGCACTGACTGCTCTTCCGAAGGTCCTGAGTTCAAATCCCAGCAACCACATGGTGGCTCCCAACCAGCCTTAATGAGATCTGAAGCCCTCTTCTGGTGTGTCTGAAGGCAGCTACAGTGTGCTTAGATATAATAAATAAATCTTTAGGCCGGAGAGAACAGGGATGACTGGAGCGAGCAGAGGCCCTGAATTCAAAATTCCCAGCAACCACATGATGGCTCACAACCATCAGTACAGCTACAGTGTATCATATACATAAAATAAATAAATAAATCTTTTTTTTTAAAAAAAAAAAAAAAGGAAAGAAAAACAAATGAATAAGAGATATCTCTAAAGTGTGCGTTGTCTCTAGCAATTAGGGAAATACAAATCCAAAGAACTTTGAGATTTCTTCTTACCCAAGTCAGAATGGCAAGGGACAACAGAAAAACTTACAACAAACACAGGGAGGGGTGCAGTGTAAAGAGAACCCAGATTTTACAGCTGAGATTGCAAACTGGTGCAGCCTCTATGGATATCAGTGTAAAGAATCCTAAAAATAAACCTGTGATATGAGCCAGCTATACCGCTCCCTGGCAAACGCCCAAAAGACTCAACAGCCCCCATCCCCCATGCCCATGTTTACACAGCCATGGTCAGTGATGCTCCATTCACAACAGCAGGAAATGGAAACAACCGAACTATCCTAAGACTAAAGAACAGATAATAAAAATGTGCTTCATATACACTATGGTGCTGGTAAATATTTAATATCAAGTAGGGTTTCTATCCCCACCTTAGTGCCCTATCAGTAGCCACGAGTTATAACTTGCCATATTCCATCTGGGATGCTCTTAACTCCAACTGGCCAGCCCTCGTGGCCACGCTCTCCTGATCCTACCCCATTGTATCTTCTCCTCTCTCTCCCTTCTTCTCTTTCCCAACCTGGTCCTGCCTTAGACCCCAGGGCTGGAACCAAAACACCACCCATCTCTCTTCTGTGCAGCTATAGGCTATAGGCATCTCTATTGACTAATTAGGGATAACTTGGGGGGCGGGGCAGGGTCACATCATATCACGTGGTATACCCAAGGCTCTCCTCGTCCCTGAGGCGACCTCGGCCAGCATTCAGTATTATAATACGAAGCGTCAAAGCAAACTTCTGGAACACTACTAAGGTGTCAAGAAAGGCTGCAGGTAAAAGGGTGGACCTACACAAACTCATTTTGGACTAGATGACCTAGAACGACAACAGTGTCACATATCTGGGGTAACTGCAGAATAAGCAAAGTAAAATGGGACCATTGTGGGAGCAGGGGTCGGGGCAGAGAAAGGAATGTCAGGGTACTAGTGACCTGAAATAACTGGGAAAACTGGGGACTCTAACTAGGGAGGAGAGAGGAAGATGAATAAAGGGGGCAGAGGGGTGGAATTTCAGTAAGGGCTTCTGAAAAATTCATATGGGACCAACCTGTTAACTATCTACCTAAAACATACCTATAATACCCTTAAGTCAGTGTGTAAACATATATAGTTTAAATGAAATTTTCTTCTCGGCTGATAATGCTTCTTCCAAGAGCTACATAGACCATTAAATACACACCAGACATGAGAAGATCTCTTTAAAAAAAAAAAAAAAAGATTTGTTTTATGTATATGAGTACATTGTCACCATCTTCAGACACACCAGAAGAGGGCATCAGATCTCATTACCGATGGTTGTGAGCCACCATGTGGTTGCTGGGAATTGAACTCAGGACCTCTGGAAGAGCAGTCAGTGCTATTAACTGCTGAGCCTTCTTTCCAACCAGAGAAGACCTCTTTTTTTAAAAAAAAAGATTTATTTTATTTATTTTATGTGTACACTGTAGCTGTACAGATGGCCATGAGCCATCATGTGTGTGGCTGCTGGGAATTGAACTCAGGACCTCTGCCAGCCCCGCTCGCTCCAGCGTAACTGGTGTAATTCACTATAGCTGTCTTCAAACGTACCAGAAGAGGGCGTCTGATCTCATTACGAGTGGTTGTGAGCCACCATGTGGTTGCTGGGATCCGAACCCAGGACCCTTGAAAGAGCAGTCAGTATTCTTACCTGCTGAGCCATCTTGCCAGTCACCACCCCCCCCACCCCCACAAGACCTCTTTAGAGTTGTTTGTCAGAGTTGTCAAAGAGACTCCCAAAGCATTCTGGGTAGTGCTATTGCCCTTGGTGGTCCCTTTCCCCCCGGAGGTAAGTCCTTATCGCTGAGAACACCTTTTACTTCCAAACGGAGCTCAGAGACCTCTGAACTGGAACTGCCCAGAAAGCCCCCTCCCTAACTTACACAGTGCTAGAAAGTCATGCATGCTCCGAAAGGAAATCCTACGCAGCTATGGCACCTATAAACTACAACAATGACCAACATGGCACTGTAACCCCTAAGTGACACACACCTTGCTGGTACCCAGCGGTTCTCTCACTGGATGCAAGCCCCTTTTAACAAGAGGGGAATCATACCTGGTACTGGAAGGGCTACAGAAGGCATGAATCTTGAAGGAGAAGCTACAACAGCAACTTTACTAAGCCGCTGTGATCCCTAGCTACATACTAGATACTCGTTCCTATACCCATAACTGCAGATAGGAGTCGCTCTCCCCGGCGTCAAGGAAATCTCTCTCTTAGCAATAGATGGGGACCAGTGCAGAAGACCGCAACCCATCAGAATGCAGAGATGCACAGTTCAGTCCCAGTGGCTACGTCTATAGTACAACTCCTGTACCTAAGGCTCAGGGATCGATATGGAAGATTGTAAGAGCCAGGGGACCAGGGAGTTTGCTGTGAGTTTGTGTCCCTTAGAAATGTCAAAAGCTATACCCACAAAACACAGCTACCTTCCCACTTCCATCATTAATGGAGAGAATGCCCCACTGGCTTGTCCACAGGCCAATCGGGTGGGGACATTTCCTCGATGTGGTTCCCTCTTGTCAGATGACTCTAGCTTGAGTCCGGTTAACAAAACCAAAACCAAAAACAAACCAACAACAACAAAAACTCTTACCAGAGTGGCAGTAAAGGTGCCCGTGAAGTGAGACTGGCAACTTGACTTTGAGCCCTGAAACCAACCTAAAGATAGAAGGAAAGGCTACACAAAATTCCCCATGGCATGCATGCGTGCGCGCACACACACACACACACACATCATCATCATCATCATCATCATCATCATCATCGCTGTCTTCGTCATCATCAATAACAACCACAGCAAGGAATGAAGGAATGAAATTTCTGAAGGAATTTCTTCAGAGAGGAATGAATGATAAGCAGGAGGTTTCTGCACTAAGATTCAGTGCTAGGTTAGGGATGTGGCTCACGGCAGGGCGCTTACTTTTCTTGTCAGAGACTCTGGCTCTGACCTTCAGCATCACCATCACAAGACTTAAAAAGACTTCGGTTTGGAGAGGTCCCCTTAACTGTAGGAGAAATACTGAGCAGATTCCCGGTGAGGAACCTGCGGCCCTAGGGAGGAACCCCGGCACGGTAGAGCAAGGAGGAGGCAACCACCGAGTCCCAGACGTCTAGGAAGCTGAGTTAGCCGTCCTTGGTGCATGCGTTGAATCTCAGCACTGGGGAAAGTGTTCCAGCAATACACACACAGAAAAAGAGAAAGGAAGGAAGGAGGGAAGGAGAGAGAGAGGGGGGAAGGGAGAGAGAGAGAGGGAGGGAGAGAGAGAGAGCAAAAGAGCAAGAGAGAGAGAGAGAGAGAGAGAGAGAGAGAGGGAGAGAGGGAGAGAGAAAGGGAAAGAAAGGGAGGGGGAAGGGGAGGGGGAGAGGGAGACGAGGAGAGGGAGAGAGGGAAAGAGGGAGAGAGGGAGAGAGCACTGAGTCTAATGTCTAACAAAGGGAGAGGTGTCAACAGAGTCAAGGGACTAGCTGTGTGCAGGGAGTCAGAAAATGTTGGGCCCAGCCAGCCACAGTGGATCAGGGTTCTGAGCCAAGTTAACCAGTTTCAACAACCTTTTGGCCCACTGGAGTGGAGTAACAGGAAAGGTGGCAAGAGGACGTCTAGGATGCTGTCACTGTTTGCAGATATTATTTTTATTCTTAAAACTCCATGCTTCCTGGCTGCTTCAACCGAGCGCCATTATCTTCGTCTTTCGACTTGTTCTCCTCCCTAAGAAGCTAACAGAGAATTACCGTCCGAGAATTACTGGGGACCAGAGTCCTCTCACGGCCATTCTGAGAGCAAGGGTAACGTGTGTGTGTGTGTGTGTGTGTGTGTGTGTGTGTGTGTGTGTGTGTGTTCGGGGTAACTTAGTCTCAAACCTCTGAGAGGTCCCTAACTGTCCTCTTTCTGGTGGATGTGGCTTGGTCTGAGCCTGGCTCCCACAAGCCCCACCCACTCCTATTTTTGCTTGAATGTCCCAGGTGGTGGTAGGATCAGAGTTGTTCCATCCTTGGGGACTAGACACCTTGTGGACCACAGTGCTCCCAAAAGCCTCTTCACGGTAGATGATGATACAATGTGCCGATCTGGAGAGTGCACTGGCTCAACAGTTACCTGACAGTCAGCCTCCCTCACCCAAGCTTTCAGTCTCTCAGTCCCTGCCTGTGTCCTGCAAGACTAGTCCCATCTAGTCTGCTCTGGACCGGAGTGTTCGGTGGGCAGGGGAGAGGGAGGTGTTGGCGAGCCACAAAGGGGCTTCCTGTGTGGCCTGGAGGCCCAGAGCTTTTGAAGGCCGATTTGCTCTGGCTGGGCCTGAGGAAGCCGGAGCTAATTTCCTCCTAAGGGGGTCTGCAGCCCTTCCTCCCTAGGGAGAGAAAGCTGGCGAGGGGGGCTGGGCTTGCCTGACCTCTGAGACTGTCAGTCCTCTGCCGCCGCCACCTCCTCTAGCCCCGCCCCCTCCTGGGAGCCCCGAGCACAAGTAGATCCACCAAATGACACAGTGAACTCTCTCGAAGTTCATCCCTCTTTTCTGGAGAGGTGAAGATGTACTCAGCTTCGAATAAACAAAGTCAGAAGCAACCCTGAGATGGGAGACACCCGCCGCTCTGGGGAGGTGGACGGAAACTGTGGGGAGCTTGCTTGGTTGCAGCCATTTGAAACCTCTAAAGGCCTGGGTGTGGGTGCTCTTTTCTCTTTACAAGAAATCAGGTGCAGGAGATGCCTGGGTTTGCAAAGCACTCTGGAGTCCCAGATGCCACGTAGGCCCTGACCACTCCAACACCTGCTGAGGCTTCCCACTGTTGGCTAATTCTAATTATCTCTTTTTAGAATTAGTTTCTACTTTTTTTTTTCTAATTGCAGCTAGGATATAAACGTTTAGAAAAAAAAAAACTTTATTACATTGAATATTTAATTAGTTAATTTAGTGTATGTGTGTGTGAGTGTGGTGTTTGCTCACACGTGTGGAGGTCAAAGGATGGCGTGTTCTCTCCTACCCTGTAGGTTCTGGTCCTGGGATGGGACTCTGGCTGCTAGGTTCAGCAGCGTGTGCTTGAAGCAGCTGAGCTTTCCACCTGGTCTCCTTACTTGTATCTTGTACTTCAAGTTTAAATAATAGACTTTCAACGAACAAAAAAAGGCAAAGGGCAGAAGTGAGGAGCTGTGGGCTGGCCTCGTGGGGACAGAGGGTTGTAAGGAGGAATTGCCATCAGCAGCCTGGAGTCTTGGGTGAGCTGCTCAGGTCCTCTATAGGATGGGGCTTGGGGCCTGGAACTCTGGCCAATGGCATAAGTTCCTTCCGGTCCCCAAGTCCCCAGAGGGGCTTTTATCCTCTCTAGATCCCTACATACTCTCTCTCTCTTAAACATACTCACAACAAGCTTTCTCTTTCTTGCTCTCTGTCTCTCTGTCTGTCTCTGTCTCTATTTGTCTCTCTGTCTCTCTCTGTCTCTCTGTCTCTCTCTCTCTCTCTCTCTCTCTCTCTCTCTCTCACACACACACACACACACACACACACACACACACACACACAGAGGCACCAGGTTCCCTTCTTTCCCCTTCCCCTCCCCTCCCTCTTTTCTGCAAGGCCCCCTTCAGGAGCCCCTTTGTGAGGTAATTGGATTTCTCCCCTTGTTAGCTTGCAATGAAAATGTCATCTATTCCAGGCCACCGCCAGGGAGGGGCCAAGCCCCCATTCAGCAAGCCAAGGCCCAGTGTTGTGTGACACTATTCAGGCCTCCCAGCCTCCCAGTGGGGCAGCTGCAGGCGGTCTTCCCTGACAAAGCGCCTCTTCCCCTCTGGTCTACCAGGATTGCCAGCCTGAGTGTGGCCCCAACCAGGGCTGGAGTTGGGTGACTGGATTCTAAGACTTCTGGAAGTCCTTTTGGTCAAGAGAAGGATTTAAGTGCAGCCCCGGATACCACCACCAAATTTGGGCCCATGGTGTTGGAGCAGGAAGGGAATTCAGAGATGCTTGAGAAGCAGGAGAGGCTACGAAGGACAAACGCTGTTTAGGGAAGATGAGCGTCCCAAAAGTTAATCATTGTCACCTTGACTGGAATTTTTTGTTTGTTTGTTTGTTTTTCTTAAAAGAACTTAAGTCTTTTTTTTTTAAGATATTTTCTTTATTTACATGTCATATGATATCTCCTTTCCCAGTTTCCCCTCTGAAAAAAAGAAAA
>NW_022196909.1:27314508-27317049 GCF_008632895.1 Mastomys coucha
GGGGCTGCAAACCCTTTAGCTCCTTGGGTCCTTTCTCTAACTCCTTCACTGGGGACCCTGTACTCAGTCCAATGGGTGGCTATGAGCCTCTACTTCTGTATTAGTCGGGTAATGTCAGAGCCTCTCAGGAGAGAGCTATTTCAGACTCTTGTCAGCCAGCACTTGCCGGCATCCACAATAGTGTCTGGATTTGATGATTGAATATGGGAAGGATTCCCAGGTGGAGCAGTCTCTGGATTGTCCTTCCTTCAGTCTCTGCCCCATAGTTTGTCTCTGCAACTCCTTCCATGGGTATTTTGTTCCCCCTTTTAAGAAGGAACACCTTGATTTTGAATCACCATGGAGACACACATGTCTGGATGACTATGGTTTCCAGAGAGTTTTAACTGAGAAGGACCAATCCACAGTGGATGTAGGTGGCATCATCTGGTGAACCCACACTGAATAAAAAAGGAGAAAGTAGGGCTTTGGGGGATGACCCAGTCTGCAAAGTGCTTGCTGTATTGTGCAGAGCTGAGCTGAGCACTACCAGGCATTGCTCCAGACTGTGGGTGTCACATGACCAACCGACTGCTTCACTGTGGGTGTCACGTGACCGACTCACCGCTTCAAGATCCAGCTACCTCGACCTTCCTTCCTGCCCCATAGACTGTAACTTGAAACTGCTCCGTAACCAGGACAAACCCTTTCTCCTTTAAACTGCGTTTTTTTTTTTTTTAAATTGTTGTATGTAAGTAGCTGTAGCTGTCTTCAGACGCACCAGAAGAGGGCGTCAGATCTCATTACGGATGGTTGTGAGCCTCCATGTGGTTGCTGGGATTTGAACTCAGGACCTGCAGAAGAGCAGTCAGTGCTCTTAACTGCTGAGCCATCTCGCCAGTCCCTTTAAACTGCGTTTGTCAGAGCATTTTAGCACAGGAACTAGAAAAACAGCTAAGACAGTGAGCAGGGTACATCTGAGCCTTCTGACAGTCGGGGTGGGGGTGCAGGTGTTTCTAGTTGACTTTGGAACTGGGACTCGCTCGATTCGAGAGGACAGGCCATGGCCAAGTAGCGAGTGGAACCTGTTTGTTGAGTCTCCTTTACAATTGATGCTTGGGGACACCAGGTCAGACTTTTTCCTTTTCTAAGAAGGGGGACGTGGTTGTTCATGGAGTGGAGGCTGAGGGATGGACTCAGTCTCTGGCCTTCCATCCTGCAGTGTGTCCCCTCTGAGAGGCCCCACGCCAACCATCTTGGAGCTCTCTCTGGACTTGGTCTGGCACATGGGCATAGGTTTGCCCGCTAGTTCCTGGGACTTCTGAAACCCAATTCAGAATCTGCACCCCAGGAGACCAAAACAGATGTCCGAGTAGATTCTTTCCCTTTAATTGATGAAGCTTTAAGGCAATTCTACCATTCTCTAAAGACAACAAATGATAGTTTTCATACTTTTTTCCCTCTTCTTTGTGTTTTAGCATCAGGGATGGGCTCATAAGTGAGATATTTGAAAGATTGCAACCCATGACAGATATTATCCCCATTAAAGCTCATATTGATTTTGCCTGACGGGAGTCTCCTTAAACTGGCTCATGGGTCTTTGACAACATCTTGGTAGCCTTGAAAAAAAATAGAAAGGCATGAAAAATTGGGCCAATATAAGAAGGGAAAGGAGCCCTTATTCTAGAATCTAGTTGAAGCCTCTCACCAGCAGCTGAGCAAGAAACCCAGCCCAGTTATCAGCTGCTCAAGGCCTGGCCTTCTCTGTAAAAGTAACATTTATTCACCTAGTGTAACTGTCATCTCCACAACTTATTGCCTTAGCGGGCTAACCTAGGACTAGTCCTGGAAGCTTTCAGCCTCCATACAATCTTATCTAGGCCTAGAATGTTTCCAGACTCTGAGACTTACACTTGAGTAAGCTCACCCCTCCTAGTTCTTTCTGAACCCTGGCTGGCTCATTCAATTCAGCTGCTCTGGCTCAAACTCCTCTTCAAAGAGAGACTTATTCAATCTGGCTTCTCTTTCACCTTCTCTTGAATTGTTCTGCTTGGCCTCATACTAACTTTGACAATTATGTCCTAATTGTCTAGCTCCTTCTCATTCTCTGGCTCTGTTCTCTCTCTGCAACCTGTGTCTGTATGACTGTCCCAGTAAAACTGCCCCCTCTCTATCTCCCTCTCTGCTCTGCCCCTTAAGTAGCTTCCCTTTTCCTCTCTGTTCTTGTGAGAGTTGGGTATATTTTATTCTGCCAAATCTTTCTCTAACTCATCACTTTGTTTCTAGCTACAAAGAATACTCACTAAGCCCCTTGTGCACCAATGGTGGGTCCTGGTTTTTTCCCTCTTAGCTTACAGTTCCATCCAGGGTCTTGTCAGTGCCAACCTTGAATCAAAGCTTATCAAAAGAGAGAGCAGGCTAGGTGTGGTGGTGCATGCCTTTAATCCCAGCACTCCAGCAGGCAGATCTCTGTGAGTTTGAGGCCAGACTTGTCTACAGAGTTCTAGGATATGGAGCAAGTTCCAGGCCAGCCAGGGTTATACAGAGAAATTCTGTCTCAAA
>NW_022196909.1:27317072-27340921 GCF_008632895.1 Mastomys coucha
GCAGACAGACAGACAGACAGAAAGAGAGAGAGAGAGAGAGAGAGAGAGAGAGAGAGAGAGAGAGATGTCAAAGGATTTCTTAGTAACCTTCTAAGATGTAACGAGAACCACTGAAACATCAGAGCTGATGCTTGGACACTGTCCTAGTTAGGGTTTTATTGATGTGAACTGACACCATGACCAATGCAAGTCTTATAAAGGACAACATTTAGTTGGGGTTGGCTTACAGGTCCAGTAGTTCAATCCATGGAGCATGGCAGCATCCAGGCAGGCATGGTGCAGGAGGAGCTGAGAGTTCTTTATCTTCATCTGAAGGCTGCTAGCAGAATACTGGCTTCCAGGCAGCTAGGATGAGGGTCTTAAAGCCCACGCCCACAGTGACACACCTACTCCAACAGAGGCACACTTTCTAATAGTGCCACTCCCTGGGCTGAGCATACAAGCCATCACAGACAAGTACCCACGTACTCCTTGAGAAGTCCAGACTCAGACCTGGCACACCCACTGTGGTTTTCCTTGAGAAGCATGTACTCCTGCTCAAGTGTCTCAGTTTGTTTAGAACACCTCTCTTTCTCTCTTACTCTCTAGCTTAAAGCCTATGTTAAAATATTGTTAGTAAAAGTTCCAATTATGTCTCACTATACTGTAGGATAGTTGAGACCAAATCGGTGTGGCTCCAGTCAGGTCCCTAAAATCACAGGGGAAGACCTTAGGGTGCTTCCTGTGGAGTTCTGTCCTTTCACCCCTGGCAGCTGCCTAACTTCTTCCCAACCTGGTATAATGAGATGGCTGTCTCAGGTAGGGTTTACCATTTGCTGTGATCAAAGCGACTTGGGGAGGAAAGGGTTACAGCTCACTCTTCCACATCACAGCTCCTCACTGAAGGAAGCCAGGGCAGGAAGGGCAGGAACCTGGAGGCAGGAGCTGATGCAGAAGGCCATGGAGGGGTGTTGCTTACTCGCTTGCTCCCCATGGCTTTACTCAGCCTGCTTTTTGATGGAACCCAGGATGGTGCCCAAGGATGGCACCACCCACAATGGGCTGGGCCTTCTCCCATCGATCACTAATTAAGACATTCCCTTACAGCCAGAGCTCATGGAGGCATTTTCTCAGCTGAAGTTCCCTCCTGTTTCAGATAACACTAGCTTGTGTCAAGTTGGCATAAAATTACAGTGCAAAGGCCCAGACGTGTTTCATGGGCTTCTTTTTCTAATCTTAATTTTAAGTCTTACATATCTGTATCAGTTTGTTAATGTAAGCTTTACCACTTTGAGAAAATAATTGTTAAGTTTCATGTCTTTACTGAGGTATGCTTTTTGGTGTGGTTTTATTGTCTATAGCAATCTCTCTATTTCTGTTCCTTTATCTTTTTAAAAGTGTGTGTGTGTGTGTGTGTGTGTGAGAGAGAGAGAGAGAGAGAGAGAGAGAGCACATGAGTGGTGGTCAGAGAACAACTTGTTTAAAATTCTATTTTGTTTTTTTCTTGTTTGGTTTGGTTTGGTGGTTTGGTTTGGTTTTTTGAGACAGGGTTTCTCTGTATAACCCTGGTTATCCTGGAAATTCTGTTCTTTCCTTCCATCCTGTGGGTCTCAGGAACTGAACTTAGGTCCTTTGGCTTGATTGCAGGCCCCTTTACCTACTGAACCATCTTGTTGATCCCTTGTCTTAGTTAGCTTTCTATTGTTGTGATAAAACACCATGACCAAAAAAGGAACTTGGGAAAGGAAATTATTTATTTTATCTTACAACCTAGAGCCCAGATCACTCAGACCAGAAACCCACTGCTCACTGGCTTGCTCCCCACCGCTTGCTCAGCCTGCTTTTTTATAAAACCCGGGACCACCAGCCCAGAGATGCCACTACCCACAGCATCCCTTCTATACCAATCATCGATCGAGGAGATGCCCCACTGGCTTGCCCACAGGTCAATCTGGTGGGGGCATCTTCTCACTTGAGGGTCATTCCTCCCAGATGGCTCTAGTTTGGTGAGACATTGTAAAGACAGATTTGACCACAGCCCACGGTCCCTCTTCCACACGCTCCCATTTACTCTACCTTGCTTGCCTTGGGATTAACTTTCGGGACAATCGGAGCTGTTGGGGTGATGTTTATTTATATAGACGAAAATGACACTGCAACAAGACATCTATTAAATGAGTGAGGAGAAAAGCCTAAAGCTAGAATCGATTGTTACCGACTATAGCCTTTATTTTGCCTTAAGACATAGACAGCGGGTAGAACTTTAAGCATGCATATCCATGGCGAAACGTTCCCCAAAGAAGATGGACTGGAGAAGTCAGTCAGAGGAGGCTGTCATCAACAGAGTTTAACAATAGAGCAGTTGTGGGTGACAAGACCCTCAGCTGGTGAAGTACTTGCCATGCAAGCCGGAGGACCTGAGTTCAATCCCCAGACCCTTCATAAAGAAGGAAGGAGAGACTGGCTCCACCCAGGTGTCCTCTGAGTGACACATATGCTCCACAGTATGAAGGTCCCTACCCCACACCACGCACGCACAATAATAAAGTTGTAGAAGCACAGTAAAACTATTTACCAAAAGAACCAAGTAATACAAAATCATAGAAAACAATTGGGAAATTCTCATCACTAGGTAGTCTGACCGGATCAAAGTTCACTTAAACATCTTGTTTGTCTGGTCCCCGTCTCTGCCTGCTGAATGCTGGGATTGTGAGCGCATGCAGTGCTAGGGATCAGAGCTTCATGTGCCTGAGACCACCATTTTACCATCTGAGTCGCATCTCGAGCTCTGTTTACAAGTTTTAAATAAAATAAAGAGTTGGAGGCTGGAGAAATGGCCCAGCAATTAGGAGCATATACTGTTCTTCCAGCGGACCTGGACTTAGTTCCCAGCTCCCATATCGGGTAACTCATAGCTGCCTGTGACTCCAGCTCAGAGGATCTCACACTCTTTTCTGGTCTCTGCAGACAACCGTGTACATGCACATAGACACTCATAAAGGAAAATAAATCCTAAAAGAAAAAAAGAGAGGAAGCAATCGAGCAAAGCCATATAGTTAAGGCTAAGATGCCGCTGGGTCCCATCTTCCTTCTCTCTCCCTCAGAGCCTTACGAACTTGAAACATCTCCTTCTACTCCCTAGCTTAATACTTTCCCTTCTTATAGCAACATCGAGGTAAGGACAGTATATCATATCAGCAATAATACACAGAGGGTCCAGAGAGATGGCTCAGCAGTTAAGAGCACTGGCTTCTCTTCCAGAGGACCTGGGTTCAGTTCCCAGCACCCACATGGCTCAAAAATAAAAATGCTTCAAAGGGGCCAGGCATGGTAACACACATCAAAGTGGGGAGGGAAAGAGAGCAGGCAGAGAGGGGAGGAGGAAGGGGGAGGAGGGGGAGGAGGAAGGAGAAGGAGGGGGAGGAAGAGAGAGGAGGAGGGGGAGGAGGAGAAGAAATAAAATTATTATTATTTTTTTTAAAGAACCTACTTTGACAACCTTTATTACTGCTAAGGGCTCTTTCATCCGGAGCATCTGACAGAGCAGGGAGCACCTGCCACAGGATGCTCTGTCCCCGCCACATCCTTTCCCTTTGGATGCCGGCAATGTTTCTCCAGCTGGTCCTCTACATCTCGCATTAGATTTTCAATCATCTAGGTCTACTATTTTTTATATCCATTTGTATTTAATTGTGGGTGGGTGGGTGCACGTGTGTGTGTGTGTGTGTGTGTGTGTGTGTGTGTGTGTGTGTGTGCAGGAGGAGCCAGAAGAGTTACATATAGACAGTTGTGGGCTGCCTGACATGGGTGCTGGGAACTGGACCTGAGTCCTCTGCAAGAGCAGTGTTAAGTCTTATCCAGAGCCCTCCCCCTAGCCCTATTTAATTTTTATTGAAATACTACACTTTTTGTTGACTGTTGTCCTCTACCATGAATTGCCTTTATTTGTATGTATGTGTGATGCATGCATGTTTGCACATGTGTGAATGCATAAGTTTGTGCAAATATGAGTGTGTGTGTATGAGTGTGTGTGTGTGAGTGTGTGTGAGTGTGTGAGTATAAGTGTGTGTGTGTGTGTGTGTGTGTGTGTGTGTGTGTGTGTGTATGCATAGAGGCCCCAGGTGCAACTAATCAGCTTATTCTGGGGATACCTCATCTCTGGTCCCCATATTCTGGGGTTACATACAGGCTGACTGCCACCACTTCACAGCTGGTTTCTAAGACCCGCTCTGGCTGCCAGAAGAGTCCAAGTGACTCTGAAAGGCCCCGGATGTCTGGCTCAGGAGCATCCATAACCAAGGCCAGGGAAGCACGCAGAGGGACCTGAGGCCAGTGGGCAAAGCCCAGCCCCGGTTCAGTCTCTGCCTTCCAAGCTCTGCCTCTAGCACAGCCTTAGTGGCCTCAGTGGATGCCGAGCAGGCTTTTTCTAGTCACGTGATAGCTCTGGTTCCCTCTAGAAGTTGAGGCCCAGAAAGTCTATTTCGGCTGATGGAGAGGAGGGCACAGGACCAGTGAGAGGGCAGGCAGCTCAACCACCAGCAAGGTGGCAGGCAGCATACAAAGGCACCCTACCATGTGCAGCTATCACATCTAGACACCTCAGAGGTGTCTAGGCTCTGGGAGAGGAGAAAGAGGCTCAGAGGGAGGCAAAGATTTGGCAAGGCTACAATGTGTATCAATCCTGGTCCCCTGCTGGTCAGAGGTGGGATGCAGCTAGCCCACTGTCTCCCAGAAGCCCCAGGAGCCATCCCTGTCTGCTCTAACCACTGTCCATCATCCTTTAGTCAGAGACTACTTAGTGACTGTACGACATGCCCCTCCCTGGAACAATCTAAGCTCTGTAGAGACAACGCACGTGCGCGCGCGCGCGCGCGCGCGCACACACACACACACACACACACACACACACATATACACACAGAGGACATTAAAATCTTGCCGTAAGTGGGACATGGGGGATACTGAGCTTGGCAAGCAATGCAGTAGTAATGTAAGGCCACTGGCCACTGTCTTATGATGCTCAAGTGTGCATGCATGTGTGTGTGTATACTGCCATAGGCAACAGTGCAGAAAGAGCAGGTACTGAGCACCTTCCTTCCATGTCTAGTCTCCTGGCCACCCTCGTGTCAGTAGGTGAATACTCACTCCCATGGGCTCATTCTGGCATAGAAGCCCCGCCCCTCTCCTTAGCTTCTTCCTCCCAGGCTCTCATGAAGGCCCAAAGGCCCAGACTTGCCCCTCGTGATTACATAATGATGGGGGGACAAGGGCTGCACCGGCTGAGAGAAACTTCCTTCACCAGGTACCCTGCCAGGGCGGAGCCAGGAGAACGCACAGGGCCAGTGTGGAGGCCTTCAAGGCCTGGTTCTGCTTTCTCCTGATTATGTGACTTTGGTGAGCTGCCTGGCCTCTCTAGGCCGCCGTCCCCTCCCCGCTGACACATTGCTACACAATAACCAACCACAATCGCCTCCTTTCCCTGGTCTATGCATCCATGCAGTCAACAATTTGTTTTCAAACAGGGTCTCCTCTAGCCCAGGCTTGCTTCAAACTCAATGTGTAGCCCAGGCTGGCCTTGAATTCGTAGGCCTCCTGCTTCCGTTCCCCACGTGCTGGGATTGCAGGCCTGGGCCACTATGTCTCCACAGTGATTTCATTAAGACTCCATTACACTCCAGTAGCTAGAGTGG
This sequence comes from Mastomys coucha, assembly GCF_008632895.1. Taxonomy (NCBI): domain Eukaryota; kingdom Metazoa; phylum Chordata; class Mammalia; order Rodentia; family Muridae; genus Mastomys; species Mastomys coucha. Next base: position 27,322,742 of record NW_022196909.1, read on the forward strand.
TCTTCTTCACCTGTGCTCTGTCCTTTTGACTGAGGAGGAGCCGGAGCGCAGTTGCTGAGCACTGGGGTGTGTGGGGACAGCGCCACCTAACGGCTATATGCTTCCGTGTCTGCTTTTGTTTTCGGATTCCCTGGGCTCTCAAGATCGCGACTCTGGCTCCCCCTAGGGGATGGTGGGGACTGGCGCTCCATCCGTGAATTTTGTAGGCTAGGTAACCCAGCAAGCTTGTAGGGTACTGATAGCCTTGCATCTTAAACTACAGGAGGGTTCACCGCCTGGCCACACGAGGGCTGTCTCTAATAATTCCTCCCCAGAGGGAGACACAGGTAACGGCTACCCTCCTTTCTAAGGTCGCAAGGACAAACCAAGGCACAATTTCACCAAAGTTCATTCTGGGGAACCAAAAGAAGTGTGGGTGCTCCTCCCGCAAAAGGCTGGAAAGGGATGGTGACTTACCCAGCCAGGGCTGCAGAGATGGCGCCCCAGTCCCCAGCCTATAGACTCCAACCACCCTGAGGCCAATTGCAATTAAGGCAGAGTGGCTCCCTGGCTCACCACAGGTGTTAAGGAGTGGCTGGATACTCAGGTGAACGTCTCCTGACTCCACCCTCACCCCTCCATTAGGGGACACAGCTGGGACGATTGTTTTGCAAGAAGGCACAGCAGAATTTTCCTCGGATCACGGTTGCTTGACTGGGAGGACAGTCGCAAGGGTACCAAGGGTACTCTTTTTCTTCTTAAGGACCTCAATATTACCCAGGCTGCTCCTAAACTCCTAGGCTTCAACTCTCCTTTCGCCTCGGGCTCAGTACCTGGGACAGCAGACATGTGCCATGCGGGACAACTTATTTTTCTTTATATTTGTGTGCCTGCTAATATGTATGTACATCCCACATATGCAGGTGCCCTCAGAGGCCAGAAGAATGTTGGATCCCCTGAAATTGGAGTTACAGACCGCTGTGAGGCATCGTGTGGGTGCGGGAACTGAATCTGATTCCTCTGCAAGAGCAGCCAGTGTTCTAAACCAAGACTGCGAGAAAACATTTGCAAATTATACATATATAATAAGGGGCTTATGTATAGAATATATAACGAGTTCTCCAAACTCAGTAGTATGAAAACTAAAAATCTAGTTTATTAGTGTGTGTGTGTTGGGGGGTGTATTGTGGTGTTTGGGGGTGTATGTATGTATGTGTATATGTATGTGTGTATATATATATGGGTATATGTATGTGGTGTGTACTCATATATGTATGTATGCATGCATGTGGTGTTTGTGTGTGTGTGGTGTATGTGTATGTAGTGTGTGTGTGTGTGTGGTGTGTATGTGTGTGTGGTGTGTATGTGTGTGTCTATGTGTGTGTGATGTGTGTATGCATACATGCACATGATATACATTTGTGGATGTAGGTCAGAGAACAACTGGCAGGAACTGGCTCTCTCCTCCCATTTGTGTTGCCCTTACAGCACCTTGCCAGTCCAGGTGTGTTTTTTGCATAGATATGCAAATGTTCATTTCAATAACAAAAGAAAGTTGTCACTGAGTACAGCAACACATATCATTGATCTCATGGGCATCTTTGAGTTTGAGGCCGATAGGTTTCAGGTCAGTCAGGGCTACATAATGAGTCAGTCTCTCCCTTCCCCCTCCCTCTCCCTCCCTCCATTTCCCTCCCTCCCCCCCCAGAACAAAAAAGGGTAAAAATGCCCAGTGATTGGTAAATGCATAAACTAACAACTATGGTGTGTCCATACAACAGAATACAACTTGGCCACAGAAATGAATGCCTTTCAAAATAATTTAAATGGTAGTAGCCAGAGCCTTAAAGAGATCTCGTGAGTCCTGTCTTGGAAAAGCTTTAGAAAAGAGACTGATGGCCGGGCAGTGGTGGTGTACTTTAATCCCAGCACTTGGGAGGCAGAGGCAGGTGGATTTCTGAGTTCGAGGCCAGCCTGGTCTACAGAGTGAGTTCCAGGACAGCCAGGGCTAATCGGAGAAACTCTGTTTTGAAAAAACAAACAAACAAACAAACAAACAAAAAGAAAAAGAAGGAAAGAAAGAAAATGATGAGCACACAGAGATGGAAAGCAGCTGGGGGAGGGGGCTGCCTTGGGAGGCACCAGGCAGTGCCAGCGGGGGTGGGGGGGGCTAGGGGTGAGGGATTGCAATTAGGAGGAAGTCTTTAGGGCAGTAATGCTTGGCATCTTAGATTGCATCCCTGGTTTTGTGGGCCCTGTGTTCACCTCTGTAAATACCAGAGTCCCGTCTTAGTTATTCTTCTCATCGCTACGACAAAACCCCAGACAAGCGATTTAAGAGAGGGTTTATTTTTGGTCCACAGAAGGGAAGGCAAAGGGGTGACAGGAACACTGGACGATAAATACTTCATAGGTGTTTGGTTTTGACCTCACAATCCTCCTGTCTCTGCCTCCTGAGTGCTGGATTACAGTCATGCATCATCCCCCATGCCCAATAAATTACTATTTACTTGTGCTGTGCGTATTTCAAAAGGAAGTTTCCTGAAGTTTTTTTTTTTTTTTTTTAATTTTTCACAGGAAGCCATCATCCCTGAATGCATTCTTCTTGTAACAAAAATCTTCAAAACTGAAGCCCATGTGTGTAAGGAAAGGGACTAGTCTTGAAGGTTACTCCTTTTTATAAAGATTTATTTTATTTATGAATACACGGTCACTGTCTTCAGACACACCAGAAGGCGGCATCGGATCCCATGACAGATGGTTGTGAGCCACCATGTGGTAGCTGGGAATTGAACTCGGGACCTCTGGAAGAGCAGTCAGTGCTCTTAATCGATGAGCCATCTCTCCAACCCCTTGAAGATTATTCTCCATCCTTGGGAGACAAGGTGGCAAGATGGTGTCCTTGGCAGTGGGTAATCGAAAGGTGCCATAGAAGGCAAGCCCCGAGACTGGCTGGCAAAACTTTATTTATTTTTTTTGGTTTTTCGAGACGGGGTTTCTCTGTATAGCCCTGGCTGTCCTGGAACTCACTCTGTAGACCAGGCTGGCCTCGAACTCAGAAATCCACCTGCCTCTGCCTCCCAAGTGCTGGGATTAAAGGCATGCGCCACCACTGCCCAGCAGCTTTGTTTATTCTTGAGAGGCAAGAGACCGCTGTGTCAGAGGGCATATAAGAACTTGGGCCTGGGTAGGCAACAACTTCCATCTTTGGTGGCAGAGAAAGAATGACAGAGTCACCAGGCTCTGGTTCCAAGCCCCCTGAGTGCCCTAGCCATATTGTGGTACCACGGGTGTCTATCCTCTCCTTTGAATACAGGATTCTGAGAACGACTAGAGCCGGAGCCAAAGGGCTCACCACCCAGCCCTGTGTGCCGATCAAATGGGGCTCTGTGGAGCCACGGGATAAAGAGCTTTCAGCCCCCAAATCCCATAAACAGGGAGTGGGGGAACGCACCTGTAATCCCAGCATTCACGAGAACGAAGCACAGAAATTTGAAGCTTAAGGTCATCCTCCGCTACCCAGTGAGTTCGAAGCCAGCCTGGACTACAGGAGACCCTGTCTTAATAACCAGAGGAGGAGAGGCAGAAGCGTCCTTAGGGAGCACGAGAGCCGCAGACCCAGCCATGCCTGGGTTTGCACACCTAGGAGAGTCTGTCTATACAGAGATACGACTCCAGTCGAGGCGCTTCATAAGCAGTCCCATGGCTCAACAAGTTACTTACCCGTGCCTCTGTTTCCATATGAACAAGATTGAGGTAACAGGGATGAACTACAAACGGCTGTGAGCATCAAAACAGCTTCCTATGCTAAACGCTCGGGTCTGGCCTCTGATGTGTTCATGGTCATGGTGTTCTTTTTAAAGCTTCTACACTTCCTCATAGGGGACCCAAGCTTCCCTGGTGAGGGGAATTTCCTACCCCAGGCTTAGGTGGATTTGAGATTCTTGTTTTAGATCTATTGCCCTGTCTAAGAATCTTACAGAAAACCTAGAAACCCCAGGCAGGGTTGGGGTCACACACACACACACACACACACACACACACACACACACACACACGCGCGCGCGCACACTTGGATCAACTATTCCTGCAAGGCCGGCTGTCTCCAGCAGGGGGCAGCCAGCACCAAGCTTTGTTTGGCATGGGTCCCTATATATAGTCTACAGATTCCCTACCACAGTTACTTCCACAACACAGGTAGACTTATGGATACCATTCTTCTTCTCGAGCCCTGGATTCAACTACTTCTCCATGTAACCATTTCTCTACCTGTGGGGCCTTATGTCTTACTATTCTGCCTCAGTTTCCCCTAGTGTGTGAAATACAAATGCTGCCCATTCTTCCTCCCTGGCCTCAGTGTCCGAAGCTATACCAATCTCCACCCAGGGGCAGCCTTCTTTCAAGAGGACAAAGAGACTCCCAAATAACACAATGAAAGACCACCCCCAGAACCACATCTTTATTGTTCAATGAATGAACTAATGGGGAGGGATGAGTGGACTGGGTTGGGGTGGCTAGTTTTGAGTAGCCAGAACCTCTTGCTAATTGTATACAAAACATGGTTATTTAAAAAAAAAAAAAAAAAAACCCACATAGAAAATGGGTGGGCGGAGCAGGAGCCTTACAGAGGACTCAAGGCACCTGGGAATTTAAGACATGGTCCAACCTCATAGCTAGAGCTCAGCACTTCCTGCCCCATGGAACAAGTACACTCCCTTCTTTCCTTTAAAAAAAAAATCACTGCAAAACTGCCCTTGAAGGGGCATAATGACCCCTGGCCAAGGCACTGCCAGAAATAAACAGAGCCCACACGGAGCCCCGAGCTTCCCTCTCTGGGGCTCAGAACTAGAGCTGAGCTATCCCTGTTCCCCGGGATCCCACAGGGTTCAGCTTCTCCCCAGGAGGAGTGGCCATCAGACACTATACGCAGGCACATACGCCCTGGGCTTTGGTCAGTGCCACGGGTGGGCAGAGGAGCTGCAGCTGGTCCTGTCCAGCTTGTGTAGACTTGGATGCACTTTCGCAGTACAGTCCGGCTAGGGCCTGCTGTACCGGGAAGAGGTCCTAATCGGGATAGCACAGACAGCATCCAGTGCTTGCTGTGTCCGTGCTGGTCTTGGCACCAGGTCCCAGCAATCCATCTGTGACAGAGTGCTCCAAGATAATGTCCTCCACACGGGTGATATACAGTAGTGTCAGCAGCACACCAAGAAACTGAGGACGGAGAAGGAGCCAGTGAGAGCCTGCTGACACATAGGCATCTTCCCTGGCCGCTCCTTCCCTGGGAACTAGGCTGGGGAAATCAAGACATCCCAGCACCCACTGCCCAGGCAGCTCCAGGCTGGGCCTCTTCTACCCTTCCCAGGAACATGGAGACTTTCTGCCCCTGTGTCTTAGCATAGCACCTCAGGCTGGGTCTTCTGCCTCCATCCCAGCTCTGCCACACCTTATCCAGGGGAACCTTGGGGAATTCACTTCACCCTTCGAAGCCTCCATCTCCACTACTGCCATTATGCCGATGTGCTAATCAGTCACTCCAATCTCACTGATGGACTGAAGGCAGAGCCAGTGCAGGGAGAGCAACTGAGGAGTACCCCTTCCAGACCCCAGCCCTCCCAGGGGTTCTGAACCCTTCTCCTTCATCACTCAGCCCAGCTTCGTCTGCACCATGGACTACCCACCTGAGGAAGCAGGATGCCCAGTAAGAGGCCTGCCATGATGGTGTAGTTGTCCATGAACCATATCAACACGGCGTTGGTGCAGCCCCGCACGTAAATGAAGGTCTGCGCATTCAGGCGCTGTGCGTGCGGAAGAAGGGTATCAGCATGGGAAGGTCGCCCTGGATTCAGTGCTGCTCCTGAGGCAGCACTGGGGACATTGTGGTAGCACTTGGTGGTGAGAACTGCTGGGAACTGGCAGAGTGGGCCCACATGTCTCCCAGATGCCACCCAGGGCTACACACTGTTACCTGAGCCAAAAGCCGACTCCAGGTATATGTGTATGCATGTGGGAGGGACCTACATGGTTTTAATGGGCAGGGAAGCTTCTAGAATTACTATGTTACATTTTCCCACAAGTGGAAAATCCCTTGCCACGAAACTTTGTTTCATGTATGAATTATTTAAAACATTATCATTTGAAACTTTGTTTCATGTACTTTTTTTTTTTTCAAGACAGTGTTTCTCTGTATAGCTCTGGCTGTCCTGAAACTCACTCTGTAGACCAGGCTGGCCTTGAACTCAGAAATCTGCCTGCCTCTGCCTCCCAAGTGCTGGGATTAAAGGCATGCACCACCACCGCCCGGCTCATGTACAAATTATTAAAGACAACATCATTTATGGACTGGAATACCCTCTTGCACGTATGGTCAGGACTAATCGGACACTGAGTTATTAAAAGAGGAAAAAAGACTGGGCACAGTGATTCACGACTTTAATCCTAGCACTCACTCAGGAGGCAGAGGCAGGGGAATCTCTGAGTTTGAGGCAGCCTAGTCTACGTAGCAATTGCAGGTCAAATGGAGCTACATAGACATGCCCGGAAAGCTGAGGCACAGGGACACCCAAGAAGGACTTTCTCTTCCCCAGGGATTCCTGGGTCCCAGGCAGGTAGTACCAGTGTGAACTGTCTACAAACTGCAGGGCTGGGCGGGCAGCATGGGAGGGGCCCTGGAAGGGCATGATGCCTCACTCAGGTAAGCCTGCCTGGAGGGGGCACTCAGCAAACTTGAGCAGATGAACTCCCTTGGCTCCCTCGGCCCTTCTGTGACTGATGGCTAAGGCGAGTTGGGAAATCTTAGTAGCTAGGAGCCCTCCGCTAGAAACCCTCCATTAGGTGAGGAGTGGGACAAAGGGAGCACCATTTCTGGGGACAGGAGGAGCACCATCTGGGAACAAAGGGAGCACCATTTCTGGGGACAGGAGGAGCACCATCTGGGAACAAAGGGAGCACCATTTCTGGGGACAAAGGGTTTCCACGCTGTTACCTCCTTGTCGATTGTTTTGTAGCCGCACATGGTGTTGACAACATCTGTCTGAAACAGAAACACATTGGCTACGATTCTATAGGCTGTAATCTGAAGGGCTCACCTTCTACAGAAGAGCCATGGAGTGGGTCTATAGTCTGCTATACAAACGGAGCTGAGATTGCCTGCCTCCGGGATCAGGCTCCAGTTTGTATCTCAGTGACCACCTCCACGAAATGCCCAGTGGAGAACCGTGGGCTGGCCCCCTCCTGGTTCTTGTGGGAGATCACCCCTCCACCAGCAGCAGTCTAAGATCTTAGCCAGAGGCACCCCTGTGGCACCCCGTTGCTGAGCCAAGCTGTTCCCATTTGACTGGCTCTCAGAAAGGAACTGCTCAAACCACAGCTGGGCCTCTGCCATCTGTGGTTTACCTGAGGGCAAGGCTGGGCCACTGGCCACACTTCCCTGCCCCTTCAAAGCTGGCTTCGTCATCAAAAAACCACAGAAGTTCCTCTGGAGGGGGGGGGGAAGGGCTGCTCTCCAGGGCTTCTTGCTGCTGACTAACTCATCCCTGGGGACTCTGCTGGGCTCCAGCCCCCCCATAACAATGCCCACCACTGTGTGGGCCCTGCTTGGTCGCAACCTCAGCCACAGAGAGGTGGAACTCCAGATCCAGCCTGGATCCAGCTTGGGTCCCTGCCTATGTAAGAGGCCTCTGCTGGACCAGAAGGCCACTGGGGCAGTGACAAGGGAGGGGAGCAGCAGAGGACCCCAGCTTTTACAGGGCAACTTCACTTGGCGATGTTCCAGTCTCTGGGTAAGGCCCTACCCATGGGTATTCCGTTTCCATGGTTACAGGCTGGGGTGGTAGGCATAGCTGTTGAAACCATCAACAAGAGACTTTCCAGGAGAGTGAGTGAGTGTGTATGTGTGGTGTGTGTACTGTGTTGTATGGTGTGTGTGTTGTGTGTTGTATGTGCGGTGTGCTGTTGTGTGTGGTGTGTGTTGTATGGTGTACGTGTGTGACATGTATGGTGTACCTAACTGTGTGCTATGTTATGTGGTGTGTGTGTGTGGTATACATATGTGTGTGTTGTGTGTTGTATTGTGGTATGTGTATGTGTGGTATGCAATGTATGTGTGGTGTGTGTTATATGTGTGGTATGTGTATGTATGTTGGTTGTATGTGGGGGGTGCATGTGTGTGGTGTGTGTGTATGTGTGCTGTGTGTTGGTATATGTATGTGTGTGTTATGTGTTGTATGTGTTATATTGTGGTATGTGTATGTGTGGCATACATATGTATGTTGTGTGTGGTGTGGGTGTGTGTGGTGTGTGTGTTTGTGGGATGTGTGTGTGTCTGTGTAGGTGTGATGTGATGTGTGTGTGTGTGTGTGTGTATGTGTGGGGTGTGGGGTGTGTGTGTATGCGTGGAGTGTAGTAATTGCCCGGCTTTTCTTTTTCTGCTCCGGTCCAGAAACTGGGCAGTTCCTGACATACTCGTCACACATCAGGACTGACAGGCGGTGACCTCACAGCTCAGCATCCCAGATGACTGGGAAGTGACAGCTGAGAGGCTCCAGCTGGGGAAAAGTGGAGGTTGGCATTTACATCACCACATCCCTTCTGGCCAGGGCTCTGCTGCCAGAGCTCACAGTGCCTGCACTGTACTCTGCCTCCAGCATGGCCTGCTGCCCCTGCCGCACACTCTGGCTCCCTGTTGCTGGGCATAGCCCTGTCAACCTCGGGCAAGGCCCCCTAAGTGGCTAAAGCAACAGTACTTCAACCAGGGCCCCCTGAAGCTGAGTGACTACAAACAAAGAGCCTGGGTCAGGCCCATGCAGCTCTCCACTGTCAGAGCCCCTGGGCTAAGGAAAACACAACCCTGACTACCACCTCCTGCCCACTCCCAGTGCCTGCTCCCCTTGGGCAGAGGGAGAGCAGTGTTTGGCAAACTGGGTGACCCCACATCCATCACCCACGTGGTTACCGTGTTCCTGATGCAGCAGGTGTAGGGCACGCCGCAGGCCAGGGGCCCGGGGGCGCTGCAGTCGTGGTACTGGTTTTTGCTCCAGTCTCTGTAGTCCTCTCCGCCACAGCACTTGAACTGAGGGAGAAGAGCACCAAGGAAGAGCTGTGGTCATGGCCAAGGGCAGGGTCAGATGGCTAAGAGAGGACGCTGATGAGATGTGCGTGTCCAGGGCTGGGGCGGGAGTCCCAGGGCCCCATGGGGCCATACTCTATTAGGTCACAGCTGTCAAGAGCGGCATGCACATAAAGAAGGGGGCTGAGTGCTCCACTCTGGAGAGTCTGCACAGTAAGGCTGGACCTCTTCGATTGGACACCAGGTGGTGACTAGACACTGGATGGGAAGTCTGTCCCCGGGCAGCTGTCTGCACCTTCTCCTCCAGATTCAAGCTCCTGAGGCAGGGACCTGGCTGGAAAAGACAGCCCCAGGGGCCAGGGTTTGTGGAACCCCTGCTTTACCCTGACCTTGGAGACCTGCATACCTACCATAGGCTCTCCCCTTAGGTCCCCTTCCCACCTCTACTCTCTGCACCGGGGCCAGCTCCTGGGGTGGGGTTTGGACAGAGAACAGTGCTGCAGAGGGTCTAGCTTGGACACCATCCTTCTGGGCTTAGCACAGACAATGTACGATCATTCAGGAAGACAAGAGTACTTGGCTAAGTGACAAGAACCGTGGCCAAGCACGCCCGCATGCCTGCTGTCCCGGGTAGGAGGAATACTACAAGTTAGAAGCCAGCTTGGACTATGTCAGTGAATTCTAGTAAAGCCTGGGCTACAAGGTGAGACCCTCCCTGACCACCCCCCCCCAAAAAAAACAACAACCCAAATTAGACCAAAACCACCTTGGGGAGGGGAATGATCTCCCAGGAGGGGATGCTGTGTCCCTGGGCATAGGGAAGTGGGGAGGAGGCGTGGCCTTATAACTGGGAGGACAGAAAAGGATGCTGAGAGGATGGCGACGGGGACATCTCAGCTGCAACAAGAGGCAGTCAACTCTCATGTGCAAAGGCCCCCACCCCCTCCGGAACAAGGCTGTGTCTCAGGGAGCAAATGGAGAAGCCAGTGAGCAGAGAAGATGCGTCCAGGGAACTGCAGCCAGCCATATGTAAATGACTGATCAGCTAGAGCAAACTGGGCTCTGGGACTGTGCTCCAGGGTAGGAGGCTAAAGGATGGTGTCCTGTCGTAGGAGGTCCTGGAACACCCTTCTGAAGTCCCCACAGTGCCATGTAGTCCCTCGGGCCTCAGGATTCACAAACGCCTATCTATCTGCTATGTTGGACAAGGGCCATCTGTTCTGCTGCCAGATGGGTACACGTTCAAATCCCCATGTCACCGCACCAGCTGTGTGGCCATAGGCAAGGCCGTCGCCCTCTCTGGGCTTCAGATGTTTGTCTACTAGGAAAAGCAATGCCAACTTCGCCTGCCTGGGCTCTGACTGTAAGAGGAGCCCTGCGTGAAGCATTCTGCACGAGGCCCAGTGAGCATTCGTCACCTCCTACCCACCCCCACCCCCCGCCCAAGAAGAAATTAAACCTCCTGAGCCAGCTAGGGGCTGCTTCCAACAAAAGCATCTACCCAGAGTATGACTCGGCTCTCCCAGCCCAGGCTGGCACAAAGGAATCTCCCAGGAGCTGCACCTGTTTCTTCTACAAAGAAGCACAGAGCCAAGAGCCACGGGGTGTGGTGAGGCTGGTCTCCACTGAAAGCTCGCACAGGGGACCAGGCACACCCAATCGCCAGACCCCGCCATCACTGTCCTCATCCAGGGAAGGAGGGTGACCCCAGCACACTGGTGCTGCTCTAAGCACATCATAAGCCAAGGGAGTCTGAGCCATAGCAAAGGGAGAGACCAGAGTCAGCCCTGGGGTGCAGACCAGAGACTAAGAGGGAGGCAGGCAAGCCCACGGAAACAGTGGCCTCACTGTGGCTGTTAACTGTTGCACCCACAGGCTGGGCTGGGCCTTGGAGAGAGAGAGAGAGACAGTGTCTCAAGGGGACACACAATTATCGCCACATTCAAAGATGCGTCAGAGAAAAAGAAGGGGTCTGGTCTGGTGTCCAGTGAAGGAAGCTGAAATTAGGAGAGAAAACATTCCCCTACCTATGTTGAAGTAAAGCTCTCCACATTAGTGGAACTGGATCCAGGCGGCTGGACACCAGGCCAGCCAGTCTGGAAAGTAGATCCTTGTCACCTGTGGGGGTGAGCCCTGGGGCTCTGTAAAGTGGCCAGAGACATCTGGCCTTGTTGTGAGTTTTCCCCATGTTTGAAGGGCCATGCACGGACCAGCCACCTGCATTGGGAATGGACGGGCCAGCTGGCCCTTCACCCCACTCTCTGGAACAGAGGCTAGAATCCAGGACAAGGGTCCTCGAGGTCCCCTTCTGCCCGTCATCCCCTGCTGCCCAGTCACCTTCTTCTGCACAAAGTCCATGATGTTTTTGAAGTCCAGGTCATCGTAGTAATTCTCGATTCCTCTCCGGATGTTGTCATTCAGAAAGTCGATGGTCTACGCAGGAGGAGACATTGCCAAGGAAAAAGAGTACACATCAGAGGCCAGCCCCGGATGGTTCTGGAAGTCCAGGTTTGCACAGAGGTGAGACCAACAGTTGCTACCTACCTGAGCAGAAGGTCCCCAACATACCCCACCCTGAACACCTGGGACTGCCCGGCCCACTCATAGTCACTCCCCAGGCTTCCAAGGCCCAGGCCCTGCTAGGCTGATCTGCCCGTGCTCTGAAGCAGTATACTGGATCTGGGCCTCAACCTTCCTGGTTCCTGGCATAATCTCTCTCTTGCCTAGCAACAGCTATGAGCTGGAATCTTCTGTTGGTCCTCCAGCCCATTCCTCCATTCTCATCACCCAACTTCTTGCTTTATAAAAGAAGAAAACTGAGCCCCCAGGGGAAGAAGACCTTGGGAGTGGGAAAAGAGAAGAAACAGAAGACAGACTTTGCCCTGGGTCACAGAGCAGGCTGGTCAAAACTAGAACCCAGATCCCCTGATTCCCCTACATGGGCCCTTCTTCAACCCCTGGTGCTCTGACCCTCAGGCCACACAGACTCCTCCCAGTTTGGGAGTGGCCAGTCTCCACCCGGAAGATCAAGCTGGAATGCCACCCTCTCCCAGTTAGGCTGGGCTGAGTTCCCTGGAATACAAAGGGCCCACAGCAGGCACGGCTGGGGCTGGTGAGTGGGCAGCCCAGCCACAGGCTTGTTGTGACAATTGAAGCTTTCAGAGCAGAGGCAGAGACTGGGCACAAAGGGGCATTCTTGGCTCTGGTACAGGACAGAGGAGCCAGACAATTCCTGGGGGAGGTGCCCTGAGGTACACTGGGGGTGGCGGGGACCAGCTCCCGGGCCTTGCTAGGGTTTAGTTTCCCAACCCTGGGGAACCTTCCAGATTTAAGGCAGTAGAGACTAAGGTAAGAGGGAAGGAATATGAAGTCCCATAGACAAGCGCATAGTTCCTGCTGCCACCGGACCCCAGGCGCATCTGCTCATCTCCAAGCTCCCTTCTCTCATCCACAAAGCAGGGAGGCCAATACAGCCAGTCTTCTTGGGGTGTCAGCAGGCAGGCAAATATAGCCAGCTTTCTCAGGGTGTCAGGAGTTTGAACCCTCCCCAAAAGTGACTGTGCATGCTGGTCACATGGTAGGTCCTGGTAACACCTGCATCTCTGCACGTGGGAAACAGATCTCTTGAGGTTGGTGTTGGAGAGGAAGTCTCCGTCCCCAGGGGTACTGAGGCTCACAGCTTGCCCAGAGGACTTTCTGCAAGAGCAGCAGCAGCCCCATGTGTGAGCATCCCGGAGCTTATCTGAGACACCTGCAGCCCTGAGACCAATATATGTCATCCAAGGTTCCCCCTGACCCAGCTGCCTGCCACACTCCACATTACCTGCTAAGAGACCTACACTCAGATGTGACTCACTGTTCCTGAGACCCACAATATTCAGAATGAGCTGCCTAGAGGACCCCAATCCTATCCCATGATGGCCAGAAACAGCACGGACCCCCAAAAGGGATAGAGAAGCCATGGGCTTCTAGGAGAGGCTCTGAGGTCACAAAGCCCTTCATGGGTCTGGCACTGAACCCCAGGGCAGGGGTTGAATGGACATGTCAGCCATACTGCATAGGCAGGACCAGCCAGCTCTCTGCTTGACCTCCTCATCCAACCTCACCCTGCCTGCTCCTCTGGGGGAATGTAGTGATGGGCCAGATGGCTGGGGCGGAGTGGGGATGAATAAGAAACAGGACACCAGGGCGAGTTCTGTTTGCCACTCCAGTGGGGCAAGGGAATGAGCTCACAGCCATGAATGATGCACTGTAGGGGCATAGCTGGCTGGGCTAGGCTTGTGGGTGTCACCACGCTAGGGACTTGCCTAGGCTAGGAGGGTAGAAATGTGGTGTTACCTCCACTCTCCAGGCTGGAGACCTGGCTCGCCATGGCCTCCCCTTCCTCCCTCAGCCATCCTTAGATCTCCATGGAGTCTCTTCCCTCAAGGAATGGATGAGGACAGGAGGCAGGGTGGCCAGGGTAGGGTAGTGGGGTCTTCACATCCCCTTCCTCTTCCTCCTTCTCTCCTTCCCTCCCTCTCCTGATAAGTCTAGCTAGTATGGTATATGCTGGCTGCACTCAGACAGACCGACAGACCAACAGACCCACATACCCACAAGGACCCTATTTCCATCTTGCGAGCCGCCTTAGCCCTGTTGGGGTAGAAGGCTCTGTGGGGAACGTCCCTGACCAGACACGGGGAGCCGATGGTCCTGGACCCCATCGGCTTACATGAAGTGGTTCTTAGAGCTGTCCTGGCTGTTGCAAATGTGCACGGCCCCTGGAACGGTGTGTGTGGTGTTATTTCCTGGGAACATGAGTGCGACACTAAGGTGGCCCGTGGGCCGTGCCCATTGAAGACAGGTGGACGAAGGAACAAAATCCCATGATGCACTTAGGTTGTGCAGGCTCTGGATTGTAACATGCTTTGCTACCCCGTTAGCAGCGCTCAGCATGCATGATTCAAGGGAATTGGAGTCAGAGGCCATGCCCCAGTGGGGACAGGGCACAGAGGGTAGGAACTCCACTCCCAAAGGCCCGGCCATACCACTGTGCCCGGACCCAGCTCTCAACCAGGCCACACCAACAGAAGCCACCCCAGCCAGCAGGCTGCTTTTCCTTAGAGCAGCTGGCACAGGCTACAGAGGGACACATGACCCAGAGCAAGCAAACATCGAAGGCCACATGACTTTCAAAGTGTGTTAAGCCACCAGATAAAGCCATGTAGACCTGCCTTTCCAGAATCTGCCTTTAGATCTGCACTTATAGCCTCAGACGCCTCTGCCCCTCCCTGAGGAAGTCTTGGACTATTTTCAATGAATGTGACATGTGGTGTAACCCCATGTGGACAGGTGTGAAGGGACCCAAGAGTGTGTCCCTCAGGCTGGCTGCCCCAGGACCCAGCCCCTCTGGGGATAGAATTACTCTGGGTCCCCGCAGGCTTCGCAAAGTTTCTGAGACCTCCGGCTACGGGGAAGAGGATATATTATTCGGGTGCTTAGCCAAGGGGGACTATGGAACTACCAGCTTTCTCCTGCCCCTGGTTTCAAGACATCCTAAGTGCTGGCTAGTAGTGCTAGGCCAGGGTAAGATAACCAAGGTGGTGCCACCTGCCAGTCTCTGGCCTGGCATCAGGAATGACCAAGACATCCTCTGATCAAGACAGAAAGTGGCTTACAGTCACCTTGTTCTGCTGGGAGAGGTAGCAAGAGGCCCCGGGAGACCTACCAGCTAGAGCCCAAGGCCCTCTGGTGTTTCTGCTCAGTTTTGCCACCTATGACACCTCTGAAACCCTCATGACAAAACCTAGGGCAAGCTAGGACAACAGTAAGTATAGAGACTACAGCTCAGGTTCTGGGGTCGCCAAGTTCCACGCCCAGGGTGAAGGCACTGAGCATTTTCCTGCCGGCCCCCAGTTGACTCTTCACCATGCACCATACGAGCACAGATCGAGGAGCCACTGGGCTCTGATGGCTGGGTCCCCCTGCTTGCGGCTGCCTCACCTGACCCAGGGACACAGTTTCTTCTCGCACCCAAATATCTGCCTCTCACTAACTGGCCTTGGCCACGCCAGGCTGCTCCCTGAGAGCCTGGCCTGGTGGCTGGTACTTGGCTGTCACCACGAAGCCAACTGTCAGAACTAACAGGCAAGCCCATGGTGCTGGACACGGAACTTGTTCTGCAATGGCTAAAGACACCTGCCTTCTCCTGAGGAAGCACTTCACTTGGGCACCCTCTTCTTCCTCTTCCTTCCTCTTCTTCCTCCTCTCTCCTCTCCTCCCTCTCCTCCGGCCTCTTCCTTTCCCCCCCTCTTCTCCCTGTTCCCTCCCCTCCTCCCCTCCCCCATCCTCCTCCTCCTCTTTCTCCCTCTCACTGACACATCCCCCACCCAGTAGCTTCCAGTAGTTTCCTTCCCCCATGCTCAGCACTGGCCTGGCTCCTGTCTTACAAAATCACATTGCATTAGAGCCAGAAGAGGCATGCTTAGCGGTTTGTTTTGTTGCTGCTGCTTGCTTTTGTTGTTGCTTAATGTGGCGATTCCAGACATCACCAAAAGAGAAAGAGAGAGAGAAATATGGGATCTAGAAAAATATATATATAAAGGAAAGAATAAACCAATGCATTGTACTCCCCGGCTTCCAGAGATTTCTCTCCAGTTCTTTTATTTTTTTTTTTTATTATTTTTGGTTTTCTGTGACAGGGTTTCTCTGGGTAGCCCTGGCTGACCTGGAACTCACTCTGTGGACCAGGCTGACCTCGTCCTCAGAGATCTGCCTGCTTCTGCTTCCCACGTGCTGGGATTAAAGGCGTGCATCACATCCTCGGCTTCAGGTCTTTCTTTAAAAAAGTTTTTTTTTTAAATAAAGACTTACTTTGCAACCTACATAGGCCTCAAACTTGCAATTCTCCTGCCTCAGCCTCTGTGTGCATCACTATGCCTGCTGTATTCTAACAACTTTAAATGTTATGATGAACATATTGTGATTTTTTTTTTTTTGAGATAGGATCTTGCTGTATATCTCTGGCTAACATGATACTCAGTACATGGTTCAAACTCTCAGCAATGCTCCTGCCTCAGTCTCCCCAGTCCTGGGGTTACAGGCATGTGTCACTATTTTATATGTTTGCTTTCTTTTGTTCTTGATTCCTTGCTCCTGATCCTATTCCCTGAGGAAGGCCAGAAAAAACAAACAAAGAACAAAACAAAACAGAAAACCAACCAAACCAAAAAAAAAAAAAAAAACTAAACCAAACAAAAACAAAACAAAAAATCTGACAGGTTCTATTTCCCATCTTTCCCAATTCAGGAGGCCACAAAGATCAGCTAGCTCTGGGCCACCCTTGTCTGGTAAGTTCATGCCAGAGTGTCCTGCGGCAAACCTACGAGAGGACGCTGAAGCATCTTCAGACAGACTTGCCCACAGGCTTAGTGGTCTCCATAATGAGTCAATGGACAGTTTGGAGAGCTGAGCAGGAAGTGTCCTGAAGGATAGGACACTGGGGAAGGTGCTGGGAGCTGTGATCTTCTCCCAAACATCTTCTGCATCCTTTACTATGGCTTTGACACTGGGGTTTTACTGTCCGTCGTTGGGTGGTTGGGTTTTTTTGTTTGTTTGTTTGTTTGTTTGTTTGTTTTGAGAGTCTGTCTACATAGCCTTGGCTGTTCTGGAACTCATTGTGTAGCCAAGGCTGGCCTTAAACTCACAGAGATCTACCTGCCTCTGCGTCCTGAGTACTGGACTTAAACCACACCCTGTGCTTGGTGGCATTCTTAGTCTTGAGACAGGGTTTTCGGGTAGCTGAGCTAACCTCACATGTACTAAGTAGTTGAGGGGTAGCCTTGACCTTCCTACACACACTATGAAGCACACATTTCAGGAAGCCATGGGGCCCATAGGGTAGGGGAATAACAGGAAAAGTCATGTGTGTGACCCAGGCCCTGGCTTCCTGAACTGTAGGGCCTGAAGGTCCCAAGAGGCTCCCAAGACAGTTGCTGTCCCTCAGCTCAGCCTCCTCATTTACAAGAAGGAAGTGATGTCATGGCCCCAGCTGACCTACAGAGCACTGAGATGGGACAAATCTGACAGCCTTGTCAGAGGCACACAGGAAGCAGGACTAGCTCATTTGGTAGGGACAGGTTTATTAAAGCCACAGATGGTGCTGACCATGAGCTAGCCCTGAGGCTCAGGGAGGAAAGAGCTAACCTAGATTCCTGCAAGGCCACTGGCCAACCGAGCGAGAGCTGATCATACACAGAAGCATTGCTATATACGACTGCAATAAATACCTCCCTCTACTCAAGGCTTCTGGGAAATGAACCAGTACCCGATTCCTGCCGCTCAGAGTAGATGGGCTAAAAACAACAACAACAACAAAATACAGGGGGGGAGAAAGCAAACAAACAATTTAAGGGCCTGAAGTGCGGGCAGCACACATCATCGCTAATCCCAGCACTTGGAAGATGCAGCCAGTAGGTCGTTGAGGATTGGTCTTCTGCTATGTACTGTAATGCTAAGTGCAGGTCCCCAAACCCTGGTTGCTGCCTTAGAGACCAGAGAGTCTGCACTGCGCATAGATCCAACTGACTATGTAATCCCCCCTCAAACTATTTCTGATTGGTGAGTAAAGATGCCAACAGGCAAATGCTGGGTAGAAGAGACAGAGGTGGGGTTCAGGGTTCCCAGGCTTGGGGTCAGAGGAGAACCATGAGGGGGGAAGAAAGTCAAGGAGGAACAAAGAGATGCCATGGGTTAGGAGTTGTGAACGTGGCTCTGAGGGCTGGCCAATCAGAGTTAAGAGCAGCCCAGATGAAACATAGTGAGTAATAACTTGGGGTCATCCATAGGGAAGTAGATTCTAATAGCACAGAGGGTAGATATCTGCCCAGCTCTTGTGCTGATTAAGGCTTATTATAAATATGAAGGCTGTGTGTCTTTTATCCAGGAACTAAATGGTCAGAGGCAGGGTAGAAACCCTGGATTGGGATAAAAAAAAAAAAATGTCTACAACCATAGGCTCAAGGTCATCTTTGTTACATAGCTAGTTTGAGGCCACCAGACTATAGAGTCCCTATCTCAGAAAACAAACCACAGAGAAAGAGAGAGAGAGAGAGAGAGAGAGAGAGAGAGAGAGAGAGAGAGAGAGAGAGAGA
>NW_022196909.1:27341050-27361304 GCF_008632895.1 Mastomys coucha
GGGAGGGGGAGAAGGAGAGGAAGAAGAAGAGAGAGAGGGAGAGGGAGAGGGAGAAGGAGAGGGAGAGGGAGAATGAATGAGAATCTTGGAAGGTTTTGTTTTAACCCCCTAGACATTGCTGATTCTCTGTCAATACAATGGGAACTGGCAGCCTTTGGAATTCACCCACTAGGCAGCAGGCCCTGAGGTCCTCAGTAGGTTAGACTTGCTTAGGGTTGGGTCCCACTGTTCCTGTTTTCTCCTGTGTCAGAAAACCACCATGCTCAGGCATGCCGTCAGACATGGTATTTGTTCTCTGAGGGTTTCAGACACCAGCTGGTGACTTGGGATCAACTCTCAATAAGTTTCTGACGTGATCTGCCTGCACCCTGAGGCGCAGTCTTGTTGCCCTGAGACAGGGTCTCTCTACCTAGCCCCGTCTGTCCTGGAACTGGCTATGCAGACCAGGCTGACCCCAAACTCACAGAGCTCTGCCTGCCTCTGTCTCCTGCTGAGGCACGGTCTTAAACAGGTCCCTGGAAGGCCAGGGACCAAGATGTCTGCGACCTGTGGAGTGAGGTCAGGGACGTGGACAGGAGGCCTACACTTCTGCAAACAGGCCTTGCTCAAGCCCTACCCATAGCACCATCCAAGGAGGAAGAAGATTACAGGAGGAAAGGCAGAGCTCTGTGTGTAGCAACAGCAGAGCTCTTGCCTAGCATGTTCAAGGTCCTGGGTCCCATCCCAGCATCCCAAAGACAATACCCTAAGTCAGAAGACAGCTCTACATCATCACTAATGGGATCCTGGACAAGAAATGCCGAGGAGGGGTCTAGCAAAATGGTTCTCAACCTATGGGTTGTGACCCCTTCGACAAACCTCTAGCTCAAAAAATATTTACATTATGATTTACAACTAGCAAAATTACAGTTTTTAGTAACAAAAATAATTTTATGGTTGGGGGGGTCTCCATAACATGAGGAACCATATTAAAGGGTTGCAGAATTAGGGAGATTGAGAACCACTTGCCTAGCACATACCTGAACCATACATTGGGGACTTAGAGCTCCCCTCTGAGACTTGTGCCCGGCTATGGGGTCCTCATTTTGCAGACACTGCTGGGTCTTGGATGTCACTCAACCTGTCCCTCCCCTCAGGTCCAAAACATGCATCAAACCCCACCGTCTGTGATCTGGGGACATTTGCGTTCACTTCCATCTGAGCCGCCATTCCTTCCTCTCTGGCTGACTGGCACAGCCGCCCATGTTGCCCTTACCTCCTCCTGCCTGTTCTCCACTCAGCTACTAGAGTGAGACAGACGTGAGTCAGGTGAAGTCCTTCCTTGCATACATCTCTAACAACTCAGTGCCTTTCAAAGTCACCCAGGGCGCCTCTGAGGACCGACGTACACCCAAGTCAGCCATCCAACCTTGCTTCCATCTTCCTCTCTACACCTTACTCCACCAGCCAAGTAGATCCCTCCAGCCATACTCTTCTCCCAGCCTGCCAAGAGGTTCCCCCTGCCTTTGAACTCCTAGCTACTTTTCATGATGTAGGGGTTGGGGCATGACCTGGGCTATCCTAGCTTACCTAAATGTCCTCTTAAGAGAATCATCTGTCTATCCTGCCCACAGCAGCACCCTGAGCGCTTGGTACACATATGGCCAATGATGAACCCACAGAGGCCTACCTGGTTCCGGAAGATCAAGGCCACTATGCCACCAATAAGCTCCATGACCAGGCAGATCCCCAGGATATACATAAACTGCAAAGCAAGATGCAGAGATTCATCTGGGGGTTCTCGGGAAGGTAGCTCAAGGGACTCCCCACCTGTGCTGACATCAACCATAATCAGGCACGAGCCCTCCCTGACTGGGCCTCAAAGACCCTCTTAGAGAACACAGAGCTGTGCTTGAGAAGGCTGGAAACTAGAGACTGGCTGAGCTGCCCCAGGCTGATACCTCCGCGTGTTTTTCCCAGGGGTCTGATGAACAGCGGGCTCTTCCCCCACTTTGAGAAGAGCCTCCCCTCCCTCTAACACACCAGAGGCATCGGGCCTGGGCAGCACTTCCAGTCCCTGACTCCCCACCACACTCCTAAGAACTCAGGAGAGGTTTCCTAGTCAACCAAGTATAGAAGGGTACCTGAAGTTTGGCGGACACACACTCCATTCCCTTACCCCGCCCAGAGGTTCCTCCTGTCTCAGCCCACCCGGTCCCTTTTCATGATGCAGAGCCTCGTGGCCTGGGCTTCCCAGGTCACTCCGTCTTTTTGGTTACTCTGTAGGAACATCCATCTACCCTGCTTACGGCAGTATCCTGGGTTAATAGGTACTGACCACATTGATTCTAACAACTTCCAGCCTTGGGCAGTTACCAAGACCCTGCTTGTGTGACTCTAAGGTAACCCCTCAGATAACAGAGGAAGTAGGCCTTCCCACCCGGTGTCCCCAGCACTGGGGTGTCGTCCCTCAGCTACAGACAGGGGTCCTGCTGGCTATGACCATCCACCTGATGGATGGGTAAGTGGTCTGAGCCAGGTGCTCCAGTGTCCTGGGACTCTGACCAGAGTGTCCAAGAAGGATGTCCTGGGCTCAGTAATAATGACTCTGAGCCTGAGGATGAGCCCTGAGGAAGCAGGAGGTGACAAAACATGCCCAGCCTTGCCCAGTGGTGCTGTGAGGATCCCTGGCTGCATGAGCCCGAAGATTCATCATGCCCCACCCCCACGCCCCGGCTTTGCTTGCTTTCCGGCTGACTGCCATTTCTCCCCTGACAACGGAGAGCAGAGATCCCAGCATCTCTGTGACAGCAGTATTCAAATCAGATACACATGCTGATGTGAAGTAGCTGGGGCGGACCTGGACCACTGTGCTCTTAATGACTCCTGGTTCAGGAAACGTTCTGGGGTGGGTGTATGGATTACATGAAAGGCAGAAGAAATTAATTGAGCTGGCTAGGGGAGAGGGGCAGGCTCTTCAGCTTTCTTAGAGATTCCAAGAAGCACACCCTAGGTACAATGAGGGTTGGGAGGAGCCACTTACTGACTGGAGAAGGCACAGGTTGTCCCGGAGGGAAGCCAGCACCCCGATGAAGGAGACGATGAACATGACCACCCCCAGGAGGATGAGGATGATGGCCGGGGCCAGGAAGGCGCTCTCGAGGGTTTTATATTTCTGCCGCTCTGCCTCTGCGTAGATCCCCACCGACAGGACCAGGCCCCCAATCAGCTGCAGGAGAAATAGAAGATGAGGGGCCCATGGAGATGTAATGGTTCCGTTGGAGCATGCTTGCCTAGCATGCAGGAGGACCTCCTCGATCCACTGCTGAGCATAAACCAGAAGCAGGGGTGTATACCTGTAATCCCAGCACTTAGAAGTGGGGTCAGGAAGATCAGAAGTTCAAAGCCATCCACACATGAAGTTTGGAACAGCTGGCCTATATGAGACCCTGTCTCCCACAGATAGATAGATAGATAGATAGATAGATAGATAGATAGATAGATAGATAGATAGATAGATGGGTGGGTGAATGGACAGACAGATGGACAGATGGATGAATAGATGAATAAACAAACATGTAAATAAATACTTTATAAAAAAAAAAAAGCAGGGGTTGAGATAGGAGAAAGATGTTAGACAACTACTTGACCTTACTCAAAGGATCTCTCTGGGACTGTGGTAGCAGCCACTGACATGGGCTCTCCCAGGGGACTATCTATACCCGAGAGACTCTGCTATGTGCTCAACTATGTTCCCTCACAAATGAGCACCTCAAAATGTGACTATATTTGGAGCTGGGACCTCAAAAGTAGTAATTAAGTTAAAATGAAGTCACTAAGATGGCTCTAATCCATCTTAGTGCTGTCTTAAGAAATTACCTGCTGGAGAATAGCTCAGTTGGTAGAGTGCTTGCCTAGACAGCAGATTCCC
The DNA here is from genome assembly GCF_008632895.1 of Mastomys coucha. Taxonomy (NCBI): domain Eukaryota; kingdom Metazoa; phylum Chordata; class Mammalia; order Rodentia; family Muridae; genus Mastomys; species Mastomys coucha. Next base: position 27,344,961 of record NW_022196909.1, read on the forward strand.
TGGGTTCGATTTCCAGCACAGCATAAACCAGGTGGTGGTTTTCTCACTGGACAGGTAAAAGCAGAGGAACTGGCAGTTAAGCCCTCTATGGCTACATTCACGTTTGAGGCCAGCCTGGGATACACAAGACCCCGACTGCAGAGGAGTGAGAAGGAAATCACCACAGAGAAACACATAGAAAGACGGACACAGGAAGATGCATACGGAAGACAGCCCCTGCGGGCCAGGGAGAGGACTTGGAACTCTGTCAAGAACTTAATCTTAAGCTCTGACCCACACACTGTGAGGAAAGAGAACTCAGTGGTGGTGTGTTATAAAAGCCCCTGAAGTTCCTTTAGAAGCCCCTCTACACCAACTATAGAAGACAGCGCTGGTGGACCAGAGATATGCCACTGCCCCCAGCGTCAGAGAACCTGGGTTTGAGTCTGCGACAGGCATTGACCAGGAGTCTACATTCTCATCTGAGTAATGGCTATGAATACACTGACTCTGGTTGTACTCACACCACAGCTTGTTGACAGGTTTTATGAGATGATAAAGATGGACATTCTAGAAACACAGGGCACAGGGTCACTGCCATGCATACTCAACAGACATGCCACTCCAGGGACATTTCCCAGCTGCTCAGGAACCAGACACTTCACTCAGAATAAAATCACAAACGAGGAATTTCCCTTCAGAATGACTGTCGGGATTTAAGTACATTCTCTCTTTACTTAGTGGCATCTTAACGCTAAGACATGGCACGCGCTTCAGCCACATGGGCTCACCACATGGCCTTCTGTTCCCCCTTAGCACAACATGCTTCCCCCGACATCCCATGGCATGATCCCCCCAAACCCTTCTCTGAGTGTGTTCAGTTGTCACCAGCCTCGTGATGCCTTGGGGAGCCATAGTATGAAACACTGGAAATCCCTGATTGTTGTGGTCCACATACTTGTGATTTTACCTCTCAGGAAGCTAAGTGGGAAGGTTCCAGGTCAGCCTGGGCTACATTAGAGACTCTCTCTTACCCCCTCTCTCTCCTTAACCACTATACAAACACACATACTCACACACACACACACACACACACACATACATGTATACACACACTCACACATGCGCATACACATACACACACGCACACACACATACACTCACACACGTGCATATACACACACACGCACGCGTGCACACACTCACACACATGCATACACGCGCGCATACACACACTTGTGCAATGCACACTCACACACAAGCATACACACATACACACACACACACACACACACACACACACACACACACACACACACACCGTCACCCTGGCAGTCCCAACACTGAAGAAGCCTGGTCAGCAACCATCCCCCGTGTCTGCTGAAGGAAAGTGGTCTGGACTTTCCCACAGACCTCAAGGTTAGACATCACTTCCCCTAACTCTGCAAAGCCAAGGATTCTGGCACCAGAGCTATATATTCTGGAGGGCAGGAAAGGGCCATTAGCTCTATGAACTTCTCCAGTCCACAGAAAGCAACAAGGAAGAGTAACGGAAGCCATGTCCGTAGTGAGAGAAATGAGGGATACACCGACAGTGTTGGCAAGCTATGATGGGGACTCAGCAAGCCCGGCGGGTGTGGCCATCACCCAGAGAAGCACAGAGGCTGCCCCACAATGACTTCTAGCCTTTCAGTGGCCATAAGAGGCTCCTTACAACCTAGGGTAACCTCACATAGTGCCAAGGCTATCCGATGTTAAGGGAAGTGCCTGCTTCCGCCTGAGCTCAGGGAAGCGACAGGCATTGCCAGGAGCCACACCTCTGAGACACAGAAACAGCTGACGGGATCACCAGAAAACCAGCCCTCTTGGGACCCAGAATCCTCTTAGAGTTTAAGCCGAGTCTTCCTAGTTTGCAAAGGCTTGCCACGCCTTGGTTTGCTGAGACCCAACTCCTCGTCTAGAAAGGTCTCTGTGGTGTACATGACCAGGGAGACTAACAGCATGGAGGGAATCAGCCCGAGTTCCATAGGAGCACGTTAGCCAAAACAGGGAAACTCTGCGCAAAGGACTACATGAGACCCTATCTTTAAAAAAGGAAAAGAAAAGAAGAGAAAAGAAAAGAAGAGGAGAGAAAAGGAGAGGAGGGGAGGGGGGAGGGGAGGAGAGAAGAGAAGACAAGAGAAGAGAGAGAAAGAGAGAGAGGAAAGAAAAAAGAAAAAAGGTAAGTTCTGCCCTTCCAACAGTGGAGAGCTAAGAGACAGAAAGTATAAGAATCCAGGGCTATAAAAGCAAGTTTGAGGCCAGCATGGACTACATGAAACCCTGACTTAAGAAATAAAAAAAAATGAAGTGGCTGGGGATATAACTCGGGGGTTGAGCACCTGCTGAGAAAGCCATCTGTCCGAATGACTCCACATCCACAGGGCTGCTCACTGCATCCTCACCTTGGATGGGTCAGCCCCGAGACTCCGGCCCCTCGGACCTCTGGATGCATTTCACAGGAAGAGAGTGAGAGAGGCTAGGCTTGGCATGGGCTTCTGGACCCTCCATGCCTGTCTCCTAGTGACACTCTTCCTCCAACAAGGCCACGCTCCCTAATCCTTCCTAAACAGCCAACAAACTGGGGAATCAAACGTTCGCACCACCATAGATGGTGACATTCCACAGAGCCCAGGAGCTGTCAGAGTCCAGGCAGGGAGGCAATCAATTAGGCTGGGGGGGGGTGCAGGGGGGGGGACCCAGTGTTCTTGATGGGAGGAGGAGTTGGGGCTTCATGGAGTCTGTTGGGGAAAAGTTTGAGTCTCATCTTGTAGCTGAACTGTTCAGCCCATCCACATTAGTATTTTCAGGATGGGTTCCATATGTCCTGCAAAGCTGTAAGCATCCTGGTGTTCAAGCATTCCTCTTTCCTACAGAACGGGCCCTGGTATCTCCCCTCTGTTCGATGCCCTCCTACCCAACTCCCAGGCCCCAGGCTTGTCCCACCCCTCTTTCCTGCCTGAGTCTTTGCTTTTGCTTGGCCTTTAAATCCATCCCTTAAACCCCAGAGCTGCAGGGGCAATTTCATACACAGTCAATCTTAGCCCTCGGCAAAAGGACAATGGGTGGATTCTTTTATTTTTTTTACAAGCTCCCTGGAACCCTGGGACCACTCCAGGACAGCCTTGCTGGCAGAAAAACCGAACTCCCCTTGGTCTGATCACACACACACACACACACACACACACACACCCCTCCCCGCCCCTCCAACAGACACCATTACTATCCCCTGGCTAGGCTAAGCCGGTGGCAAGAGCTCCTGGCCTCCAAAACCTGGGCAAAGATTCCACAGCAGATCAGAGAGCCCAGGCCTCCTGACTCCCTCGACACCATGCACCTCGCCATCACAGACCCATCCCTCAAGGTCAAAGATGGTGCCACCCTTCACATTGTCCCCACCCCAGCACGGGCTAACCCAGGCTCCCCGAGCAGGTGTTTGGAGCAGTGCTGGGCAGGACAAGAAGCTGGCATGAATCTTCTCGGGAATTTAACATTTTCCAAGAGATATCTACATCTCTGATGACATCAATTTACCCGTGTTGGTACAAAGTCATCAGTCAATGCCAGCGTGCAATCCGGTCCCCTCCTTCGCTAATTATAGCCCTGCCCCAGGCAGCCAGCCACCCCAGCTCCAGTGCAGGAAGCAAACAGATCATTTGTCAAACGGGGCGGCTTCAGCTAAACAGGCGTAGGGTAGGGGGCACGGGCCATGCACAACTGGGACACAGTGGGAAAAGGGCGTGCTGCTGGCAGGCAGTCTGTGGCCAGGCCTTAGACTGTGGGACCAGGCTGCCTCTTTGCCCTTCTGTGGAGGGGCACTGTCGACCAGGATGAACTGCGTCCTTTCAGAACCAGCCTGGAGCTCAGCTTTTTCATGGGCACAGACAGGCCCAGCTGTACGTGAAACTGCTGGGAAACCGGCCATCCTGTGTGGTACCAGGCACCTGTAGGTCCTCAGAATGCATCTGGTTGGCGCCTGGCTGGCTCATCCCAGTTGAAGGTCCGCTTCCAACCCTAATGCACATTACAGGCTCCTGCAGTGCTCCAGGTGAACTGTCAGGCTTCACTGGAGGGCACAAGGAATCAAAATCAGATAGGGAGCAAATGTCTGTCCCGTGGATTCAGGGAGTCTCTGGAACACAGGCTGCAGGAAAAAGCCATCTTTTTTTTTTTTTTTTAACCAAGGGTCTCAGAGTAAAGCTCTTGTAGTAAAGGCTTGCTCCCCAGGGTGGGGCTGCTGGGAGCTGGTGGAGCCTCGAGGAGGTGGGCCAAGTCAGAAGTCTGAAGACACTAGCTGGGGGCACGCCCGCAAAGGAAACAATTGACCCCTAGCCCCTTCCTCTTATTCTTCGTCTCTTCCGGGGCCACAAGGTGTATGGGTTTTTCTCCACCGTGTGCTCCCTCCATGATGGACTGCCTCATCATAAGCCCTAAAGCAACTGCGCCATTCGATTACGGCCCAGAGCCCTGCAAAACAAATGAACCTTTCCTCTTCTCAAGTTGATTAGCTCGGGTAACTTGTTACAGTACTGCAGTGCGGACTAACACTGCCTCTAACTGCAATATATTCTCCAGTCTTACAAATGGGGGCGACTTAACTGGACTGGTGACTGTCACTGATGGAATGCAGTACGTCTCCCCGTGCTTCTGTCCCAGCCTCTCTGCCATAGTCACAGGCAGGAGACAGGAGCTAGCTTTCTGGGCCTGCCTTGGTGAGGGCACGTCCTTACTCCGGTTCCGGTTACTTACTTGTCAAATAGCAAAATAAAGCCTGCTGCCATAGCAAAACATATTTTTATGCCTATATGTGTCTTGTCTACATGTGTGTCTGTGTACCACTTATGTGCCCGATGCCCAGGGAAGCCAGAAGGCAGAGTCAGATCCCTCGGAACTGGAGTTATAGATGGTTGTGAGCTGCCATATGGGTGTTGGCCATTGAATGTAGGTCCTCTGAAGAGCAGCCAGTGCCCTTAACCACTCATCTATTGCCACGGGCTCCTTCTTTTGTTTTGAGGCAGAGTCTCATGTGGCCCAGGCTGGCCTGGTGCTAGCCACGTAGCTGAGGGGGACCCTCCCTAAACTTCTGTTACCAGTGTAACACCAAGATCAGGTGAGCCTGGGATCTTAGCATCTTAATCAAATAATTGAAATAAAAGCAAAAAAACAAAAACAAAACCCAAGACAGCAAGGAAACAACATCCAGAAGCCAAGTGATAGAACAGACCAGCCACGCTGTTGCTACGCAGCGGGCCACCTGAATCAAATGGCTCTCAAAGGCCCTGGCTTTCTGTGGGGGCATCCTTTGACGGGCTCCAAGAGGAGGAGTTTGGTTGCTAAGAGGAGCAGCCTAGGTAGTTTTCTGTTTTGATTGACAGGCATGGGTTTCATATGCTTCTGCTCACAGCAAATGTCCCTTCCCATGGCGCATGTGATTTTAGCCATATGCACATGCAAATATGCATGAGGTGGCCAGTAGGGGATAATCCCTAAAACTTCACTAGGAGAACATAGTTGACTCACTGTGAATGCACTCAAAACCAGTACATGCCAGATCCATGCCCTGCCCCCATCCCCACCCCCACGTTCCCTTACCTAGATATTTAAATAGAAACTCTTCTCAAAAGGGCAGTCATTGGCGAGTGACTCTTAGGGAATCCTAACTTCACTGTGTGTGCAGTTCTGTGCAGACCAGGGTTCGGGTAGCTAAGCTGGTCCCCGTGTTAGCTTGCCTCCCCTTAGATCATTCTGCAACTCTGCCTGGCTTGTGGGTTTTCTTTATGTAAGTCTTATTTAAGAGCCTCCCTCAGGCTTTCCTGCATTTGATAAAAAAACATCAGGGGGCATTTTGTAGCCTTCCTGAGTTGGCCCAGGAGTGGGAGCCTTGGCCTTCACAAAACAAGCCGGCCTAGGAAGCAGAGTAAACATCATTTTCTACCCTCCAGTGGGCAGAAAGTTGATTTCAAAGACTCCCCACGCACACTGCTCATTCCAGACAGCGAGGGAGAGATGCTGGGACAGCTTGTAAAGCCAGTTATTCAGTCCAGCCAGGGCAGAGTGGAATTTCTAATCAAGAACCACCTCGACCATACAACGAAAGGTGGCCCAGACAGACAGGTGGGAGTCATAAGAACCCAACCGTCAAGACGCAGCCATTTCTTTGTCCTTGGGGAATCCAGGGAGGGTCCACTGGAGTGAGCCTGGAAGGAGACATTGAGTTAGACGACATGCACCTGGGAGGGGTAGATCTGAGAGAGGACACAGCCTCAGAGGCTTCTGGGTCTAAAGAAGGCCCTCCACAGTAATCCCCTTCTGGACTCGGTGAATGTGAAAACCACAGAGAGGGTTATGGGAAATGGGGGGGGGCAAGAGTAAATCACCTTCCCCCCCACCCTCACCCTGTCCTCCATTTCCCCTAACACACCCACACCCACACACCCACATCCCGGCTCTTTCCTGCACTCTGTCCAGCCTCCCTAGACGCTTCCCCCAATAATCCTTGGATAATGGTGGCTGCCAAGAACCTTCTTCCTCTGAGCCTTGATAGCTCAACTGCCAACATAACACAAGGTGGTGCTCCCTGTACATCTGACCCTAGGGATCGAGAGTCCTCCACTCAGGCCACTGCAGGAGCACTCAGAGGCAGAACTAGAGCTGTACTGATGGTAGGAGAGCATGGGGAATTCTGGGATAGGAGCTTGGAGACCCTAGGGATGAGAGCCTTACAGGGTAGGAAGATCTGCTGACAGAGTCCCCTGGGCTCAACCTTCTTCCTTCTCACCCCACCCATGACTGCCTTCCCCTCCAGCCCAGGTCACACAGACAGTCAGAAACAAAGAATAGTCAACATGGGTTAGGGACTGTAGCTCAGTAAGGCAGGATGCTTGCCTAGTACACATGAGGCTCTGAGTTCAGTCCCTAACAAGGCTAGCCTGGTCTTGTCTAGAAAAAAAAAAAACAAAACAACAACCCAAATTTATTTATTCACTTATTCAAAATGCTCAGCTCAGAGCGCCCCTCTCCTGGGAATGCTTTTGAGGTCACTGGGTAAAAGGATCTCTCTGCTCTTCTCAACATCTACAAAAGCAACAACAGGGAGCCCTCACTGTGGCAATAGGAACCATACTTACTTACTCTGCCCTCCTGGCAGTCCATAGATACGTGCATGGCCTGGTGGCAGGAGCCAGCACCACCTACCTACCAACTGTGACCTCAACACAGCCTGCACATATATCACAAATGTACTAGCATAGCCCCCCCCCCCAAAAAAAAATCTATGGACAGGAAGTTGGCTTCTCCACATACCATACTCATCACCACAAAAACCATGTGGAAAGCTCACAATGACCGAGTAACTACAATGCCCTTGAAGCAAAAGGACACCCCACAGTCCTGAGCCTCCAGCAGGTATTCAATAAAGGGTTACGTCTTCCCTGTAGCTCACTCAGGAACCACTGTCAGGCACAGATTTCAAAACCTAAGTCCGATGTCAGAAGACAACCAACCAACAGAAAAACCAACCACTTTCTCGTGACAGCCACTTTGATCCAAGGTTACCTTCCAGAGGGAGGGAAGGACCCTGTGGACCTGAAGGAAACACCCTAGCACTCGATGTCTCAGACTTTTGAATACTTGATCCCCACTTGGTGGGTTATTTGGGGAGGACTAGGAGGTGTGGCTTTGCTAGAGGAAGTTCACCACTGGAGGAGGCAAGCCTTTGGGATTGAGATGTGAGCTCTCAGCTGCCACTCCCCTCCATGCAGAACGCCTCCTCCAGTCTGAACATCATGGACTCCAACCTTCTGGAACCATTAGGCCCGGCATAGATTGTCCCCCTTTATAAGTTGCTTCCGTGATGGTGTCTCTTCAGAGCAACAGAAAACTACAACGCATCCCATGGTACATTCTACATCCATCAACCGCCACCATGTGCCAGGCACTGGGACTAAGTAAGTGGGGTATCGCCTTGGTGACTCGGTGGGCTTCCGAGTGCCCTCCCTCTTGTACCCCTCTCTATTCTCAGTATGACAGGATAAGGAGCTTGCTTAGATATCACAGTGAGAGGAGCCAATTAACTACTGTAGCTGGGGATGGTGGCATTTGGGTGAAGAGAGGGCTCAAGCTACCTTAGAGAAGCATCCAAGCAGGACCCCAGGCCTAAAAGTTTGTAGCTGATCAAGGATTGGGACTTGGGAGCTGTGGTGTTTTGAATAGGCATGGCCCCGTAGATTCAGGTGGCACTGTTAGGAGGTGTGGCCTTGTTGGAGTGGGTGTGGCTTTGGTGGAGGAAGTGTGTCCCGGTGGAGGTGGGTTTCGAGGTCTCCTACGCTCAAGCTAAGCGGTCTCCTTAGTCTGCCTGCCTGTGAATCAGGATGTATGGCTCTTGACTCCTCCAGCGCCATGTCTGCCTGTATGCTGCCATGTTTCCAGCCATGACGATTATGAACGAAACCTCTGAACCTGTAAGCCAGCCCCAAGTAAGTGTTTTCCTTTATAAGAGTTATTGTGGTCATGGCGGTGTCCCTTCACAGCGAGAAGACCCAAAGACAGGTGTCAAGACGAGGTGGCTGTTGCTCTGAGCAGAGGGCGGAGGCTCTGAATGTGTGTAGAAATGATTCAAAGGTCTGGGAGTTTCCAGATGCTCTGGGAGCCTTTGGTCAAGGGGACACCAGTTGCAGAACAGGCTTTTCTTTTTTTTAAATGTCTGAGAAACATTTTAGACACAATTGGAGCCCCTTTTTAAATGATTTATTTTATACACATTGGTGCATTGACTGCATGTAGGTCTGTGTAAGGACGTCAGGACCCCAGGAACAGGAGTTAAAGACGGCTGTGAGCTGCAGCTTTAATGTGGCCCTGAAAGGGGCGTGCTTAGGACCCAAGAACATTTTTGTTTTGTTTTTTTGTTTTTTAAAAATATGTCATTACTGTTTTTCTTTTCTTTTTTTTTTTAAAGGTTTGTTTATTATATACAGTACACTGTAGCTGTCTTCAGATGCACCAGAAAGGGGCATCAGATCTCATTATAGATGGTGGTGAGCCACCATGTGGTTGCTGGGATTTGAACTCAGGACCTCTGGAAGAGCAGTCAGTGCTCTTAACCGCTGAGCCATCTCTCCAGCCCATTTTGTTTTGTTTTGTTTTTCGAGACAGGATTTCTCTGTATAGCCCTGGCCTGGAACTCTTCTCTGTAGACCAGGCTGTCCTCGAACTCAGAAATCCACCTGTCTCTGCCTCCCAAGTGCTGAGATTAAAGGCGTATGCTACCACCGCCTGGCTGAATATTTTAAAATAGACCCTGGAAGTCAGCCATAGTGGTGAACGCCTTTAATCCCAGCACTCGGAAGGCAGAGGTAGGAGAATCTCTGTGAGTTTGAGGCTAGCCTGGTCTACATAACAATTTTCAGGACCATCAAGATTGGAGAGAGAGAGAGAGAGAGAGAGAGAGAGAGAGAGAGAGAGAGAGAGAGAGAGAGAGAGAGAGAGAGAAAGAGAGAGAGATCCTGTCTCAAAAAATAAACATGCCTTTGATCCTCATACTTGGGAGGCATCAACAGGTAGATCTCAGTGAGTTCAAGGCCAGCCCGGTCTACAAAGCTAGTTCTAGGATAACCAAAGCTATAGAAAACAACCCTGTTTTGAGAAACCAAAACATAAAGATAAAAAATAAAAGAAAGAAAGAGAGAGAGAGGGAGGGAGGGAAGGAGAAAGGGAAAGAGAGAGAGAGAGAGAGAGAAAGAGAGAGAGAGAGGACCATGCCCCATGATCTCGGGAAGTCTGTTGCAGGCCTCAGGCCTCATACCATATGAGCTAGCATTGGCAGGGAAATGTCAGGGATGACAGCCAGGGACCGGAGGTGGGTAGATTCTTCTGGTCCAAAATTAATGGCTAAACCGGAGACTGCACCAACTGCTAATTGGAGCTAAGTGCAGGCTATAACGGGAACCTCCCTCTTACAGACCGAGCTAGAAAACAAGACACTGAGGGCTTTAGAAAAGTCAGGGAAAGAGGTAAGTAGGAAGACCAGGGGTTGGGGATGGGGAACAGAGAAGAGATGGCCTGGCATCTTAACCCTTCCTCTTCAGCTCTGAGAAAATGAAAAACAAACACAAGGCAGGTGTGGCCGCTCTCACCTGCTTCTCCTGCTGCTCGGGAGGCTGAGGTGGGGCAGGAGCTGTATCCCAGTGTAAAATCCTGCCTCAAAAGAGAGACAGACAGTTGTGAACACTACCTGAGCCCTCCCCCAGACGGAGCTGCTTTGAGCCTGATAGCAGAAGCCCACACTACTTAGAGGCTCTGAGAAAGCTGGGTCCCTCTCTGAGCTCTGTTCTTCCTCTCCACTATAAAATACAAACAAATGCAACAGTCACTCCAAGGCTCTCCTGAGATGGCCAACCTCCTTTGTAAACTGTGACCTACTGGGACAGATAAGAATCCCGACTCTTTCAGAACAAGGTGGCACAAGGACAGAGTCTCCAGAAGAGCCAGACACAGTCACTGGGGATTTCCATGGGGCCCAGGCGCCACTGGCCCCCTACCATGAGCACACTTGGACTTGGACTGCCATGTGCTGCTTGTGTGTGCGCGCGCGCGTGTGTGTGTGTGTGTGTGTGTGTGTGTGTGTGTGTGTAAGTATCTATGTTTCTGTGTGCCTATGTCTATCTGTCTGTCTGTGTGTGTAGGTGTCTATGTCTCTGTATGTGTACATGTGTTGTCTATGTCTGTGTGTATGTATGTATGTGTCTATTTCTCTGTGTATATACGTGTGTGTGTGTCTGTGTATGTCTGTATGTGTGTGTTTATGTCTGTCTGTCTGTCTGTGTGTCTACATCCCTGTGTATGTATATATGTCTCTGTATATATGTGTGTGTGTATGTCTGTATGTGTGTGTTTATGTCTGTCTGTCTGTGTGTGCCTACATCTCTGTGCATGTATTGTGTGTCTATGTCTATGTGCCTATGCCTGTGTGTGTTTGTGTGTGTGTGTATTATTGCTTCCCTTTCCCTTTGAGACATGGTCTTTCTCTCTGTACCCCGGCCTGCCTTGAATTGGTAATCCTGCCTTCCCAGCTTCTGAGTACTGGGATCACAGGCGTGAACCACCTTGCTGGATAAGGTTTTTCTTTAAAATGTCTTAATTATTTTCTAAAAAAAAAAAAAAATTGTTTGATGTGTATGTAATTGAATGTATGTATGTACACCACACACCTGGTGTACTCAGAAGAGAATGACAGACACTCTGGAGCTGGCATTACAGCCTTGTAAACAATGAGCTACCCAATGTGGATGCTGGGAATCGAACCTGGGCCCTCTGGAAGAGCAGCAAGTGCCCTTACCCTCTGCACCGTCTCTCCGTCTCTCCGGCCCCTTAACTATTTCCCGTAACAAACACTGCACTTCATACACAGATGGACCACAATACCATGGTGTGACCTCCCGAGATAAGCAGACAGATGCCATCTGGCCCAGCCCCCTTATTTTGCAGATGGCAATCTGAGGCACAGTGATCACTCCCCACAATGTCACACAGTGAATTAGCCACTGGTCAGCAGCTGTGACCCAGTTCTCCCAACTCCCAGGCCAACTGTCTCCACTGAAGGCTGCCCTTCCTCCCCAGGAATATGAGTTCTCACGCCCTGGCACATCCTCTAAAAAAAAAGAAAGAAAGAAAGAAAGAAAGAGAAAAGAAAAGAAACTCAAAACGAAAAAAGAATCATTTTCAGGACAGAAAAACTGGTTCTACTTCTGCTTCCTGCAACTCCAGGGAGCCTGATTGCACCCAGACCAGGGGGGCCTCTGTCACTTGGGGGCTCCCATTCCTTCCTTTCCCACACTGGACTGTGGTCAGTGTACATCTCTGGTAGAGCTGCAGCCCCTGTCCCTGGGGGGCCACCACCCCATTCCAGCACCCAGGTTCTTCCGGTCAAGCCTCCAGAGGATCCCAAACCGCAGATGCCAAATAAATGTTTAATGGCTTGAGCCATCAAGCCAGAGTGACCCCAAAGAAAGAAATGCGCAGCACGAAACCGTCTACCTGCAGCGGGCACTAGGGAGCCAGCCAGCAAACGGTCCTGTCGGAGCTGCCGCCTCACAGGAACTGGGACAAGCAGCTGCTCCCTGTGGCCTGCAGAGGCAAGCATGTCTAGAAAGCAGCTGAGCTGGGAGCGACAGGCGGAAGAGCTCTTCATTGTTAGCTCCAAGGAGACAAAGGAGGAGGATGTAGACCTGAGCAGATGCGGGGCAGCACAGGGGGGTTTCCGGGCTACAGAAGGTCAAGCGTAGGGGGCTGAAGACAGAGCTCTGTTGGCAGGGTGTCTGCAAGAGGGCCAGACAAACGGGCATAGGGAGACCAACTTTTAATCCCAATACTCAGGAAACGGAAGTGGGAGGATCAGGAATTCAAGGTCATCCTCAGCTATGTAGCAAATTCCAAGGTAGCCTGGTGTAATGGTTTGAATAGGTATGCCCCCCCCCCCCCCCATGGATTTTTGAATGCTTGGCCACAGGGAGTGGCACTATTCGGAGGTGTGGTCTTGCTGGAGTGGGTGTGGCCTTAGAGGGCAAGCTTTGAGATCTCCTAAGCTCAAGCTACACTCAGGGCAGGCTCCTTCTCCAGCACCAAGTCGGCCTGGACACTGCCATGCTTCCTGCCATGATGATAAGGGACTGAACCTCTGAAATTGTCAGCCCAATTAAATGTTGTCCTTTATAAGAGTTGAGTTGCCTTGGTCTTGGTATCTCTTCACAACAATAAACCCTTACTAAGATATGAGACAGTTTAAAAACAAAATTATACATATCCCCTAGGGATTTTTTTTGTTTTGTTTGTTTGTTTTTTCTTCGAAACAGGGTTTCTCTGTGTAGCCCTGGCTGTCCTGGAACCTACTCTGTAGACCAGGCTGGCCTCGAACTCAGAAATCCGCCTGTCTCTGCCTCCCAAGTGCTGGGATTAAAGGCATAGGCCACCACTGCCCGGCCTCCCCCAGAGATGTTAAGAGTTGGGAGGTGACTGTGATAAATGGCCCTCCAGACATCAGGGAAAGCTAAAGGGGCTGTAAGCCGTGGTGTGTCTAGTGAGACCCTTGACCACACATCCTGCAAGGTTCATCCTATCTACGCCAACCACCTCTGAGAGGCAAAAGTCACCTCCTTTCAGGAGAGAAGAAAATTAAAGTAGAGGAGTCAACAAGATGGCTCAGTGGCTAAAGGTCCATGCCAGGCCAGTCTGATGGTCCCAGAACCCAAGGAAAGGTGGGGGAAGAGAACTAGATCCACAAAGCTGTCCTCTAACCTCTATAAGGGCATAGTGACACACATCCCCCACTACTCACACACACTGTAAGTTTAAAACCCAATCTGCGGCTGGGCGGTGGTGGTGGTGCACGCCTTTAATCCCAGCATTTGGGAGGCAGAGGCAGGAGGATTTCTGAGTTCGAGGCCAGCCTGGTCTACAGAGTGAGTACCAGGACAGCCAGGGCTACACAGAGAAACCCTGTCTCAAAAAAACAAAAAAAAACAAAAAAACAAAAAAACAAAAAAAACAAAAAAACAAAAAAAACCAATCTGCATAGTGAATTCTAGGACAGCCACAGCTAAACAGATCATATCTAGATAGATAGATACAGACAGATAGACAGACAGACAGACATAAATTCAGGCATAGATGGTAGATAGATACATAGACAGACAGATAGACATATACATACATACATACATAGATGATAGACAGACAGATATAGATACATAGATAGATCGGTGATAGATAGATGAATAGGTGAATAAATGAATAGATGAATAGATAAAAGAAAGAATAAACATCAAGACAGAGAGTTGCACTCAACCTGTCTCTGATCACACAGCTAAACAGACCTCTGTATTTCTCTCTCTTTCAAGTAACAGAGCTGAGCCCCTCTGCCTCCCTACACATTCTAGCCTGTGCTACATGGCCCCTTGTCTGTTGAAAAGAAGTAACCACTGCCTTTTACAGAGGTGAGGCGTGGATGAGCAATGCCTTCTCACACGATACCCCTCCCAAGCTCACACTGGACCCTCTCTTCAGGCGCCCCACCCCCACAAGTCCTTCAGTCCTCAGGACTCCCGCAGTAGCTCTGCTCAAGGGATCCAATCCAGCTCACACTGGCTGCTGCTGCCTGACTACAAACTCTATCTTCTCTGCAGGTGAGCCCTAGGAACCACACAGAGGTGACACCTTAGACTACTCGGTCAAGCCAGCCTTGGCCCAAAGGTCTAGCTCAGAACTGTACACGTGGACGGTGTTAACAGCTACCTGCCTGACACTCCTGGTTTGTATAGACCACCCCCCACCCTGGGTTCCCAGAAATGCCTTGTCCATTTCTCTGGGTTCTGGGACTGGTTCTCAAAGCAGAGCATTCCGCATACAGGCCCACTGTGCTGGTACGCCCCCAAGACCCTGGGCAATGAGATAGTTAACACTGACTATCAACTTGACAGGGTCTAAAGTCATCTACAAGGTAGACCTCTGGGCACATCTGTGAGGACATTTCTAGAATGAGTTAATTGAGGTATGAAGACTCCCAGACGTGGGCTTCCGAACGTGGGCAACAAGGTTCCAAGTGCGAAGTCCAAGACTGTGAAGTGGAGAAGACCAGCTGAGCAGTATCCCTCTGCTTCCCGACTGGGGCTGTAATGCGACCCTCTGCCACCACAGATTACAGGTTCCAACTGTCAGCTAAAATAGACCTTAGCTTCCAGGAATTGCTTTTGTTGGATTGTTTATCACAGCGAGAAGGCAAGCAAGCAATATAGGCAGGAAGGCTCCTATAACCTGTCACCCCACCCCCCATGGGTTTGACCTCTCAGCTAGAGGCCACAGCCACACCACCTGTTCTAGAAGACAGGGCTCCTTGGGAAGCAGCCTCAGCCAACATGACTGGTTCCATGGCTCCTCAGCTCACCTTACACCCTGTTACCTTTCCCCTTCACTTCAGCCGTCGGACTTCTGGCAGCCTCTGCTTGGGGGCTAACACCTGGGAGCTAAGACAGATGCTCTCTGTTGACGGTCTCTCTCTCTCTCTCTCTGTCTCTCTCTCTCTTTCTCTCTCTCTCTCTGAGCAAGGAGAGGGGACTGAACATTCCCCGGACTCTCAAAGACTTTATTTTCCAGGAGCCTCTCAAAGCCTTTGAGGGGTATCCACAGATGAGGATTCTGGGAAAGGCAGTGCTTTACCCAGCTCACACAAAAAAAGATGACAATGACCCTGGTCTCCCTGGATGTCCCCTGCCAGCAGTCCTGACAATAAAACCAGCCCTCTCAGTGACTGTGACCCTGACTTGACATTCCATATGCTATCAAATCCCCTCTCCCTCTCCACTAGGCGGCTCCTCTGCTCCAGCCTGGGCCCTGCCTGACTTGCCTGTCTCAGAGCCTTTGTACTTAGCGTCCTGTCAGTCTGAGGTATTCTCTACAGGACGTTCCTTGTCAATTGCAAACTCTGCCTGAAAAGCCAGCTCCTGGTGAAGGCTTTCCTTGACCACAGTGCCTAAAGTGTAGCCTTTCCCACAGACTATGGGATTCCCACCTTAGCAAGCACGTCCCTCTGAGGCCTTTCTAGCTCATGGCTGTGTCCTGTACTGTATGCGTACAGGACATACAAGAGGTGTCAACTCATTGGCAGAATGAATTACTGTGCCCTCCCGATCTGCCCTAGGAAGAACAGCTGGTCTAGCCACCTCAGGTCCAGAGTCCTCTCTCTGGGCAAGCCTTTGTTCCCTGTGCCCTGTGCCCTAGTTCACTCAGAAGGCATCTTCAATACAGGTGGAGCAGGCTGGCACAGAAATTCCAAGATCAGTCCCTTATCTGGTTTCCTGTGAGCCACGCCCCTGGGTGTCCCCAATGAGTCACCTAGAGAGAAGAGAGGCAGAAAGAAGGCTGGTAGCCCTGCCTGTTTTCTTCAGAACTAAAGAAAGCCACAGGTGCTGGGTCAGGTCGTACAGGTTGAGGGAGCCATTTCTCTGCAGGAGAGAAAGGGGCCTTGTGCAGAATTCTAGAACCTACTGCGGTCCCTTTGTACAACAGGGACCCTGGAGGGCTTGCTTCGATCCTGCCTCACCCTGATTCATGCTAAGGGAGGCCCAGACCCAGGCTGTGGGCCGTCTGTCCCCCATAGCCCACAGAGCACAGCAAGCTTCTCCAGGGTGAAGGCCATTCACCGGCTTTCCGGCTGGCCGGGGTTTCACTGTGTTCTCTTCAAAGTATCTGCCTGGAATGTGAAACGAGCCCTGCCCAAAGAACCAAGGAGAAAAAAAAAAACAATTCCGGAAGTAAAAACCTCTGCGTATGTACAAGATA
>NW_022196909.1:27361339-27378028 GCF_008632895.1 Mastomys coucha
AAAAAAAAAAACAGGGCTCATTTTCAAAAAGAAAAATCTGCAAGAGCCTGGTGCGGCAGCACACGCCTGTAGTCATTGCTCTCTAGGTGGAGGCAAGAGTATCTCCGGGAATTCCAGGCCAGTCTGGGCTTCATGGTGACTTCCGGGCTAGCCTGGGCTAGATATTCTGTCTCAACAAGCAATGAAAATCTGTCAGAAACCACTTTGCTTTCGGTCTGCTCTCACCTACCAGGACGTAGAGGAGGGAGAAGAGGACTCCTCCCAGAGAGGTCACCTCCCACTCTAACTCTGGAGGTGTGAGCTACAGGAGTTGGGGGGGGGTGGTTGTGGGAGACACCTATTTCTAGGTCTGGGAGACCAATCTAAGGCAGCTCCTCACTTTGCTCCAGACTCTGGTTTCTTCTGGATCCCCAGAGGGTCTTTAGGGACCCTCTCGTTCGTTCTCCCAGGGAGGCTGGGCACGCCTGGCAGGGAGAGGAGGGGAGAGTTGCTGGGCAGTGCCCTGTGTGTATAAGGAGTGGAGTGTTTGTCATCGTGCCAGGCCCCGGCTCCCAGCTTGGTTTACATATCTGTCCACTTACTCCCAGCAAGTCTGGGCGTGCCCTGCTCTTAACATCCATTTCACAGATAAATCTGCAGAGATGCCGCCGGGTGCAGAGTTCACACTCTGACAGTGAAATACAAAGACCCAGGGGCTGTAGAACTGGGACTCTTTAAGTGCTGATGGTAGAATGCTCACTGAGCATGCTCAAGGCCCTTCCTGGATTCGATCACCAGCACCACATTAAAAACAAAAACAAAAACAGGCAAGGTCCATGCATACTTGTAATAAATAGGAGTACTTGGGAAGTGGAGGCAGGAGGGTCTGAAGTTCAAGGCCACCCTCACCTACAATAGGGGTTTGAGACCAGGACTATAGGAGACCTCAAAAAACAAAATAAAATAAAATAAAATAAAATAAGGGAAAGGGAAGGGAAGGGATGGAGAGATGGCTCAGTGGAGTAGTTACTGCTCAAAAGCCCAGTTCCCAGCACCCACCCACACTGTGCAGTTCACAGCTGCCTGGAACTCCAGAGTTTCAATGGATCTGACACCCTCTCTGGCTTCCTCGGACACACACACATGCACACACGAGGTGCCCATGACACATACATACCCATAATAAATAAATACGTGAATCTTTAAGAACAGAAAAAGAATCAGAGGAAAGGCTTAGAAGACTGGCCCATCCTTACAGAAGGCAAATTACTTCCTCCTCTGCCACCGACCCTCTCCATTCGCCACCACCGCACTGGGTTTTTCCCTGACTCCTCAACAACACTACACACACACACACACACACACACACACACACACAGACCCAAAAGGAGACCCAACAACAGGCTTGGCTTTCTAGAGAGCCAGTGACTAACTGTAAGTTCAGCCTAACCCTCTCAAAGTTATGCCTCAAAATCTGGCCAACAGCAGGGAATCCCACACAGCGGCCAGGCTTAGCTCTGTCCCGGGGCCAATCCTAGCCTTGTGGGTACAGGTCAAACTCATCACCTTTGAGTCCTACATTCTCCCCCTTCCTTTTGTACCCTCAGCCCTAAACTGGTATTCAGAGTGAGCCACACCCATGACCTCCAGGAGCCCAAAGCCCAGCAAGAAAAAGCAGTGTGTGTAAACAGATCTCCAGGATGTCCTGGGCAATGCTAAAATTAGAGATGTTGACCCCTATGATCTCAGGACACATGTGTTACAATAATTCCTCCTGCCTATGGGAAGAGGAGGATCTGGGTGAGACGCACGGTGACAACTTGGAGACCCGGTTAGAAGGAGCAGGGGGAATGCTGGGCCAAGAGGATGACATGAGGGGGCTCAGTTCAGCTCTGTGGGGTGATCCTGAGCATATCATTCAAGAAGCACCCTCGGTGTGGGTGTGGGGCATCAGTATAGGTGGTTCAGATTGGAAACAACCACAGAATTCCCCAGCTGTGGCCAGAAAAATAAACCGTTGGCACAGCCTAGACTGAAGTCTGTTAAAACTACCACATAGAAAGAGGGCGGCCCCTTGGGGCCCGTGGGATGGCTCAGTCTGTAAAAGCCTTGCAACCCCAGAGACCTAAATTTGAGCCACAGAACACATGAAAGGTGGAAGGAGAGAACCAACTCCAAAAGGCTGTCCTCTGTCTTCCACATGCAAGATGCGGGACCCGAGACAGACAGACAGACACACATCATAAACACACAACAACAATTAACTAGTTAAAAGACAGAGGCAGACCCTAGCAGGTATATGAAGTTCACTTAACGTTTTCTTGAGTGAAGTCCCTGTGATTTTGGTTTATTGGGTAGTGTTTGGCTAGCATGCGTAAAGCCCCGGGGTTCTATAGTTAGCATCATATAAACTGAGTGTGGTGGTGGACACCTGTAATTCTAGCATCCAATAGGATCAGAAGTTCAAAGGCATCCTGAGACCCTGACTCTCAAATGAAAGCATTAAAGCACTAGGTGAGAAGATGACACTCCCCATAGCTCCCTGCGCAGTGAGAATGTATATCTAATATGCAACATTAGATATAATATTATTAATATAACATTAATATGTAAAATATACAAATAATATATAAGTGTTACATAAGTATATAATAACATATAAATACTGCATACTACATGTGTATGTTTGTATCCGGGCCATCCTTTGCCTTGGATAACTTAGTAGCAGGGGGTCCCCTCTGTTTAAGACAAGCCAGGGCAGGAAGGGGAGGGTGCCACTGGCCGTCTGCTTCATTTTTAATTTTGAGACAAAAAGACACCAACTCCTTTTCTCCTTTTAATTTTTTTAAAAATTTTATTTCTTTTCATTGTGCATGTGGGGGCCCATGGGTCACAGGGAACACATGAAGCTAGAGAACAACCCTAGAGTCAGGTCTCTTCTTCCACCTTTAAGTGGGCTCTGGGAATCAAACTCAGGATGCCTGGCTTTACCCGCTGAGCTATCTTTCCAACCCCCGCTTTCTACTTTTTATTTGTGTATCATTGCATGCATTTTCTGTCAATATTTTTTTTTCCCTTTAGAGGGGGAGGAAAGGGTTTATTCACCTTACATTTACAGATCATAGTCCATCAATGGAGGAAGTCAGGACAGGAACCCAAGCAGGGCTGGAACCCGGAGGCAGGATTTGATGCAGAGGCCATGGAAGAATTCTGTTTACTGGCTTGCTCAGCCTGATTTCTTATAGAACCCAGGACCACCAGCCCAGGGATGGCACCACCTACAAAGGGCTAGGCCCACCACTCCGATACTAATTGATCAGTAATTGAGAAAATGCCTTACAGCTGGATCTCAATGCAGGCATTTCCTCACCGGAGGTTCCCTCCTTTCCGATGACTCGAGCTTCTGTCAAGTTGACACAAAACCAGCCGGTCCAGCTCCCTCTTATACCCTATGTGGAATAGTCCATAGAGAAAACAATAAAGATGCTCTTGCTGTACCCATAGAGAATGGGCTCTAACAGAGTGTCACAGTCAGGGTTCTCATGCTATAAAGAGACACCATGACCACAGCAACTCTGATTTAAAGAAACAGGAGGAGGAAAAAAGCATTTAATTGGGGCTTGAAGAAATGCAGAGACCAAAGATAAAGAGAGAGTAAAGGAATGGCCAGCCACGAACCAGCACAACATGAGACCCATCCCATGGGCAAGCACCAATCCCCAGCACTATTAATGACAGACACTGTTATGCTTAAAGAAGGAGCCAAGCATCATTGTCCTCTGAGAGGCTCTACCCAGCAGCCGACTGAAACAGATGCAGATACCCACCGCCAAACACTGGATGGAGGTTAAGGAACCACATGGAAGAGTCGGGGGAAGGACTGAAAGCCCTGAAGAGGATAGGAACCCCACAGGAGGACCAACAGTGCCAAATGACCTGGGCCCCTGGGAGTCTCAGGGACTGAGCCACCAACCAGGGAGCATACGTGGGCTGGACCGAGGCCCCCAGCACATATATAGTAGAGGGCTGCCTTGTCTTGCCCCAGTGGGAGAGGATGTGTCTGCAGAGTCAATGATGATTTTGGGGGGGGGGGACATTTTACAAGGTAGGCATGGTGATATACGCCTATAATCCCAGGATTTTGGAGGTGCACCAGGGAAATTATGAATTTGTGGTCATGGGGCTGGAGAAATGGTTCAGTGGTTAAGAGCACTGGCTGTTTGCTCTTCCAGAGGATCCGGGTTCAATTCCCAACACTTGCATGGCCGCTCACAACTGTATATAACTCCAGTTTAGGGGATCTGATACCCTCTTCTGACCTCCATAGGCACCAGGCACGTATGGCAGGCGCCTGGGTGACCTTAAAGCTGCCCTGCAGGAAGGTGTGCACCCAGCATAGCTTACGATTCCCCCATGACTTCATACGTGAAGCCTCCTCCCCTAGTCCTTCCCCATCTATGTACTCTACCCACCTCCAAACACACACACACACACACACACACACACACACACACACACACACACCATCCCTGGCCAAGCCACACGCACTGACGGTGGAATTATATACAAGTGGTTGGGAAGAGTGGCCAGAGTCCCTATAAAACTCCATCAGGGAGGACTATGCAGTGTGGGAAGACACAGGGTGCTGATATAAAAATAATTATTGGGGTTTTCCCCTCTGGGGTGGGGATCAAATCCAGGGGCTGCTCATGCTAGGCAAGTAAGTACTCTTGCATCTCAGACCAGACGTAGTCCCCTTCCTTTCCCTTATCTATTATGCACTGGACACAAAAGCTTTGCCGGCGTCAGTAACACACAGACAAAACTGGGGCCATGCAGGCAAGCTTGGAAGGGCCGCCGCCACCGCCGCTGCCACCTGCAGTCAACATGCAACTTCAAGAAACACGTTGTCCTTAAAGGTTTCTAAAGGCTTGCAATGCGAAGAGACAACCTGCACATGTGTTTGCAAACACTCGTGGGACGAGGGAGACAAAGAGTGAATGAGGCCCCCCCTACCCCCGCCCCCGGCAAGATGGCTCAGCGGGTAAAAGCGACTGCCTCTTACTCCTGTCGATCTGAGTTTGATCCTCAGAGCTAGAGTGGAAGAGAGAATTATCTGCTCCAGAAGTGTCCTCTGATCTTTATTAGGTGTGTAGAGTCCATATAGTAAGATAATAAACTATTTTGAAAAAGCACTTAACACCACTTCCATGCAGGCAAAACACTTAATACACAAAATAAAAATGAATAAATCCTATTAAAAAACAAAACAGCCGGGCAGTGGTGGCGCATGCCTTTAATCCCAGCACTTGGGAGGCAGAGGCAGGCAGATTTCTGAGGTCAAGGCCAGCCTGGTCTACAGAGTGAGTTCCAGGACAGCCAGGGCTACACAGAGAAACCCTGTCTTGAAAAAAAACAAAACAAAACCAGAGACCAAAGCTTTAAAAGAGAGAAGGTTCATGGTGGTAAAACCTCTCTCTCTCTCTCTCTCTCTCTCTCTCTCTCTCTCTCTCCTTTTCTCCCCCTCCCTCTTACTTCCCTCTCTGAGTTAGAGAGAGAGAGAGAGAGAGAGAGAGCACGAGCCACCCTCTTCTGCCCCTCAAGTGCTGGGACTAAAGGTCCATCACCGCCCTGCAGACACTCACACCTTGGGCTGGTAAAGTGAGTAACCCTTGCCCCAGTCTGTCTTCTTGCCAGGGGTGAGGCAGGAGATGGCATCTAGATAATGAGTTTTTCTGTAAATGCTTTTCAATTAGCAGTAAACTCAATCCGGACAAATTACTTAACTGGCAGCGGCCGCCGCTGCCGCCCTGTAGTCACACTCTGGTACCTGGAGCCGTCCCAACAGCCTTGTCCACAGCTGAGTTCTTGGCCTGGGTGGGGAGATTTTTTTTTTTTTAAAGCAGAAATACCACCAGGGATGGCTTGGTTGGTACACAGCAGGCTCAGTTGGCTAAAGAGGAAAGGTTACGATTCTGGATTTTGCTCAGCCTCTAGAAAAGCAGAGTAAAAGCTGACGTAGGGGGTCTATGGGGGTGGGGGCTGGGGCGGGGGTGGGGGTAGGAGGGGCCTGCAAGGGGCAGTGATTCTAACCTTGCAAGCTCTTTTGATTTCATGTAACTATGTTTTGCTCTGGCCAGGTTTTTGGAGGGGAGTTGTCTGTACCTCACCAGGTCCGGCCAGCTCTTACCTCATTCTCTCTCACCACTAGTCCTAAAAAGCGATGCCATGAGTGGGGTGCAAGACAGGGTCTAACACATTCCCATTTTACAGGTGGAAAGGAGGAGGTGAGAAGAATCAGTGGTTATACACTGAAGAGCCGTGGAGGTAAGGAGAGAGAGAGAGAATGGGACCCCCACCTGTCCACCCTTGTCCTCTACTTTCCCTTTTGTCTCTGACTTATAGGCAGGACAAAACTGAGAATGGCTGTGATCTTCCAGGCCCATCCACAGTGCTGGCAGTTTTCAGTCTTGGCTCACACTGTAGTTGTGTGAGGTGCTGAGGCACACACGGTAATAAACACGCGTGCCAAGGCACAGGGATCTGCTGGAACCGTCCAAGTTAATTCTGATGCAACTTTGGGTGCGAGTCTCTGAGTTATAGCTTCAAATCGTCTACCTGACCCTTCAAACTCCCTGCACCACATACCCCAAGTCTCTGCCCCACCATCCACCCCTAGGAGCCTAGCAACACTGCTAATCTTTCACAGTGCCTGGAGTTGGAGAACTGGGCTGGAAGCTAGCCAAAGACTAGAACCAACAGTTCTGGGACCCAAAACAGAGATATCATTTGCCTGCGATATGCCAGTGAGTCTGGGACATAGCAGGACTAGAGTCAAGATCTACTGACTGCCAGCAGGGCCGCCCGCCTTGCAAAGGGGTCCCATTCAGAGGCAGTCTTGATGGCCAGCCCAGCAGCTCCTGCCCACAGGAGAAATGCAGTAAGGAGCTAAGAAAGAGGAGAGGAAAGACGAAAAGAAAGTGGAAGGAGGGAGGGAGGGAAAGAGAGAGGGAGAGATGGTCTTATTTTCAGGGGACCCTTTGGGATCTCTGGACAAGCCCATCTATGTACACACTTCTGGAGAAGTGAGCATAGAGCCAACCCATGGAAGGCTATCCTCATGTCGAGACTGAAGTCCAGTTATTCTGAAATGCCCTGACAAGCCAGGAGTATAGTACATACACCCTTGTGATCCCAGTACCCAATGTGTGGGAGGTGCTTATACCATTCCCGGGCAAAGATTCCTTGCCCATAGTAACATTAATGGTGCCAGACATGGTGTCTCATGACTGTAATTCCAGTACTTGGAAGGCTAAGGCAGGAGGATTACTATGAGTCCAAGATTAGCCTGGGCTATTTAGTGAGTTCTAAGCCAGTCAGAAATGTATAAGATACTGTCTCAAAACAAATAAGCACGCCAGGCAGTGGTGGCACACACCTTTAGTCCCAGCACTTGGGAGGCAGAGGCAGGTGGATTTCTGAGTTCGAGGCCAGCCTGGTCTACAGAGTGAGTTCCAGGACAGCCAGGGCTATATAGAGAAACCTTGTCTAGGAACAAACAAACAAATAAGCAAACACACACACACACAAACACACACACACACCACCACCAGCAGCAGCAGCAGTTAGACTAAGCTACAGTAAGACCCTGTCACAATAATAACAACAATAATAATAGGTGTGGTGTCACATGCCTTTAATGCCAGCACTTGGGTGACAGAGACAGGCACATAGAGAGTCTCTGTCTCAAAAAAGAAAACAATAGCAATAACAATAAATACTAATGAGTATTATTTGTTGTTATTGTTTTATAATTATAATTATACAATAATTATTTCTATCTCCTTTTTTTTTTTTTTTAGCTTTCTGTGGTCTCATCTTGGCCTGTGTCATTTTACTTCTACAACCAGATGTTTAATAATTACTATCCCCAACGACAGATGAGAAAACTATGGTCAGAGAAACGAAGGAACGTCCCCAGGTCACTCAGCTAGGAAGTGGCGGGTAGTAGTCAAAGCCTGGTTGTGCACCACCAACGCCATCCTGATCCTCTAAGGGGAAAGCCAGAACTTGTGGAAATAGCAACACCACCCAGGAGCCGCCAGGTTGTCTAGTGAAATGCCCCACTCCAACCAGAAGGCATGCACACTTCCTCCCATCAAGGAAGAAAGCAAGACGCCCAAGAGAAACAAACATCTTGACCAGAGGGAAGGCACAGGCAAGTAGCAACAGGGGCCAGACTTGGAATTCAGGTGGCCACAAGCACAACAGCCGATCACCTCTGGCCCCGCTGATGGGGGATCACACCCTGAAAGCATGGTAGGCGCAACCAACATCGTACCCGCGCCCTACAGAGCAGCAGGAGGATGCTGGCTGGCGAGCCGGACCCCATCAGGTAAGAGCTCAGCAGCACAGGTGAACAAAGTGGCGTCCTGTGGGCAACCGGCTCTAACCCTGAGGGCTGGGCTGCTGAAACCGAGCCGAGCTGGGGCCGCCACGACACCCGGTTCCCAGGGAAGTGGTGCGAGAAACCGTCGCGCACTCCCGGCGGCCTCTCTTGAGTGGCTGAAGCTGGACCCAACCCTGGGTCGAGTGTAGTGGGGGAGGGCCATCGAGGGAGTGCGGACCGTCCCACACCCCACCCCGACCCCGGCTCCACCGGCTCCATCACTCACCCAGAACACGGTGGAGTAGACGATGAGAGAGAACTTGAGCCAAAGATAGGAGAAGCGCGCGCAGTAGCGCACCTGCTCCGAGTCCCCGCGAGGCATCTTGGCTGCCGCGCGGGGCTGCTGGGCTGCCTCGATCCAGCCACCGCTCCAGGCCCCACCTGCGGCTGTCCCGCGGCCTGGCCCGCCACCCGCGCTTTCTCCAGGGACTGACACAGGCGCGCCGCAATCACCGCTCGGGCCAGGGAGCGGACAATGCCGGCGGCCAATGGGACGCGAGAAGGCGTGTCGGGGGCGTGTCGCGTTGTTGGGGCGTGGCTTCGATAGAAGGGGCGTGGCCTAGGCTCCAGTCGACCGGGCGAGCGGAGGGGGCGAGAATCAAAGAAAGAGCGCTCCGGAGCAGAGATGTCCACGTTCCGAATCCCGGCGTGGGAGCCCTATTGCCGGGAGGGGCGTAGGAGTAAGGGCGAGCGCGCCCAGTTCCGTATTAGTAAACAGGCTTTCGGGCGCTCGCACAGTAGTTCAGGGATAGAGGGCTTGCCTAAGAGCCCG
Source organism: Mastomys coucha (assembly GCF_008632895.1). NCBI lineage: Eukaryota > Metazoa > Chordata > Mammalia > Rodentia > Muridae > Mastomys > Mastomys coucha. The sequence goes on from NW_022196909.1 coordinate 27,370,540, forward strand.
GGTTCCTAAGCACCGTCAAAAATAAAGCTGGCCTTCCACGGGTGTGAATGAATACTGCAAAAAAGAGGTAGGGACTGACAGCGACGGTGGAGGCAGTTAGGAGAAGGCAGAGACAGGCGGATCTCTGTGAGCAATCTGGTCTGCACTATGAGTCCCAGGACATCCAGAGCTACACAGTGAGAGCCTGTCTCGAAAACAAACAAACAAACAAACAAAAACCAAGCAAAACAAAACAAAAAAGGTGCCAGACGTGTTGTCACAGTTACATCTTAGCGCGAACACCTTTAATACCCTGCGTTCAGGAGACAGAAGCAAGCGGATCTCTGAGTATGAGGGCAGCCTGGTCTACATAGCGAGAGTTTCAGGCCAACCAAGGCTATGGTGTGAAACTCTGAATAAAACACAAAACAAACACAGCAAGTGAGTGTGTACGAGTGATAATGACATCCTGGAAGGTCACCAGGCCAGGGTGTACCGTTGGAGCTGCAGACTTCTGGAGACAGATCTGTCCCAGGCCTTTCAACCAGCTGACCATGGAAATTCCCTTTTGGCCCCCAGCTCTGCTCCCCAAATTCTCTCAGGAAATCCTCTTCTAGGTCTTCAATCCCAATCACTACTCAGTCAGCCAGTGTCTGACCTACCCCCAGCCTTGCGTTGGCGGCCTGGGCCACAGGTGGCTATGACTCCGTTTTCCTGGCTAAATGTTCCCAGCTGTTCTTCTGTTGTTTTCCTGTCTCCGGCCTAGCCTCAGTCAGCGCAGAGCCTGAGAACCAGGCAGTCTGTGTTTGTAATTGAATGCATAAGCCGCTAGTCAAAAGCTCTGGAAGTTCCGAGTGGGGTCTCTGGTGGTGAATATGGGAATGGCACCTATAGGCAAGTTCCCTGGGCTGAGAGGGAGGGAGTGTCCAGGAGGTGGGTAGGCCAGGTGCTAATCTTGATATTTCTATTTAAAGTGTGTGTGTGTGTGTGTGTGTGTGTGTGTGTCTGTGTGTCTGTGTGTCTGTGTCTGTGTCTGTGTCTGAATGCCATGAGTGTGTAGGTGCTCTTGGATCCAGAGATGTTGGATTTCTTGGAGCTGGAGTTACAGGTACACCAACAGACGTGGGTACTAGGAACACAGTACTTAGGTCTTCTGCAAGAACAGGAAGCCCTCTTGAGTCTGAGCCATATCTCAGGTACTGTACTTTTTGTTTTGTTTTTAGAAACCTCTCACTATGAAGCATACACACACACACACACACACACACACACACAAATAAATTAAGCGTAAACTGAGTAAAGTAACGTAGACCCTGCCCTTCCTTGTACAAACAGAGTAAAGAGTTTGTGGAGGTGTGCCTTCACATAGAGACAGCACACGGGGCTAAATCCTTGAGTGGGGCACACAGCTGTCGGTTTCCTGAATCCTGTCCCTAAAATGTCCTTGAGCAGGCTCTTCCTACAAGGACAGAGAGTTGAGTCTTAAGTGATTTTACTGAAGTTACAAGAACCGGTTTTGTGGCTACCCGCTCATAAAGGTTAGCATTGTCGCTATCTGCACAGGCCTCATGAACGTGTGCTGAGATTTCTCTTCATGATAACTTGGCAGGAATGTTTAGAGGGAAAACTGTCCTTGTGGGTAATGGCTGCGATGGTGGAAAGAGAAGAAGGTAAGGATTCTACGTAGCTGGTGTCCTTGGGTACGTTTGCAGCTACACAACTGGACCCATGACTCTCTGCGTCTCTGTTTCCCCTTCTCTGAAACATCAATGTCAGACCGTTTCTATTCAGCTCCAACAACCTTAGATTCAACAGATCAGTCAGCAAATATGTATGCCGCTTTCAAGTGCTGCACGCGCTCTGAGGAGAGCTTCCAAATAAGACAGAAGAATCCCTGTCCTACGGAGGAGCTGGGAATGTGGGAATTTGTCCAATGTGTTGCAAAAGCACAGAAGAAGTTTAACTTCAGATGGCAGGTGTATGCTAATGATGTAATGAACTTTCCAGGGAGAAACAGCTGGTGCAAGGGTGTGCACACAGCTTCCGGGAGAGCACGAGAGGGCAGGGCCGGTGACCAGAAAGGAACTCTTCTCTTTCTTAACTCTGCAAAGGACAGCAACTTCTGTCTAGCTGCTGAAGGTAAACCAAACCAGAGACTCTGTTTATTTCCCGTTATAGCGCGGGCCACCAGTAAGGTGTATGTGGAGACCTGCGTGGAGTCTAACCTGCAGTTTAGAAGGCAGCCAGGAAGGTCCAATGATAAGGAGGTACTGAGGTGGAGGCTGTGAAAATGGGGACCAGTGGTTGAATTGGCCTATTTCTAGCTCGCAGGCCCCGCACACCCCAGGATAGTTGTGAATTTGACCCACTAGGAAATCATAAACGTACTCAGAACATTGCAAGAAGCTCTTCTGCAACTTTGTTTGGTAACTTGATTACACACGTCCCAGACTTGCACTTTGTAGACAACAGTGTCCTGTCGTGACATCAGAACAGTGGATTTGTCTGACGGAGGCAGGGCTTGCTGAGGGGTGGGTGTGGCTTGTGAGGAAAGAGATGTCTGGGATCATTCCATAGGTTTGGTTTGGATATGTTTGCATTGAACGAGTAGGCAGATGCACCTGTCATTTACAAAGAGTGAAGAAGAAGAAAGGCAGGTGGATGATGGTAATGGTGGTGGAGTGCTGATGGTGATAGTGATAAGTGATAGTGATGGTGACAACAGTGACGATGATGGTAATGATGATGGAGGTGGTGATAATGGTGATGGTAGTGATGATGGTGATAGTAGTGATGATGGTGACGATGATGGTGATTTAGAATCTCAGAATTAGCTTTTGTTGTCAAGCAACAGCAAAAAAAAAAAACCCAAAAACAAAACAAAAAACAAACAAAATTTCAGGGCCACACCTCTCTGAAAGGAAGAGCAGTTTGGAGAAGATTGGGAGGGGTTTCTTCAGACCAGACATCCAGTCTTTTTCTTGTTTTCCCATCCTGGGCCCTAGGTACATGTGCACAGTCTTTGAGACATCTTCATCAGGAAGTCTTTTTCAGTCCTGTGACAAAATCCTGAAGCCACATGTTGCTGAGGATAGTGTTGGGCTTGGGTCCCATACCATCCTGACTGGCCATGAGTATGACCCCCAGCTCCAAACAGACACCAGCCAGCTCCCTCCAGAGAAAACTGAGATAGACACTCTCTTATGATAACACAGGGTCTGGATTTCCCCAGTGCCTTCCTGCCTACCTTCTTCCTCTGGACCCTCCAATGCTGCCCCCTTTCCTATCCCTCTGTCCAGGGTGGCCACCATCTTGTTTTGCCTGGACTTGAAAGTGGACCCATGGATTTAGGAATTATCATTTCTAAACGGAGACTGCTCCTAATGCACCATATGAGTTTTCCGGGCTGAGGAGTTTCCTGGAATTCAGGACTGTGCGTGTAAACACGAGAGACTCCTGGAAGAATCAAGGAAGCCTGACTTCCCATCCTTCAGCCAGCTCGGGATGCTTGGAGAAATCGGCCTGGGTGAGACAGGCTCTCATGTCACTCAGACTGGCCTCCAACCAGTTAACCATGATTTCAGTAGTTTCAATGAGAAGTGTCCCCCCTAGGGTCGGGCTTTTGAACACTTGATCCCCAATTGATGTAGACTATTTTGGGGAGGTTCTGGGAGGAGCAGCCTTGCTCAGTGGATTTTGAGAGTCCACAGCTCACTGCACTTCCAGCTCGCTGCCCTTGCTTCCTGCGTGCGGTGAGAGACGTGCTTTCTCGGCTTCCTGTTCCCACCACCAGCTTCTGCCTGCTGCCTCACTGTGTGCCTTTCTGCTAGGATGGACTCTTTTTTTGAGTTGGGGGTTGAAACAGGGCTTCTCTGTATAGCCCTGGCTATCCTGGATTCACTATGTAGACCAGGCTGGCCACAAACTCACAGAGATCTACCTGCCTCTACCTACTAAGTGCTGGCACCACCACCGCTTGGCACCATGACAGACTTTTACCCTTCTGAAACTGGAACCCAAATAAGCTCTTTTTCTCCATGAGATGCTTTTGCTCAAGGTCTTTTATCACAGCAACAGGAAAGTATCTGTATTAGTCAGGGTTCTCCAGAGTCACAGAACTTATGGGTAGTCTCTATATAGTAAGGGGATTTGTTGATGACTAGCAGTCTGTGGTCCAACTCCCAACAATGGTCAGCAGCAGCTATGAATGGAAGTCCAAGGAAGGATCTAGCCATTGCTCAGTCCCACAAGGCAAGCAGGTGAAGAAGAGAGAGGATCTTCCTTCTTCCAAATGTCCTTATATAGGTCTCCAGCAGAAGGTATGTGTCACCACTAATACAATGACCTTGTTTTGTATTTGGGGGGAGGTACTATGTAGCTCTAACGGTCCTGAAACTCACAATCTTCTGTCTCTGACTCTGGTGTGGTGGTTTTACACCACAGGTTTTAGTTGACTTTTCATTGATGTAAGAAAACACCGACTGCTGGGTGGTAGTGGCGCACGCCTTTAATCCTAGCACTTGGGAGGCAGAGGCAGGCGGATTTCCGAGTTCGAGGCCAGCCTGGTCTACAGAGTGAGTACCAGGACAGCCGGGGCTACAGAGAGAAACCCTGTCTCGAAAAACAAAACAAAAAAAAAAAAAAAAAAGAAAACACCGACTGTCTTGGTCCGTGAAGAGACTCCATGACCAAGAAAGCATTTCATCAGGGCTTGCTTAACATTTCAAAGGTTTAGTCCATTTTCATCAGGGTGGGTAGCATGGATGCACACAGTCAGACATGGTGCTGGAGAAGTAGCTGAGAGTTAAGAGTTCTATAGCAACAGGATCCAAAGGGGAGAAGGAGAGGGAGGGAGAGGAGGAGGGAGGGGGGAGAGAAAGGGAGAGGGAGGAGGAAGAGAAGGAAGAAAAGATGAGGGAGAGGGAAGAGGAGGATGGGGAGAGGAGAGGGGGAGAGAAAGAGAGAGAGAGACTTGGCCTGGCTTGGGCTTTTTAAACCTCAAAGCCTACCCCCAGTGACACACTTCCTCCACAAAGGCCACACCTCCTGATCCTTCTCAAGTAGTTCCACTCCCTAGTAACTAAGCATTCAAATGTCTGAACCTGTGGGGGTTGTTCTTATTCAAACCACCACGCTGGTGAAAAGCAATTAGGGATGGAAAAGGTTTATTTGGCTTCCCTGCGCCCATTACAGTTCATCACTGAGGAACACCACCTCACCCAAAGCAGCAACTCAGGCAGAGCAGGAACCTGGACGCAGGAGGCGAAGCACAAGCCGTGGAAGAAGGCTGCTCACTGACTGGCTCCCCTAGCTTACACCCTGTTTCTTCCCTTACACCTCCCAGGACTGCCTGCCCAGAGGTAACGTGCGCATGTGTGAGTACAGGTGCCCATGGACTCCAGAAGAGGGTGTAGGGCACCCTGAAGCTGGAGCTAACAAGTGTGTGCTGGGAACCAAACTCAGGTCCTCTGAAATACTCGCAACAGCCAAACCATCTCCCCAACCCCTAAAGTGTTGTTTTTTAAGAAAATACTCCTAAAAAAAAAAAAGAAAGAAAGAAAGAAAATATTCCTGTTTTTATTTCCATTCCCCTAATGACTGGCAAGGTTGAATATATTTAACGTGTTGATCATGATGCGTTTGTGGCTCAGCAAATGCCTGCTTTAATCCATTGTATACATTTGAGTTAGGTCATAGATTCTTCCCCAGGTGAGGGCCAAGGGCCAACAGGCTGAGAAAATGCCATTCATGCTGCTCCTGTGGCTTTGGTGGCAGAGGGTCACAGAAGCAGCCACCAGCCAGAGTTGGCCTTGTTGGGGCCCAACTTGGAATTCTGGGAAAACAGTCTGGGTACTTTGACTGACAGAATGTTGGAGGAGGCCTGTGTGGCTCATACAGGAAATGGCTGGCATCCTAGTCCTTGCAATGGGAGCAGGGGCAGCTGTTTTCAGGAAAAGCTGGATGCTGCCGGAAAGGGAAGACTCGAGGATGATGACTAGGCTCCCCTGAGAGTCTGGCGGTCTAGTTTCAGTTTGTCTTCTGTTATGGTAAGAAAAAAAAAATCGAGGCAAGCTAATTGTGTTGGTTTGCCTATGCTCAGCCCAGAGAGTGGCACTATTCGAAGGTGTGGCCATGTTGGAGGAGATGTAGCCTTGTGGGAGTAGGTGTGTCACTGTGGGCGTGGGCTTTAAGACCCTCATCCTAGCTGCCTGGAAGCCAGTCTTCTGCTGGCAGCCTTCAGATGAAGATGTAGAACTCTCAGCTCCTCCTGCACCATGCCTGCCTGGATGCGGCCATGCTCCCGCCTTGATGATAATGGACTGAACCACTGAACCTGTAAGCCAGCCCCAATTAAATATTGTCTTTATAAGAGTTGCCGTGGTCATGGTGTCCGTTCACAGCAGTAAAACCTTAACTAAGACACTAATAAAAGCACTAGCATTCATTAAATATATAGCTCCAAGGACTGGGAGGTCCAAGAACACAGTGCCACCTCTGCTTGGCATCCATTGAGCATTCTTGCATCATAAGCCAGTAGGGTACCACATGTCCAAGCTCTCTTTCCTCCCACCCAAATCTGCTCCAGCATTATAGAGCTTCTAACATAGGCTAGGACATAGCTCAGTTAGCAGGGAGCTTGCCTTGCATACATGCAAGGCCTGAGGCCAATCCCCCAGCACTACACCAGGCACTTGATGACAAGAGGTATAATTCCAGCACTGGAGAGGTAGAAGCAGGAACATCAGAATAACATGGTCACGCTTGGCTGTCTAGGGAGGTCCAGGCCAGCTACGGTAAGATCCCGTCCCCCAAATACAAATGAACAAAGCCACTGATACCATCACAGGAGCCTCCGCCTCTTGACCTTATCCTGATGGAAGGACTCACTTCCCAATTTCCCATTAACATGGGAATTTGGGGATGAAATTTCCCACATACGAATTCTGGAGGACAAATCCTCAAACGGCAGCTGCTAGGCAGGTGTGGCAAGACCAGGTAAAGGCATTTGCCACCAAGCCAGATGACCTGAGAGATATCCCTGGTATCCACACAGTAGGAAGAGAGCCCTGATCCTCAAAAGCTGTCTTCTGGCCTAAGCACGCACGCATGCGCACACACAAGTACAATTTAAATTTTTAAAATAAAACCAAGTGAGAGCTGCTTCCAGTTCCCATCATGGTCTACATCTGCGCCTGAAGAACCTGAACAGAAGTGCAGGACATTTCACACCAAGAAAACATACATGGATGTGTCAGCCCGGGGCCAGGGAAAGTGGCAAGCCAGTGTTCCGCCATGGGCTGGGTTCTAAGGCCTCGGCAGGCCTCGGTGGTAGGCTTTCGCCATGGATAAAGTAGCACCCTGTGCACCTCTAGATTAAGTGTGCCGGGTCCCCAGGCCTACTGGATGGTCAGAAAGAGCCACAAGAAAGACTATCTCCAGCAGGCAGTGGTGGCGCACGCCTTTAATCCCAGCACTTGGGAGGCAGAGGCAGAGGCAGGCGGATTTCTGA
>NW_022196909.1:27378121-27384579 GCF_008632895.1 Mastomys coucha
AGGAAGGGAGGAAGGAAGACTGACTGTCTCCTGGCTACATTACCACCATGGGTGCTCAGTGCCCGGCCATGTAGAGGTGAGCCCGTGGAAATGCATATTAAACATGAGCCACCAGTGAGCTGTTCCCAGGGCCATTCAGACTGACTGCTGGCAGCCTCACCCACAGCAAGCCGCAGAGCTGGGTCCTTCCCAAGCTTCCAGCAGAGACATTTGATGAAAACCTCACTGGGTCCTGGAGGGGTCAGTCCTGCCCAGGGAGCCTCTCTGTCTCCTTTCTCTACTTCCTGTCTTTTCTCTCAGGACATTTTAACTTCCTCGTCTCTGCGTCCCAGCTTCTACTTTCTGCCTCATGAATTAGTCCCTCGGGTCCCTGCTTGGAAAACCAGAAGGCCCTTCCTTTAACAAAATTCAATTTTTCTCCTATTAACAGGAGAGACTACATAGTCATCTCTTTTTTTTTCCTGTTATGAGATAGCACCAAACCTTTGTGAGGTAAGCAAGTCAGACACTGACTGAAGAGAAGGCTCAGACCTGGAGCCTCCCATACAATCGTACCTCCAGAAATCTGCTGGGCCTGGAACCTGGGTTAGTCTCTACCACCCTGACACTCACCCCGAGGCTGCGCCAAGCTTCTCCGCCCACAGAAAGCAACATTTTTTTTTCTCCCTCTCTGAGCAAATGACCCTACTTATTTCTCCATGACTGCAGAGAGCCTCGCCTCATCAGATTGTCCCAGGGAGTGGCTGAAGAAGTATTAGGGAAGGAGGTTCAGTGTCTTAGGGTTTTTCTGCTGTGAAGAGACACCATGACCAAGGCGAGTCTTATAAAGGACTGGGGCTGGCTTACAGGGGTCAGAGGTTCAGTCCATGATCATCAAGGTGGGAACAGGGCAGCATCCAGGCAGGCATGGTACAGGAGGAGCTTAGAGTTCTTCATCATCTTCATCTGGAGGCTGCTAGCAAAATACTGACTTCCAGGCAGCTAGGTCGGGGGGCTTAACTCCACACCCACAGTGACACACCTACTCCAACAGGGCCACACCTCCAAATGGTGCCACTCCCTGGGCCAAGCATATGCAAACTATCACAGTGCTATTTATTAGTTCAGAGTACAATGAGCTACCTGCTAAGTAAAGGCTGTGAAGTTGGAGAACATTGTTCATTTCCTCTGCTAGAAGACCAAGTCTCCCTCCAGTTTTATGCTTTCACAAAACCAAACCAAACCACACAAACAAATAAGCACTTGTGTTGCTATCTAGGCTGGCTTCAAGCTCCTGCAATCCTCCTACGCTGGCCGTCAGTGTAGATAGGGCAATCGATGCACGCTGCCACACCCATGTGGCTCATATTAAAGAAGATTTTTTTTTTCTTTTTAACAATGATGTGCATATACGTATGTCTGTGTGTGGCTTGTGCGTGTGAATCCAGGGTCCATGGAAATCAAAAGAGTGGTGTGTCTCCACTAGAGCTATGGGTGGCCCTTGGCAACAAGTGCAATGTTCTTTCTCATCCACTGAACTGGCTCACCTGAAATACCAGACAGGCAGGACTTCTATGGTAAATAAGGCCCAGGGTGCCCTTGTGGAAGCCTTACAGATAGGGCTCAGAGAAATGAACTCACTGGGCAGTTTCTGTCATTGTTCAAACATCAAAATGATAACAACGTTACCAGGTTAAAAAGTTGCAGGAAACAAATGCACCCTTACCACGAGACACAATTTTTGTTTGTTTGTTTGTTTTTTGTTTTTCAAGACAGGGTTCATCTGTGTAGCCCTGGCTGTCCTGGAACTTGCTCTGTAGACCAGGCTGGCCTTGAACTCAGAGATCTACCTACCTCTGCCTCTGTTTTTTGTACCTGAAAAAAAAAAAAAAGTCTAACTAGGATGAGAAGCAACGATTAGAGAAATTGTTCAAGAAAAAAATTCTCTTTGGTGAAGAAAAACATTTAAAATATTTATGTATTTTAAATTTCCTCTATTTTTATTCATGTGTATGAGTACCTTGCCTGCATGTATAGCTGTGTATTACTTGCTTGCTGCCCACAAAGGCCAGAAGAGGGCATGAGATTCCCTGGAACTGGACCTACAGCCAGTTGTGAGCTGCCATGTAGGTGCTGGGAATCCAACCCAGGTCCTCTGGAAGAGTAGCCAGTGTTCTTAACCACCAAGCCACCTCTCCAGCCCCTAATTTTATTTTATATGTATGATGTTCTGCCTACATGTAAGTGCACCATATGTGTGCAACACTCAAGGTAGCCAGGAGAGGGCGCTGGGTCCTCTTGAACTGGAGTTAACTTGAACCCAGGTTCTCTGTAAGGACACAGCAAGTGCTCAACCACTGAGCCATCTTCCCAGCCCTAAGAAAACATCCTTTAGGCCTAGAGTTCAGATTCTCAGCAAAATAAAGGAAAATAAGAAGGGAAAATATTAGGTGATGAGGAAGGACTGGGCGCAGATAGAGGGACAGGAGTCATGAAAGAAGACACAAAGCTAGATGGGGGTGCCGGAGAGATGGCTCACTGATTAAGAGCACTGACTGCTCTTCCAGAGGTCCTGAGTTCAATTCCCAGCAACCACATGGTGGCTCACAACCATCTGTAATGGGGTCTGATGCCCTGTTCCGGTGTGTCTGAAGAAAGTCACAGTATACTCACATACATAAAGAAAATAAGGGTGGGCAGTGGTGGCTCGTGCCTTTAATCCCTGCACTTGGGAGGCAGAGGCAGGTGGATTTCTGAGTTCAAGGCCAGCCTGGTCTACAGAGTGAGTTCCAGGACAGCCAGGGCTACACAGAGAAACCCTGTCTCGAAACCCCCGCTTCCCCCCCCAAAAAAGAAAATAAGTTAAATCTTTTTTAAAAAGACAAAAAGAGAATAAAATAAAAATGCTAATTGGGTTTCTGTTGTTGTTTTTGTTCTTTAGTTTCCACTCTGTCACAGATTTTATATTGTAACAGATAAGTGCCTAAAATATATCCAATAGTGAAAGGCTAAATCCAGTGTGAAGCGTCACAGCTTCACACTAGTTAGAAGTTCACTGACATGTAATAAACTTTGGGTTGGTTGAATTTGGTGTGTGATTTTTTTTGCAAGTTCTTTATTATAATAACTATTTTTAAAACTCTGCTCTCTTCTAGCAGGAAGAACCAGGTCCCTGGAGAAATGATCCCCAGGCAAGCATTAGTATTTCATTTTTAACTCAAATGTGGACAGAAGAGAACCGCCATGAATTTGGAGAGGAACTGATTTGCAGATAAGAGTCTGTCTGCTACCACAATCTAGTTCACCTGAACTCAACACCTCAGACGGAAGGAACCCAGTAACCTAAAAAGAGCTCTCCAGAAAGGTTCTGGACCAAACAAAACTAAAATCAGGGCAGAGGCCAAGTATGGCATGGTGTGTCTGCAATCCTAGCCAAAGCTGAAGCAGGAGGATTAAGAGTTTAAGGTCGTCCTTGGCTACCTAGCATGTTTGAGGCCAGCTTAGGCCACTTGAGATCCTGATTCAGAAAAAATAAAAAAATTAAAAATAAGAGTTTATGAGGGTAGCCTGGGCTACACAATAAGACTCTGACTCAAAACAAAACAAAACAAAACAAAACAAAAGCCAACCAAAACTCCTAATCGTTGCCATGTTCTCAGTAGCTGGAGTGTTTCGGGTTGTCATGAGCCAGAGTTTGGAAATTCCAAGTAGAAAACAGTACAAAATGGCTTTGAATGTACTAACAATAGAGGTGTTGACAGTTAAATCCACACAGAAAAAAAATGTGTTGCTATGGGAAATCCCCTAAACCAATGGTTCTCAACCTTCCTAAGGCTGCAACCCTTTAATACAGTTCCTCATGCTGTGGTAACCCCTAACCATAAAATTATATTTGTTTGCCGGGCAGTGGTGGCTCACGCCTTTAATCCCAGCACTTGGGAGGCAGAGGCAGGCGGATTTCTGAGTTCGAGGCCAGCCTGGTCTACAGAGGGAGTTCCAAGACAGCCAGGGCTACATCGAGAAACCCTATCTTAAAAAAAAAAAAACAAAAATAAATAAATAAATAAATAAATATATTTGTTGCTACCTCATAACTGTAATTCTGCTAGGTTGTGAGTCATAATGTAAATACCTAGTATGCAGATGGTATTAGATGATTCCCCCAAAGGAGGTTGAGCCCCACAGGTTGAGAACTGCTGCTCTAAACAGATGAACTGAAAACAAACAAAACAAAACAAAACAAAAAACAGAACTTTGAACAAAGTTCAATGAATTAAAAATTACCTCTGCGGCTGCAGAGACAGCTCAGCAGTTAAGGGCACTCACTGCTCTTGCTGAGGTCCTGAGTTCAGTTCCCAACGTCCACTGTCAGATGGTTCATAACCTCCTGCGACTCCAGCCAAAGACGGATCCCAAGCCTCTGGCTTCTGGGGACACCTGCACACACGCGCACATCACCATGCACAGTCAGCGGAATCTCACTGTGTACCCGCGTCTGGCCTGAAACTCACAGAGACCCGCCTGCCTCTGCCTTCTGAGTGCTGGGGTCGAAGGTGTGTGCACCATAAGGAAGTGTCTCCCCACCTCCTTCCCACGGTCTCACTATGTAGCCCTGGCTGTCCTGAAACTCACTCTGTAGACCAGGCTGGCCTCGGACTCATAGAGATCCACCTGCCTCTGCCTCCGGAGTGCTGGGATTAAAAGTGTGCTACCACCCTCGGTACTTAAATCTTTGTTTTTTCCACTCTACCAGTGGAAAGCTGCTGTGTTCAAGCTGTAGTGAACAGAAAACTGCAGGGCGTCTGTTGACCGAAAGCAGGACTGGAGAGTGAGTGTATAGGCAGCGTGAGCCTTCAGATAATTCTTTTGAATTCTAGGAAAAGCAGCCATATTTCATAAGGGCCTGACAGATGGGCTGGAGCATCCATCCCTGGCGTTAAGGCATTCTCGGGATTGTGTCTAAATTTGGCCTCACGCTGCAGCCATCTGGGGCTCTTTCAAAAGCCCTGCGCCTGCCGCCTTCCCGGACTCTGTTGGTTTCAGGTGTGAGATGGGCATCTGGAGCTTTTGAAGCGCCTCACCTCATCCCAACCTGCTGTAGAGTTCAGGAGCCACTTGGCCTCGTTAGGGCACGAGAGTGGCCGCGGAGAGAGGTTGGTGGGCTAAACGATAAGCTGCTGCACGGACTTCTAGAAGCCGCGCAGAGAGCCCGAGAGAGGAGGAAGACATTGCAGAGAGTACCCTGGCTTCAGGCTTAGGCAGCTGGGTGGAGATGCTGAGATTCCAAACACTGGGAGCGTGGTATGCGCGAAATAGGCCCGCTGTAGAGATGCCATGTGCTTATTATTAGGACCAGGAGATTTGGCTGCGTGAACAGCCTTGACTATTGCAGCCGCAGCCACAACCACCACCACCGCTTCTGCCACCATAGGCTAATGGTGTGGCTTCTCAAACCCCCGTAAGTCACAGGTCCAGACGGGGTGGCGCGCACCTTTTATCCCGATTCATGTTCTGCGTCTGCCCTCTAGTGGCATTGTCTGTGTAGTACAGCGATTGAAGGTACCGTTCCAAACCTTTGCAGGAGGGGTGTGTGTGTGTGGAAGGGGAGGACACGTGGGCGGGGCACATAGAGGGGGCAGGGAGGGAGGGAGGGAGGCACGGAGGCCCCAGTGGGGAACAGGGTGAAAGGGAGAATCAGACATGAGAAAGACGGGGCTTGCCCTTGGTGCTCAGCTGTCAACAGTGATTAAGGGTCTCCGCAGCACTCTCTGTGTCAAGCCGGGAGCCCTGAACAATAACACAGAGAGCGCAGAAGGCCTGAGTTCCAGTCCAGGCTCTGCCAATACACGCCTTCCGAACCTCAGCTTCCTGGCCCAGCTGGGAAACTCTGAATGGCTGTGTGTCTCTATCAGCGGCCACAGTAGAGTTACAAGACTGACCATCCGTGCCCCTCACACAAGAGAAAAAGGAGAGCTGGGGGCGGGGCGGGGCGGGGAGGGGCGGGACACATGCAAGGGCAACAGGAAGTCCTTGAAGGCTCTCTGGAGGTCATGGCATCCCTTTAGTATCTAAGGATTAAGTAGTGCCCGCATAGGTAGTGTCTGTGGGAAGACTTCCTCCTCTTGGGACATTCAGGAGAAACCCCCAGTCTCAGAGAAGCCAGTGGCTAGAGAAGAAAGGGTGTGTGGGGCTTTAACTCTCCCACCATGGACAGCTCATTGTATTTTCCTCAACAGAGATGGGCTGGGGAGGGAAGTGGAAATTTCAGGTTTCTTTGGAAACTCAGTTATATCAGGTGAGGGATGCACGATGTTTGGAAAGAATATGAATATGACCCCACCGACAGTGGGAGGAGTCCCTGGCAAGTTCTCCTTGCTCCGCCTCACTAGTTGGTGATGCTCATGTATTGGTTCTCCTTGCCTGGTATTGCTGATCTTCACTTGTGACTTTTTTTTTTTTAGATTTATTTTTATTTATTT
>NW_022196909.1:27384981-27406871 GCF_008632895.1 Mastomys coucha
GGAATCCTAACTCAGGACCTTCGGAAGAGCAGTCAGTGCTCTTACCCGCTGAGCCATCTCACCAGCCCCACTTGTGACTTCTTAAAGAGTAACTCAGCAAAGAACTATTCATGATATTCTAGTGGCTTCTTGAGCCTCCTTGGACTTGGGCCGATGGGCAGAGCCTCGTGGTTTCTTCTGGATCAAACTGCTGTTGCTGATCTGTGAGTTGGCTAGACTGCAGCTGCTGAGTCATGTTGGGGTTTTGCTGAGTCACGTGGAACTGCTGACGACAAAGGCTGGAACTACTTCTAAACAGGTCCACGTCCCCCTTTGCCCTATTAACCTTTCTTTCCCACTCCCTCTGGTGGGCGGTGGGCTAGAAGGGAAGTTGAAGCATTTAGGAAACCTTATTAAAGTCGGTTTTGAAAAATCTAAGCCTATAGAGGAGACGGTTCAGTCAGTCAAGGGGGTGTGGTACAATCCTGAGAACCTGAGTTTGGATCCCCAGAAGTCTGCCACATACAAGGCAGACTTGGCAATGTACACCTCTAACTCCTGGGCTGGGGGTCGGGGGAGCAGAGACAGAATGATCCATTGGCTCATCAACCAAATGGATGAACTCTAGGCTCAGTAAGAGACACAGCGTCAAAAATCAAGGTGGACAGCCTGGAGAGATGGCTCTGCTGGAGAGACGGCTCTGAATGTAAGAGCATAGGCTGCTCTTTCAGAGGATCTAGGTTCTATTCCGAGCACCATACGGCGTCTCCGTAACTCCAGTTCCAAGGGATCTGATGCCCTCTTCTGGTTTCAAGGCGCACCCACGTGCGTGTGTAATCCCCCAACCCTCTGAAGACACATAAAATAAAAAGACACAGAGCCATCTTTGACCGTAGACAGTGAGAGCTCGAGTGTCACAGCGGTGACAGTCACAGCTCCTGAGTAGAGTCCAGGGAGAGGATTTCAAGGCTCAGAAAGCAACTGTGTGTTTGAGGCCAGGTCTCACAGTCGCCGAGGCTGGCCTGGGTGGAGAAGAAATGGACATGGTTCCAAGCATTTTTTTTTTTTTTGGAATATGTGAAGTTATTTATAGCAAGTATGACAGGGATTAGATGGGATTTGGTATGCGCTAAAGACACACAACACTTTCATTCCTCGCTGTCGCTTGTGTGTCGGGAGGCATTTCTAAGCTCCCAGCTACAAGAGGTCATTTCAGTAGACCCGAGGAACCCAAATGTGTACAGTGAGGGCCACTCTGGTATGATTTCCGGTATAGTCCAGCCATGACGGTGCTAACCTGTGCTCCCCTCCTACGAGTTCGGTAAAAATTTAAGTCAGCAGTTCTCAATCTGTGGGTCTCAGCCCCTTTGGCACGGCTGAATGACCCTTTCATGGGGATCACCTAAGATCATCTGAAGACACGGGTATTTACAGCTACAATAAAAAGAATTTTATGGTCGAGGGTCACCACACCATGAGGAACTGTATTAAAGGGCTGCAACTGATTTTTAAGTGATCTTGTGTAGACCACTCTTAGGTCAATATCAGTGGTCAAGAAAGCCATTTGAACTGGACCAGGTGAGGTGATGCCTTGCTGTAGCTCCAGTTACTTCAGGGGCTGAGGCAGGAGGATCACACATTCAAAGCCGGCCTGGGCAATTTAGTGAGACCCTGTCTCAAATTGGTTTGTTTTTAATGAGGATCTTGTAAGGTACCTAGTCTGTAGAAAACTCGCTGCTCAAGCATAAGAATCAGGGTTCAGCTGGGCAGTGGTGGTGCACGCCTTTAATCCCAGCACTTGGGAGGCAGAGGCAGGAGGATTTCTGAGTTCGAGGCCAGCCTGGTCTATACAGAGTGAGTTCTAGGATAGGCAGGGCTACACAGAGAAACCCTGTCTCGAAAAAAAAAAAAAATCAGGGTTCACTGCCCAAGCACAAGAAGTTTATTCCACAGGATGGAGGTTAAAAAAAAAAAAAGCTAGGCTTCGGGGACCCATGCTTGTAATCCCCAGTGCTTGGAAGGCAAAGGCTGTGGGATCCCTAAGACTTGCTGACCAGCTAACTTAGGCCTGTTGGCAGGACCAACCAAACCAGGTCCCAGCGAGAATCCTGATTTCTTACCAATACTCAGTGGACACTTCCTTAGGAAAGGTGCTGAGATTGAGTACCTCCTCCACACGAGGTGCACATACCTGAACATAAACATAGCCGGGCGGTGGTGGTGCACGCCTTTAATCCCAGCACTTGAGGGGGCAGAGGCAGGCGGATTTCTGAGTTCGAGGCCAGCCTGGTCTACAGAGTGAGTTCCAGGACAGCCAGGGCTACACAGAGAAACCCTGTCTCGAAAAAACAAAAACAAAAACAAAGAACATAAACAGGTCAGAATGGCTCTGTAATGTTTGCTGTTAAGCCCGATGACCTGAGTTTGATCCCAGGGTCCTACCTAATAGAGAGAACCAAAAGCTAGCCTCTGACCTCCACACTCCGCAACACAGCCCTCGACACAAAACAAACAAACAAATGCAATAAAAATAAATGCAAAACTTAAAGGCAAACATAGCCCAGGGGCGGGATGGGGGGCTTACACAGCACCCGTGAGGGCCTCCCTTCACCCTAGCACACCAAACCCAAAACAGCAATGACAAAAAGCTCATTTGGCAAAATGGTTGGTACAATCTTGAGGAGGAGGGGGTTTTTGAGGAGTCTTCAAAGGACCACAGGCTGACTTTAGACTGAGTGTCCCCCCCCCAAAAAAAATTTATCCAAAGTTTTCCCCATTGCCCTAGTCCCCAGCCAGCCTCCTCTCTGAGGCAGGAGGTGGATGTTCTGATTTTATTTTATTTTCTATTTAGGAGGCCGTCTCTGCATCTCAGCCTCCCTTAAACTTGCTATGCAGCCTGACCTTGAACTTCCGACTCTATCTCCCAACTGCTAGATCACAGGTCCTCATCTGCCCACGGGCTCCAGGTTGCTTTAATATGAAAACTTAGCTTTTGTTTTTTCCTGCCTTTCTCCCCTGGATTGGAGGGATGGAATGCAAAAATGTTTTTTTCATTTCCTAAGACTCTCTGAAGATGAAAGTCTGTGTACCCCCGAAGAAGTCAGATAATCTCGCTTCCCCAAGAGAATCAAGAGCCGTGGGTCTGAAGGAAGAAAGATGAGTTTCACCAAAGGGAAGCTTCGTGGTGAGGCCCAGGAAAGCTGGGAAGAAATGACCACAAGGCAGGTCTCTGCCTTCATTTCTCACTCCCCAGATGAGCCCCCAAATTCCTGGGCCCCGGGACGTCTCCCAGAAACAATGCTCCCCTCCCCCACTGCCATTTTCTGGAACCCCATGGAACAGGGGCCTGAGAAACCTCAGTGGCCATCCTGGCACTACCCCACAAGCCTTGGCACTGTGCACAGCATCATGAGCTAGGGAAAGCGACCCTGGGGTTAATGAAGTGGGAACCCATGCCAACCCAACGAGATGGAGCCCACAGTTAAGAGGAAGCCGACTTTCAGAGAATACAGAAACAGAAGCCGGTTTTTCTGCACCCAGGAGTTGTGAACTGAGGTTCATACTCCTTTCCAATTAGAGATCCAGTTAGGACCCTCCCACACCCACCCCAACCTGTCTCAGGATGAGAGTTCATTCCCACGCCCCCTCCTCTGATCCCTCGTCACTGCCCGAAGGCACTAGAGCTCCCTTCTGCCTCCGAAGCTCAAGACTTGAGTCAAGCACTCAACAGAAAGCTCTGGGGAGTTCCCGCTGCCAGCCTGGGACTTGGCTCCTCATCTTGACTGAGGACCTTTGGAAGACAGAGGCATAACCCTTTCTCCTAGCACTGCGCCCTGATCAGCTAGCTACCTGCACAAGTCCTTGCGGGAGAAAGGGGAGGAGTTGGAGCCACTTGGCAGCCTGCGACTGCCCTTTTCCTCACCTCAGCCAGGCCACCTCATCACATTGGCTGGCATCCTGAGTACATGCCAAGTCCTCTCGAAGATACCCAAGCTGGCTCAGGGATGAATCCCCGCTCCCTACTGGGGTGGGGGGGGAGGGTGTCGTTCACCACTTCCTGCTCTGCCTGCCTTAGATGGTCAGATTCTGTGAGAGCTGGGGCTGGGTGTGTGTTAAGAGCCTCTGAGCTCTTGTGTATACCAGCAGGGCGCGGAAGATGTAAACATTCTGGCCTCTCTCCTCTGCCTAGATAAACCTCAAGCTTTTAGGGCAGGGCACCGCCCCAGCACGCTCTGTGTGTTTAAAGAAGATGTCAACAAGAAGCCTGCGATCTTGGCAGGAGCGGGGCTCTCCGTCTCTCAGTTTAAATTTCTGGGCCACTGACTCCCTCTGCCAGGGGGTACACAGCTTACCTCCCCCACAAACCATCCTGGGGTCCTGTCATTTGCAGACAGAAGGGAGCTATCTACGATCCATGGCTCAGGAACGCTCCAGAACCCCACACCTGCCTCTGGTACCCTTACAGAGACAAGGCTGTGTTCATTTTCCTGTTTTACTCGTTTTTTTTTTTGTTGTTGTTGTTTTGTTTTGTTTTTTGTTTTTTGAGACAGGGTTTCTCTGTATAGCCCTGGCTGTCCTGGAACTCACTCTGTAGACCAGGCTGGCCTCGAACTCAGAAATCCGCCTGCCTCTGCCTCCCAAGTGCTGGGATTAAAGGCGTGCGCCACCACCGCCCGGCTTCCTGTTTTATTCGTAATGTAGCTGAAGGTAACCTTGAACTTCAGACCCTTGGAGGCCACGTAGGATAGAGGGTAGCTCCCCGGGAGTAGGACCTGGCTAGCCTTCCCCTCTGCAGTGCTTGCTGCTCTTCTCTGTGTGAAAGGCTGGGCCAGGGCTCTGGGCTTCAGAATCTTGTGGACCTATCGAGAAGCTAATTGAGGAAGCCTTACGGCCGCCAGCTTTTTGTTCCACCAAATAACGAATTTGAGAAAAGCAGCAAAGCCAAGCTCTTGCCTGTGTAGGGACTGAATGAGAATGGCCCGCATAAGCTCACATGCTTGAATGCTTGGTCCCTGTCAGTAGAACTGTTTGGGAGGGATTAGAGGAGGTGTGTCACTGGGCGTGGTCTTTCCTTTGAAGACTCAAAGACTTGTGTTCCTCAGTGCTTGCCCTCCCTGTGATGCGGTTGTGATGGAAGGATTTTTCTTTCTTTCTTTCTTTCTTTTTTTTTTTTTTGGTTTTGCGAGACAGGGTTTCTCTGTGTAGCTCTGCCTGTCCTGGAACTCACTCTGTAGACCAGGCTGGCCTCGAACTCAAAAATCCACCTGCCTCTGCCTCCCAAGTGCTGGGATTAAAGGCATGCGCCGCCGCTGCCACCACCCGGTGAGATTTTTCTTTTTTTAAACTCCCTAAACATTAAGGGCAAACATCTCCAGGTGATCTTTGTGTTATTGAGGCAAGGTCTCATGTAGCCCAAGCTAACCTTGAAGTCCTGATCCTCCTGCCTCCACCTCCAAGTACCGTGATCCAAACTACATTTGCCATCAGCAGGCAGGCAGTCATGATCCTATATACCGAGTCTGTGAAGTATAAAAAGCCTCACGAAGTTGTCCTTTTTAAAATGATTTTTAATTAATTATTTTATTCACATTAATTAACTACACTAATTCATTTACTTACATTGATTAATTATATAATTACTTATTTATTTGCATCCCAAAGGTTGCCCCCAAGTTGTCCTTCTAGTCCCTATTTTGTACGGTCCACATCCATTTCCACCCCACACTGTGGTGACCAGGTGGCCCATGGTGACTGACACTAGTGTCCCACAGGAGGTGTGACCCAGCATAGTCTCCAGGGAAAACACACAGTTGGTCAACCTCGAAAGGCAACTCTTGAGACAGGTTTGGTGGAGGGCACACCTGTAAATCCAATGCTCTGGGGGCAGAGGTGGTAGAATGTCAAGTTTGGAGCCAGCCTGGGCTACATTCATGAGTTCAAGGCAAAGCCTGGACTACATAGGGAGAAGTAAATAAAGACATCCCTCACTGGTATGGAGGAGACCTCACGGGCAAGGCTTCGTGAATTTTCCCTAATCTTCCTATCCTCTTCATTCATATTTGGTTTTCGTTGTTTTTGTTTGATTTTTCCAAGACAAAGCTTTTCTGTGTAGTCTTGGATGTCCTGAAACTCATCCTGTAGACCAGGTAGGCCTCGAACTCATAGAGATCCACCTGCCTCTGCCTGCAGAGTGCTGGGATTAAAGGTGTGCACGGCCGCTGCCATCTGGCTACTCTTCTATGCTCCAAACTCCCTGAAAGCTCATTCCCTTAGTGACCATGGGTTAGATAAGGTTTTAGTGTTCTTGTGCTAGAAGCTTGGTCCCCAGGCCGATGATGTAGACTGGAGGTTGTCCATTAAGACATGAAGCCTGTTGCGAATTGATTAGTTCACTGTTGAGCTAGGTACCCTTAGAGGGGATTAGTGATGCTCTTATGGGGTCCTGGTAGCTCTCCAGGGAGGGTTTTTGTTATAAAGAGGTAAGACTGGCCCGTTCCCAGTGTCTCTGGCTTCTTGTCTGCCTGTCCTGTACGTAGCGTGTTCCTTCCCGGAATCGATACCATAGTGCTTGGTGAGCTTTGAACCTTTAAAATTGAGCTCACTAAATTATCTTTTTTTTTTTTTTTTTTTTTTATAAATTGCCCAGGTTTTTGTCATAACTGAAAACCGACTAGGACATCTCTTAACTGCACTCTTCAGGCCTCTCTAGAGCCACAATGGCATGGACCAGCAAGGCACTCTTGTGAGCACATGCCCCATCTAAAGAGGAGTACTGACATTTTGGAATGCTGTCCTGTCCTTACGCCCCAACCTCTGCCTTCACCCCCACCCCCACCCCCACTCCCACCAGCATCCTGCTGTGTGTGCTATGTGGGACAGTAATTAGCTGACATCCCTGCAGGACCCCCCTCTTGGCCAGAGAGAGCTGCCTTGACAATGGTCCCTTCTTGGGCCACCCGCATCCTGTGGTATGGATCCACTTGCACACCAGAGAGCAGCCCGGAAGGGATTGGCCGTTGCCTGCAGGCCTCAGGCTTCCGGGTCTTGCCTGAGCATCTTCCTCCATCACTGTTTCAATTCCCGCCTTTGCCAAATGCTGGTCTGTACACTGAGCCCTGCTTCTCTGCTGGGGAGCTCCGTGCCAGGAGAAGGCTGGGCAAAGTTTGAAGTGGGAGTCCATAGGGAGTCAGAATGGGGGATGGGGGTGTCTATCCTTCCCTCCCTCCTGGAGTCTTCATGCCAGGCAGAGACGGGAAGCAGAGCCCTGTCTGGGGTGGAACCAGTCTGATTCCTAATGAGTGCGGAGAGTATGTAGGTCCCCTGGAGATTTAGGCATAGCTCTGTTAGATGAAGGCCTTCCTTGTGGTGATCCTTGCTTGTTTATACTGGTTAATTTGATGAGGAATGGAATATATACACTTTATGCAGTGTGAACCAGGGAATTAATACCTTTGCGGGAAGGAATGCCCAGGAAGGGAAGCTCATTGGCTGAATAATTTAGATACGTCATTAGCAGGGAGAACTCCAGGTCTTCATGCTTTTGAGGCTATTTCCACAGACCATTGTCTGTGACATGGTCTCATGTAGTCCAGGCTGGCCTTGAACAGGCTATGTAGTCAAGGATGTCTTCAACTCCTATTCTTCCTGCACTGTGTCCCTGTGCCTGACTTAACCTTCCCATTTTGATGTCCCAACAACAGCAAGTAATTTAAAGTACCTCTCTTCCCTCTTAATGAAGACTGGCCTAAAGTTAAGACCACTGTCCAGGCTGGTGGCACACACTTTTAATCCCGGCACTCAGGAGGCAGAGGAAAATGGATCTCTGTGAGTTCGAGGCCAGCCTGGTCTACAGGGAGAGTTCCAGGACATCCAGGGATATACAGAGAAACTCTATCTTGAAAAAAAAAAACAAAACAAGTCCATTGTCCAGCCATGGACACCAGGCCCCACTTCTAAGTAGCACAGCTAACCGCCCACACTTTGTCGGCCCCCTGCCCCCGCCTCTTCTACCCTGCACCTACAAGCCTTTCCCGCACACTGTTGGAAAGCTGCAAGAATTTATGATTTAAGGAGGAAATAAAAACTCAGATTTAGTAGCTCCAAAGTATAATCCCTGTTACATACACAACGGAGTGGCAGGGGCGGAGATGAACTATTCTGGGCTTCCGAAGCTGGTGACACTCTCTCAGGCACCCCAACTCTACACTGGGGTTGTGGCCCAAAGTTCAACCAAGCAAGCACAGTTGTTTGAATGCAGGAGAGCAGGCTAGCAAGGAGAAAATGGCTTCCGTGCTCACTGCTGCATACTTCACGTCTAGGACAGAGGCCAAACAAGCGTGGGACAGAAACAAACAGGTTGATTGGACACAGCCGCTGCCACTAAGTGATCAAAGGCAGAGACCCTCTGGGTAAGAGACCAATATCAAAACACGGTGGCCCATCCAACAGAGGAAGCAGGCCTCCATGGTCTGGCAAAGATGTGGCCACGTCTACATTAGGCTCAGGAGTTTCAGATCGCTCTAGCTTATTCCAGGGAAGACAAGGAGCCCCCCGAAGGACCTCTTCTCCAAAGCTGGGTCCCCCATCCCAGACGTCACGCATCAGTGTAGCCAAGAGAGCAAATAACAGATATTAGGGCATTGTTGAGCTCAGGAAATTCACAATAAGAACTGTTTTGAGCTAGGTTAGGTCATGGTGCTTCACACTTTTAATTCCAGCCCTGGGGTGGCAGAGTTTGAGGCCAGCCTGGTCTAATAGAGTGAGTTCCAGGATAGTCAGGGCTACACAGAGAAACCCTGTCTCAAAAAAAAAAAAAAAAAAAAAAAAAAAAAAAAAAAAAAAACCAGAATGAAAGAAAAGGGCCTTAGGGTATGCGGCTTAGCATTGTTTGTATCTTAGAGTTCTTTAGTGACTTTCCCCCACCGCAGACTCAGGACTGGGAGTGTATGTAGCTCACTTCATAGAGTGCCTGCCTAGCACGCATGAGCCTTCAGCACTACTTAAACTAGGCCAAGCAGCACACGGCTCAAATCCCAGCATTTGGAGGATCAGAAGTTCAGGTCACCCTGAACTAATGGCATATTTGAAGTCAGCCTGGGTAACATGAGTTACATGGTCTCTTTCAGAGAGAGAGAGAAAGAGAGAGAGAGAGAGAGAGAGAGAGAGAGAGAGAGAGAGAGAGAGAGAGAGGGAAGAGAGAGGGAGAGGGAGAGGGAAGAGAGAGGGAGAGGGAGAGGGAGAGAGGGAGAGAGAAACTTGAACACCATTTGTCCAAACAAAATGTCTAATTTTTATACCCAAGGAAGCTGAGGCTTGAGATGAGAAATGGCCATGATTGTCTAGTCAGAGGGCAGATAAGGGGTAACCCCAGAAACCCAGAACCTGGCCTTCATCGCTTATCTGACACCCCATCAAGTCCCCCCTCGTA
The DNA here is from genome assembly GCF_008632895.1 of Mastomys coucha. Classification (NCBI taxonomy): domain Eukaryota; kingdom Metazoa; phylum Chordata; class Mammalia; order Rodentia; family Muridae; genus Mastomys; species Mastomys coucha. Next base: position 27,394,388 of record NW_022196909.1, read on the forward strand.
CCCCAGGGTATTTCTGAACACTGACACTTTCTTTTTCAAACAGAGTGAATGGCTTCTCCAGGATTCCCAAGCCGGCCCAAGTCTCTCTCATCCCCAAATGCCAATGCCAGTCAGTGTGCCCCAGAAGCTGCCACCTGGCACAACACTAATGTTCATATCCTCTAGGCCACCCCCCAATCCAGGCTGTGCCTCGGTCCCCAAGGTCTCCCCCTGCTTCCCAGCAGGTCCTAAATCTTTCAAGAGACAAGGCCCAGCCATCCAAGCAGGGGGTAGAAGGAGGGCGGGAGCAGGCAGCACCTCTGCCAAGGCCCTTGTCTGCCCTCCTGGGAGGAGCTGGGAGCAGCCGCTGAGGGCTGGCAGCGTTGGGAGCCTGCACTGCAAAGCTTGGAGATCAGCCTACTGCACGGTGGACTCCTAGGACCCACAGACTCGCCACCCCGTACACATCCCTCATCTAGGATGTACCCTGAGTAGCATTAAGAGAGATCTGAATTCCAATTCTGGCTTATCACCAACTTCCTGAATGTCGGTTGCTGGACATGTCTCTCTCAGCCTTTCAACTCAGATGTGAAAGATCGGAACCCAAAGTGTGATCAGGACGCCTTCTGCTCCGAGACTGGAGTTTGAGTTCTTTACCTCCACTAGATGCTTGAACGTTCTGCCTGGGACCTTGCTTTCTGCTCTGCCTGACTCATTTCTGCTTGAGCTGTAGGCGTGGTCCTCTGGCTACACGTGCCTGCTCTCGGATCGTCCTCGCCCCCGTAAATCTACACGCCCAAGAGGATTTCTCTTCTGTGGTAAATCGAGACGGGACTCCAGGGCCAGACCCTGTGTTCCAGGCCCAGAATCAGCCATGGGGGCCCGTGCCAGTATTACTGACACCAACATTTTGTCTGGCCTTGAGAGCAACGCCACGGGGGTTACAGCCTTTTCTATGCCTGCCTGGCAGCTGGCGCTATGGGCTACAGCCTACCTGGCCCTGGTGCTGGTGGCTGTAACAGGCAATGCCACAGTCATTTGGATCATTCTGGCCCACGAGAGGATGCGCACGGTCACCAACTACTTCATCATCAACCTGGCCTTGGCAGACCTCTGCATGGCGGCCTTCAACGCGACCTTCAACTTCATCTATGCCAGTCACAACATCTGGTACTTTGGCCTCGCCTTCTGCTATTTCCAGAACCTCTTTCCCGTCACAGCCGTGTTTGTCAGCATCTCCTCCATGACCGCCATCGCTGCGGACAGGCAAGAGTGGGTGGGCATCTGGGGAGGGGGGCGGGTGTCTTGATGGGGGAAGTCCCAGGGAACTGCGTAGCAGTTTTGGTTCGCAGCAAGAAGGCAAAGGGATGTGGAGCCAAAGCAGGGAGAGTCAGATCAGACACAGAATGGTTTCACCCGAGGGGCTTGCTCAAGGAAGATGTTCCCAGAGACTCTTGAAGTGCAGGTCTCCTTATCTTGCTCTCGTCCTATGAGGAAATTGCACATGTTGCTTTTTGTATATAGAAAAGGGTGGGATGTTGCATAAAGTTAGAGTGTTGCATCTAGGTTATAACAATGCTTTTTTTTTTTTTTTTTTAATGATCCCAGCCAGGGGAGGAGGTCACCAACAGTGAGTGATCTTTAAGGAGTGGGCTAAAGATGCAGTGAAGGAAGATCACCTTCTTTAGTGAGAACTTCCGGGACTGGCAGGGCTGGGATGGGGTGGGGGGATGGGACTCTGATGGAGAGGCACTAGGATGGGGTATGGCAAAGACACAGGAAGTACAGGGGGAACAGAGCCATGGGACCCTCTGGCACATAGAGTCCAGTTAGATAGATGTAAGCCTCCCCGTCTTCCAGAATCCCCACTTTTCCAGAAACCTTCACCCACGGCCTCTCACCGCTGAAATATAGATTTTTTTTTTTTAATGGAGTTCTCAGATATTTCCTTTGAGACCATGTTTTCTATTCATTCAAAATGAAGTTTGGGGCTGTAACTCGGCAGAGTGCTTGCTCAGCTGGGTTTGGTCCCCCAGGACTGCATCAATCAGGTATAAGAGGGTGATGTATATTCCTGTCATCCCCTACACTCTGAGGTAGCAAGAGGAGGGTCAGAGTGACCAAGATCACCCTAAGCCGCCTAGCCAGTTGTCACATACAAAAAAGTTTGAACACCATTCATATGAGCCCAGCTTCTAACTTTACACACAAGATCCCTGAGGGATCAGGATAAATAGGATTTAAGGTCAGCCATGGAGTTAGGGCAGAGCCAGGGGCCTGGACACAGCCCTCTGGGTGGTGGACTCAAAGAAGTCTTGCAAAAATCAGGCCGGTGCCCGCTGGACATCCTTTCCTCCTCCCTGGGTCTGGGTGAATCCCACTAAACATTTCTGTTCAGTTAGGCAACGGATTTAGGATGCTTCCTCTGTATGGGGCACAGGTCCAGGGGCTGGGGAACTTCCATCAATAGGGGTGCGGGCAACTTTAGCACATGGACTTCTAGAGCCGGCACTTCAGAGCGAGGCTGGGTGGCAGAAGGCTCCGTGAGAGCCTAGGAGCCTGGGAGCCTGGAAGTCATGCAGGAGGCTAACGACTGGTATTTCAGAGGAGGGGTTCTCTGATCATGTGGACAGCACCTGAGAGGCTCATCATTCTTCCTCTTTTTAAAATTGCTATTACGTTTGTTTGGTGCGTGTGCATGTGCATGCGTGTGTGTGTGTGTGTGTGTGTGTGTGTGCATGCTAGCATACACATTGTCATAGTACACCTGAGAAGGTCAGAGGACAACTTGCAGGACTCAGATCTTTCTAGTCCTTTTGGAGGATCTAGTCTTTAGTTGGTTCTGGAGCTTTGAACTCAGGTCCTCAGACTTGGCAGCAAGCACCTTTACCTTCTCAGCCATGCTATTGGCCCCTTTTCTCTATTTCTTCACTCAACAAATATATACTTACTGTCTGCCAGGTAACTATTGCTCTGGGTTTTAGATGGTGAAAACCCAATGTAGCCTTTAATCCCAGCACTTGGGGGCAGAGGCAGGCAGATTTCTGAGTTTGAGGCCAGCCTGGTCTACAGAGTGAGTTCCAGGATAGCCAGGGCTACATAGAGAAACCCTGTCTCGAAAAACAAAAACAAAAAAAAACAAAAAACAAAAACAAAACAAACAAAACCCAATATAAATGTTCCTGCTACGGTAAGATTTTAAGTCCTAAGCCTACAAATATTTTGTTGTTGTTGGTTTTGCCTTTTTTGTTGTTGTTGCTGTTTTGAAACAGGGTTTCTCTGTGTAGCCCTGGCTGTCCTGGAATTTCATTTGTAGACTAGGTTGTCTTCGAACTGAGAAATCCACCTGCTTCTGTTAGAGGAGTGCACCACCACTGCCCATCAAATAAAGAAATCGTAGGTTGTATTTTGAGTTCATGAGTGTTGTGAACAACTATTAGCTAAAGAGGAAGGATCTCCAGGTGCCGGGATATGTGTGCCAGGGAGGGACAGCTTTTTCATGCAGTGGTTCTCAACCTTCCTAATGCTGTGACCTTTTAATACAGTTGCTCTTGTTGGGGTGGTGACCCACCCACCCACGCACCATAAAATTATTCTCATTGATGCTTCAAAGCTGTAATTTTACTACTGTTATGACTTGTAATGTAAATATTTTTAGAGACCTGCCAAAGGTGGGCGTCGTGACCCACAGGTCGAGAACCTCTGGGTTACAGGCTGCCACGGGCATCAGGGTGGGTTTCACTGGGAAGCTGGGATCCAAACAAAGATGAGTAAGAGATCGCGGTCAGTCTGGAGAATTCTAGAGGACAAATATTTCAAGCAGCAGATAAGATGGTAATGTTCTGTGCTTAGGTGGGGACGCCTCTACTTCAGCAAACAGGGGAAGCATACAATTCAACGCCACAGACTATAATCTCAGCCTTGTCTCAAAGTTCAGGCTCATCCCAAAGATGAAGGGCCCATGACCCTTGACCCTTGACCCTTGACCCATGACCAAAGCCCTCTCTGATGAATTGAAAACATTGAGTACAGGAGTACTCTGATTCCTGTGCACATGTGCCCCTTCCTCCATATGACCACCCAAGAGTGACCCGTCATCATAGAGACGGAACTGGAGGCCCAGAGAGCTGATATTTGTTCAAGATCTTGTCAGGAAGCGTGGGGACAGGATTTCAATCCAGATCAGCCTGATTTTAAACTCCCAGGGCCTGACCCTCTACTAGTGGGGCATGAGCCGCCACATCTGACCCTCATATTAAAAGCTTACTCTAGCTGGCTGATAGTGGCACACGCCTTTGTTGCCGGCACTCAGGAGGCAGAGGCTGGTGGATCTCTGAGTTGGAGGTCATCCTGGTCTACAGAGTGAGTTCCAGGACAGCCAGGGCTACACAGAAAAACCCTGTCTCAAAAGAAAGAAAGAAAAGAAAGAGGGGGGAGGGAGGGGGAAGGGAAGGAGGAAGGAAGAAAGAGAAAAGCTTGCCCTGCGCTTAAGGAGCTAGCTTGGTCAGTGAAGAGCTTGCAGCATAAGCATGAACCCCTGCGTTCTAACCCTCCCCCCCAACCCCTACACGTACATGAACAAAATGAGCGCTGCTAGCACACACTTACCATCCCAGAGCAGGAGAGGTTAGAGACAGGAGGATCCCCATGCTTGCTGGACAATCAGCCTAGCCAAGCAGGTGAGTTCCAGACCCTACCTCAGAAAACAAGGTAGCGGGGTGTCTTAAGGAACAACAGCCATCCCTCGTTGGTCTCTGGCCTCTGGGTGGTGTGCACACCTGCACAAGCACCTGCAGGCACACAAGGATTTCTGCTTGGCATGGTGGTGCATGGTTCAGCACTTGAGGGTGGAGGGAGGCAGAAGAACTAGAAAATCAATTTCGTCCTAACGTATGTACGGAGTTTGAGGCCGGCCTGAGTTACATGAGAACCCTGTCTCAAAAACCAAATGAATAGTTGGGCGTGGTGACGGAGGCCTTTGATCCCGGCCCTTGGGAGACAGAAACAAGCAGTTGCTGTGAGTTGGGGGCCTGCCCTGGCAACATAGTAAGAAAATGTCTCAAAAAAGAAACCAAGTGAACAAACAAATGTATCTTATTCTAATGAAGGGCCCTGTGCACTTGTCTATGGCTCACAGACTTCTGACACCCAGTGTCTCCAATCTACTCCTCTGTCCTTCTGCTAAGGGAACCAAGCCTTAGTTAGAATGTATATAAGGACGGGTGGGACTTCATCCTTGGTGGAAGATGCCTTTGGAACTTTTAGCCATGGGGAAGCAAGCAGTGGTCCTTCCTCATTCGGGCCCTAGGCTGATGGTCCCCACTAAGCGCAGTGTGCTCCCATGGTGGCTGTGTGGACCCTGGAGTACAGGGTTTCAGGGCAAGCCAGAGCAAGCTGGGACCAACCAGGACTCAAAGTCAGCGCTGCCCAGGTCTCCTGACGTGGAAACATGGAGATGATGCTCACTGTCAAGGTTACTGCACTTCGCCAGGCTCAGGGCTCAATGAGTACACCTCAAGTTCCCATAGCACCCCCCAAACCCCAGAGAGACAGCATCTAAACCTGTTCTAGGCAACTTCATCAAGAAGGTGGCCTGTAGCTGGGCAGTGGTGGTGCACGCCTTTAATCCCAGCACTTGGAGGCAGAGGCAGGTGGATTTCTGAGTTCGAGGCCAGCCTGGTCTACAGAGTGAGTTCCAGGACAGCCAAGGCTACACAGAGAAACCCTGTCTCGGAAAAAAAAAAAAAAAAAAAGGTGGCTTGTGACTTCTGTGAGTACAGAGAGGAGGAAGGAGCCCCAGGGAAGGGTGAGAAGGAAAGACTCACAGAGGGTCATGCAAGCTGATCCTCTGCAGATTGGGTAGGACTCTGGCATCTGCACACAGGACCGCTGTGTGGACAGGAGCTGGAGGGTGTAAGCCTGGACCAGAAGATGAGGAGCGGGTATCTGTCGTGAGGATGCCGGCTGCTGATGTTGTACTCTGCTTCTAGGTACATGGCCATTGTCCACCCCTTCCAGCCACGGCTCTCAGCCCCCAGCACCAAGGCAGTCATCGCTGGCATCTGGCTGGTAGCCCTGGCTCTCGCCTCCCCACAATGCTTCTACTCCACGATCACTGTGGACCAAGGGGCCACCAAGTGTGTGGTGGCCTGGCCCAATGACAACGGAGGCAAGATGCTCCTACTGTAAGCCCCATCCCAGTGCGCACGTACTTGTATGTTACTTGTATGTTGGTTTGTCTGTGTGTGCCTAGGGATATGAACACTACTCTGCAGCTATATATGTGATCATGTGAGTGCAGGTTTATACGGAGGTTCCTCAACCAACAGTGAGAGGTTGGGGTCATGGCTCGGTGATAGGCTGCTTATCTAGCATCCAGGAAACCCTTAGTTGGGGTCCCAGCACCACACAAGCTGGGTGTGCCCGTACACACCTGTAATCCCGGCATTTGGGAGGTAGAGGGAAGAGGATCATACATTCAAAGCCATCCTCAGCTACCTAGCACGCTCAGGTCAAGCCTGGGCTACACGAGGCCCTATTAAAAAAAAAAAAAAAAAAAAAAAAAAAAAGCAAGCATTAACAATGAGTCTGCATCCCAAGAACCCCTTGGTAAGTGGGAAATAACTACGTTAGGTGTGGGTAATGCCCTCGTAACTGACCTGGTGGCTAACTGGGATCGTCAGCTCACTGCCTCTGCCCAGCTTCCTGAGAGCAAACAGAAAGGTAAGAACTTAAGGGGTAGCTTTTGCTGAACGCCTTGTAACATTTCCTTCATCAGAAAGTCAAAGTCACTGGATCAGAAAAATAAGTTAGGGACCACCCACACTAAAAGTTATGTCGAGTGGCAGGCCCGTTGTAAAGCACTTTGTAGACGCAGATGTTTTTGATTCTTTGCATGTTGTAGAGCATTATATTTTTAATTTATTTCATTTTTATTAAATCACTTTATTTTAATTTTAATATTTATATTAATTTAATAAAACATCAATCATAATATTTATTATTTATAGTGTAATCATTATAACAAACATTATACTCTTTTTATTAATTTAATATTTATATTAAATTGATATTTTGTTTATTTAATTTTATTTTATTTTTTATTTTTGTTTTTTTTTTTCAAGACAGGGTTTCTCTGTTTAGCCCTGGCTCTCCTGGAACTCACTCTGTAGACCAGGTTGGCCTCGAACTCAGAAATCCGCCTGCCTCTGCCTCCCAAGTGCTGGGATTAAAGGCATGTGCCACCACTGCCCAGCTGTTTATTTAATTTTAGACAGTTCTGTCCTGTCACCACCACACCTGCTTTACGTGGTACATGGGGTGGAACTGAGGGCCTGGTTGTGCCAGGCAAATACCCTATAAACCAAACGACATTTCCAACCTCTTGTTTTGCTTTTCTGGACTGTCTCACATAGCCTAGACTGGCCTGAAACTCTGATCCTCCTGCTTCCTTCTCACAAGTCGCTGTGACCACCACATGTGTTATAGTCTTCCATCTTGGTGGTAGAGAAAGTATATTACAAGATGTGCCCAGACAGCACCATCAGTGAGCACTGAGGCAGGCTGCTGAGGCAGGGGAAGCAGATGCTGGCAGCTGCTCAGTCAGGCTGCCACCTCAGTAAGGTGGGGCATCAGCCCTTTGCATGTACAGATGGAGTGTGTAGCTCTGCACACCTCACACGTGCACTGACTGCACACACGTGGTGTCTGTGTGGGGGCTAGTGATGGATGTGCGTACCTCTTAGAGAATGGGTGTGTAGTCTGTTTGGAAGTCAATGCTAGGCGGCCATGGCAGCTCCCCTTGTAATCTCAGTACTCAGGAAGTAGGGTTTGTGATATAGAGCAAAGTCAGCTGTGATATAGAGCAAAGTCAGCCGGACTAGCCAAGTCAGAGAGCCCTGGGTTCAAACAAGAGATCCTGCCTCAAAATATTAGGGAGAGAGACATCAAGGAAGACATTCCATGTCAACCTCTGGCTTATACACACACACACACACACACACACACACACACACACACACATGTACCTATTCACATGCAGATGCACATACACACATGCATGTCACACACACATACACATGCTTTTTTATTTTTCTTAAGAAGTCACATGGTGCCGGGTGGTGGTGACGCATGCCTTTAATCCCAGCACTTGGGAGGCAGAGGCAGGCGGATTTCTGAGTTTGAGGCCAGCCTGGTCTACAGAGTGAGTTCCAGGACAGTAAGGGCTACACAGAGAAAAAAACCAAGAAAAAAAAAAAAGTCGTATGGTGGAGGGGGCTCCCAGGCCCATTCCTTGCTGTTCCAAGGACCGCTCCCCCCTAGTAGGCCTGCCTGGGAGACAGAAGGAAGCTTGCGGCTATCTGAGGGGGCCATGGCACCCTCAGAAATGGAGCCAGTAATGTGCCTCCTGCATAGTGTCTTCCTCAAAGGAAATGATGAACTTCAATACAACCCTGTATATTGGGTCTCAGCAGGCGCAGTGGTGTGTGGGCCTTGCTCAAAGGTATGTGATGATACAGCCATGTACCCAGTGTTGAGAGGAAGGAAGCAGAGGACATGGAGGCTATGAATATGGATTCTCAGGCTAGAAAGATGGCTCAGTGGTTAAAAGCACTGACTGCTTTTCCAGAGGTCCTGAGTTCAAATCCCAGCAACCACATGGTGGTTCACAAGCATCTGTAATGAGCTCTGATGCCCTCTTCTGGTGTGTCTGAAGACAGCTACAGTGTACTTACATATTATAATAAATAAATCTTTGGGCCAGAGTGAGCGAGTAGGGGTCCTGAGTTCAATTCCCAGCAATCACATGACGGCTCACAACCATCTGTACAGCTACAGTATACTCATATTCATAAAATAAATAAATAAATCTTTAAAAAATTGGATGTGGATTCTCTACTGCCCATCTCTGGACATGGCCTTTTCTGTAGTGTGGTTGGTTCCTGTAATTCTATACATATAATATCATATATGACCTAGCTACTTAATATAAGTATATATTCATGTGCACATATATCCATTCCTGCACATATAACATACCAATGCACAGAGATGATTCTGGGAGAAAACATACATTGTGAACGGTGGTGGGAATATTAACCTTTGTGCTTAATATAGTTATCTGAAACAGGGCCTTCTGTATTCCAGGCTGGCCTCTAATTCACTATGAATGGAGAATTAATCATGAACACCCTACCCTCCTGCTCCCATACATGGGCTGTTGGGATCAGGATCACAGGCATGTGCCACTATACCCAGCACACCATATGAATTAAAAAAAAAAGCATGAAAGAGACAGAGTTGTGTGCATACTATGCCACTGTCTGATTTACATGTGGCTTCCAAGGATCCAACTCAGGTCAGCAAGCCTCGATCCCCACTGTCTCACTAGTGCCAGAGTTATACTTCATACGTTAAGCAAGCATAACATTTGGTTAGCTTTCCCCCTTTTTAGCTTTTTCCATACCACGGAAGAGCTGGCTGACGCTGGTTAATTTTTGCGAGGAAAGCCCAGAGTTTGCATATGTGCTAGCAAATGTTGCCTTAATTTTTCTTTAAACCGAACTCCGGGGTGGGGCTGCAAGGTGGTGTGTGGGATTCGGGGACCTTAATCGTGGGTGGGTGAGCATTGGTGGATCTGGCCACCCACTGCCCACCCAGGTCCCCGGCTTTCCCTCCAGGTATCATCTGGTGGTGTTTGTCCTCATCTACTTCCTGCCTCTGGTGGTGATGTTCGCGGCTTACAGTGTCATAGGCCTCACACTGTGGAAACGGGCGGTACCAAGACACCAGGCCCATGGAGCCAACCTGCGCCATCTACAGGCCAAGAAGAAGGTGAGTACCGGAGGATGGGGGTGGGGCGGGGATTAGGGGGTGGAGCTGGGTGTGGATGGGGAAAACTGCTGCAGGGAGCCCTCGGGACCCAAAACCCACCCGCTAGGGGGTGCTAGGGAGCACACAACCCAGGTCACTGGGCATCTCAGAGAACCCGTATAGCAACCCCCTCACGAGTCTTAGCGATCTGGGGACCAATGCTAGACCCATCACTCCATGTTCTAAGAGCTCTTATCATAGCAGGCAGGGACATCACCCAGGTGTCCCTCCTACTGGGAAGTCGGTCTCCAGCTTGCCTTCCAGTAGTCCTCAGGGGTACAGAGCAACGTAGGAAGAAGGCACCTGCAGATGCCAGGCATGCAAGATGCCGGGCTGGGGAGGTTCTCAGGAACCCGGCCTCTAGGTAGAGGATGGGGTATTAGGTTGGAACTTCACGCGTCTACACACATAGAAGGGCTAAAGCAGACCAAGATCCCAGGGAAGGGTGGCTTGGGTCCCAGAGCTTGGACCTAAGAGAGCCGTCCAGGCAGAGAGGTGTTCCAAGAGAAAAGAATCCCGGACACCTGAGGGGACAGTGGACCACAGAGCTGGGCAGCTACATGGGAGGATTTCAATGGAAAGACAAACCTTCCCGTGGCCGTGCCATGAGGCGGTGGGCTCTGGAGCATGCGCCGAATACGCATTCCAGGGGATGGAGGCCAGAGAGGTGGATGGGATCTGACGGCAGAAAGCTGTCAAGGTTGTGGTGAAGGGTACCCCCCACATTGGTTCTAGGAGAGTTAAGGCTTGGGACTTAGGGTGCCCAGGTCTGACTCACGTCTCTCTCTTACCAGTTTGTGAAAGCCATGGTACTGGTGGTGTTGACGTTCGCCATCTGCTGGCTGCCCTACCACCTCTACTTCATCTTGGGGACCTTCCAAGAGGACATCTACTACCAAAAGTTTATCCAGCAGGTCTACCTGGCGCTCTTCTGGCTGGCCATGAGCTCCACTATGTACAACCCAATCATTTACTGCTGCCTTAACCACAGGTAAGCCCCACCCTAGCCCCGCCCTCTGCCCGCAGGGGAGGAGCCTCCACTCCAGCTCCTCCCAGAGGCTGGAGCTGCCCCTGGCACCACTTAGGAATGCTGCCCTCCTGATTAGCCCACAGCATCACTCTCCCTGTGGCGTGGATCTAGTCCGGGTCCCATCTCCTTCCAAAAATCTTGTTCTCTGCTGGGCCTCAGTGCCTATGTCTGTCCTTGTCTCTTCTGGGGTCTGCATCGGGAGACAAGGGAGAAGGCAGAGAGTGGAATCGGAGAGATGGAGGGAAGGAGAGAATAGGGAGAGGCAGAAGAACGGAATGGGAGGGAGAAAGAGCCAGGATGGAAGGACTACCTCTGAGATGGCTTTTTCTCCTTTTTTTACGGTGTGTGTGTGTGTGTGCGTGTGCAAATGAGTGTGTGCTACAGCACATGGGAGGGGGTCAGAGGACAAGTCGTAGCAGTTGCCTCTCTCTTTCTACCATGTAGGTCTCTGAGATAGAACTTGGGTGGCCAGGCTTGCAGCAAATGCCTTTTCCCACTGAGCCATCTCATCCGCTCAAAGAGCTGCCTCAAAGCACTTCGTCCTAAATTGTGCCTGATCCGGGTGGGCAGGTGTCTAAAGAGGCTGGGGGCGGGGCCGGGGGCTGGCAGTGTATTCCTTGCCCCACCTCCACCCCCCAGGATGCGACCAGCAGAGGAAGGGCTGGGCTCTCACTCCTGACGCTGGTGCTTCTGGGGTCCTGGAGTCTGAGATATGCTGGCACCAGCTCTGAAACTCTTGATTAAGGAAGGAGGTGGCGAGCCAGGCCGAATCCCAGGATCCCTGTTGCGCAGAGTGAGCCTTTCAGCTCGGGATGGAGCTGACGAGAGGCCACTAGAGGGAGACACTGAGTCAGTTGCAATCTAATGGGTGTGAGCAGCATTGATACTGGGGCCTCTTTGTTCATACCATAACTTGTATCAGCTTTCTACACAGATGTCCAGATTCCACGTAACACCAGTGGGGTCTTTGTTGTTCAGCTGGTCCACCCACCTGGGCCAGGCTTTGTGAGTGTTTACTGGGTGCCTAGAATCTTTAGCTCCCCAGAGGTAAGTAGATAATAGCAGAAAGGGGGTCTCCCATTGTACAGATAGAAAAACTGAGCCTGAGAAGGGAAGACTGTCCTAACCCCACGCAACCAGTACAGGATTTGGAATTTCCTGTATCTCCAATGCTTCCCAGCCGATTCTGCTCACACTTGTTCAGATGGATGTGAGGACTTGGGGACCACCCTGTCACATCAGGGAGAGACCGCCAGCACCCTGGGTCTGGGTCTGCGTGCTTGCTGCTCACAGTTCTTGGATACTGCACAACATTCAATGCTGTGAGGCCCTGAAGTGTAGTTCTGTGACCACACGGTCATAGAGGTCTGGACTCTCAGTCCAGAAGATGCTCACAAGCGGCCGCATGTGCCCAGGACTTTTTAAGCCCCAGGGGTTAAGTCATAAGCAGAATCCAAGATATATATAGTATACATAGTATATAGTATATATAGTGTATTATATATATTAATATAGTATATACAAAAAAATATATAATGTAAATATAATAACATAATATGTACCATATAATGTAGTATATATGGTATATAGTACATTATATAT
>NW_022196909.1:27407103-27408603 GCF_008632895.1 Mastomys coucha
ATATATGCTATATAGTATATTATATGATATGTGATATATTATCATATTATGTTGATATACTATATATTATAAATATAATATACTATATATACTATATAACATATGATATAAAATTTATAGTTATTGCAAATTATACATAATATGTGTGTGTATATATATACATATATATATATATATTTGCAAGTGCTGACAGCCTGGGTGGAGGGAGATAAACATAATGTAGTAGACAAACATAATGTGTGAAGGTGGGCAGGAAGTGCTGATGCTCTTAGGCACTGGGCTGGGTGTGGGGAGGGGTGTGCAGTTTACATTTGAGCAAAAACTGGAGCAACTGACTCTGCCCCGCAGCCTAGACAAGAGTTCCCTGCAGAGAGAACCAAGAGCCCTGAGGTCACGGTCTGCTCTTGGGCTGGTGCTCCAACAGGGAAAGCTCCTTGTGAGGCTTTGAGCCAGCGAGACCTGGGAGACAAGCACTCCGGTTTACCTTTCAAAAGAATCAGCTGGACAAATGGCCCAGTGCTTAAGAGCACTGGCTGCTCTTCCTGAGTAGCCTGGTTCAAATCCTAGCACCCACACAGTGGCTCGCAACCACCTGCAACTGCAGTCCCAAGGGATCTAGCATCTTCTTTCTGGCCACCTTGAGCAATGCATGCATGTGTCACACAGACATACATGCAGGAAAAACACCCACATCCATTTAAAAAATAACAACAACAACAACAACAAAAAATAGAATCAGGCCAAAGCAGGTAGGATGTAGTTGACAGGTGCATGCCTGGCAGGCATGAAGCTCAAGGATAGACCTCCGCAAGCTGGGCATGGTGATGTGCACCTGCAATCCTAGCACTCTGAAGGATCAAAAGTTCAAAATCACCCTCGCAACCTCAGACATAGTCCGTGGCACCATAGGGAAGGGTGGGATTTTTTTCCTGTTTTTTTTTGTTTGTTTGGTTGGTTGGTTTTTGTTTTTTTGTTTTTGTTTTTGGTCCTCCCAGTACTGGGGATTGAACCCAGGGCCTCCAGCATGATAGGCAAATGCTCTACTACTGAGCAAGATTGCAGGTCTCATCTTATTTGTCTTGAAATATGGTCCCCCTGAGCTGCCCAGGCGAGCCTCGTACTTTAATGGTGCCTCCCCCCTTCGTTATTCTCTGAGGAGCTGTGATTACAGACCTACGCCCCGCCTGAGTGAGACTGTTTATTTTTTTGAGCAAATACACCCATACTTGGTAGCTCCCATGTGCCAGCTTTCCTTTGAAGTAGTTCCTGGGGGAGGTCCCCTACTCCACACACATGGCCGGAGCCCCAGTTCTTTCTAAGATTCCTCTCTCTGTTAGAAGCCAGTTAAGTCACGTGGCGCCTTTGTAATACACTTTGGTTTCTCTCTCCCTGCTCCCTCTTTCTTTCTCCCTCCATTTCTTTCTTCCCTCTTTTCCAAGGCCACCTTGGACCTTGATGCCATTTTTCTTGCCCGTGCCTAGGAAGTGCTGGTGTAACTGG
>NW_022196909.1:27408613-27414666 GCF_008632895.1 Mastomys coucha
ATCCATGCAAGTGTGCATCTCTCCACAACCCTGAGTTGTTGGTAGACTCTTCACTCTGCAAGGGAGCTAGTCTCGTGGGGCATGGAGGAGTAGTCACATGGCCGACGGCTCCTGTACCCTAGCTCCCTTGCTTCAAGTGACTCTCCACCCTCTGCAGGTTTCGCTCCGGGTTCCGGCTTGCTTTCCGGTGCTGCCCCTGGGTGACACCAACCGAAGAAGACAGGCTGGAGCTGACTCACACTCCATCCATCTCCAGGAGAGTCAACCGGTGTCACACCAAGGAGACTTTGTTTATGACGGGGGACATGACCCACTCTGAGGCTACCAATGGGCAGGTTGGGGGACCCCAGGATGGGGAGCTTGCTGGACTCTGAAGTCTTGAGCCTGTCTGTAAGGTCCAGGCTTAGCCCCTTTGAGAAGCAGCTGATGGAAAAGCCCTTAGGTGATAGCTTGTCCCACGCCCCATTCTTCAACACACCAACAGAAAAGAGATGTGATGGTGTTCAGAGCTCCACAGGCCACGCTGATACAAAGAAACTCAGAGTGCAGACACTCATCATAGGTGGTCCAGTGACCAAGGAAGAGGCCAGGAACACTGGGAACCAACACTTGGCCAATCTAGGAGCTGCAAAGTGAGACGTCTCCCTGGAGTATAGAGAGGGGTGGGAAAACTGGATCCCAGGGAAGAAAACCACAAACGTAATGAGAGAGGCAGCTGAAGGATGGCGAGATGGCTCAGCGAGGTGGTAAAGTCACGCTCATGACCTAAGTGCAGTTCCTGGAACCCACACGGAAGGAAAGAACCAAGTCCCACCAGTTGTCCTCTGACCTCCCCAAGTGTGCATATGCATGTGTGTGTGCACACGCGTATATCTGCACGTGCGTGCACACACGTACACACACGCACATGCGTGTCTGCACATACAATGTTAAAAAGAAAGAAGGCGGGGCTGGAGAGATGGCTCAGCGGTTAAGAGCACTGACTGCTCTTCCAGAGGTCCTGAGTTCAATTCCCAACAACCATATGGTGGCTCACAACCACCTGTAACCATATGACAGTGTACTCATATACATTAAATAAATAAACTCTTTTAAAAAAAATTAAAAAGAAAGAAGGTGACAGCTCCAGTGTTAGGGTCACAGGAAGAAGGGGGGACTGTGGCAGCCTGCAGCGGTCAAGCATCCAAAGGGAAACTCAGCTGTTTTGCTCTGGAACATGGTTGCCAGGTTTCCCAAATAAAGCCTAAGATCCAAATATATATATATATATATATATATATATACATATACACATATATACATGTATATACACATACATACATAAATATATACACATATATACATATGTATACACATATATATACACATACATACATAAATATATACACATATACACATATATATGTGTATATATGCATGTGTGTGTGTGTGTGTGTGTCCAGACTTCTAAATTTGGTTCATGAAAATGCTTAGAGATACTGGTTAAGTATCTGCAGTGGGGATGAACCCCAAACTGCAGAGCTAGGATGTGTAAATGGTCCAGGGAGGGGCTAAGGTTCCCCAGCCTGGAGAGGGGCCCCAGTAGGGCACAACCACGACACTGCCTCCTTGCCAAAGATAAGCCACGGAGGAAGAAGTTTCCCCCTTTGGCTGTGAATGGATCCAGGGCTTCTCTGCCTTAGGATCTAAAAGCTCCCATCCAGCCCAGAGTGGAGGGCAGTGAGATATGAGTCACTCTGACCCCCTGCCTGATGGCAGGACTGCTCCAAGGCTCGGTGGAAGCGATGCCTTCAAACCAGCAGGCCACATTTAGCTTAACGCTCAATAAATAGTAACCACGATCCTTCACATGGCATCAGCTGTTAAGACACAAAAGCCGCCTACAAGTTGGGAACCTGGCTCCCACCTTCTGCAGCAAGGAGCTGACAGGCGGAGCACAATCGCGGTCCCAGTTCTAAGGATGCCCAGCCCAGGCTGCTCCAGGACTGTCCATCTCCCTGCTCAATGGTGACTCATTTGCTGCCTGCCCAATGCCCTCTGAAAACCAAATAAGCTGTAAACATGGGTTTAAAGTTTAATGTCGTCTGAGCTCTCCCAGAGTTCACGGTGCCAGTACCCCCAATAAAGGGCTCTGATGTCACTTAGAGCTGCAGTCATGACCTAGACATCACAGAGTCTTGGGTGGGGGTGAACCCCAAACTGCAGAGCTAGGATGCCTAAATGGTCCAGGGAGGGACTACAGTTCCCCATCCTGGAGTGGGGCCCCAGCAGTCATTTTGTCTCTTTGGACTACCCCCAAAGTACTGCTGGAGTACGGGGTATGCCTCATCTCGCCTAGAGGTGGAGGAGGGGAGGTAAGGCTTCCTGAAGTGTGTGTGTGTGTGGGGGGGGAGAGGACACAGTGAGAAGGGGTCAGACTCAGAGGAACGAGGGCAGTTCTCTGAAATGGTGGCATCTTATTCACGGAACACACTGAACATACTGACGGGGTGGGGGGGGAAGGGCGGGGAGGTCTGGGGATGAGTATCTAAACAGGATCAGTAGTGGAGAGAGGAAGACCCGGGGTCTATGAGCTAGCCAAGCCAACTTCTGCTTCAGCAACCACCCAATCTTACGGCCCCTCCACTCCCAAAGAGACAACGTTCACTTCCCTTTGGGGCTTGGTTTTCAATCTTTGTGGACGTTCAATTCTTGAGACATTCAAATCTTGCTCTGTCCAAAGAAATGAGCTCAGAAAAATACCCAGGCTGCTACTACTATCAGTGCCCTGTGAATTTCTCGGGATCTCTTGAGGCCAGTGTGATGGTTTGTATATGCTTGGCCCGGGAGCGGCACTATTAGGTGTGGCTTGGTTGGAGTAAGTATGTCACTGTGGGCGTGGGCTTTAAGACTCTCCTCCTAGCTGCCTGGAAGCCAGTCTTCTGCTGGCAGCCTTCAGATGAAGATGTAGAACTCTCAGCTTCTCCCGCACTGTACCTGCCTGGATGCTGCCATGCTTCCCGCCTTGATGATAATGGACTGAACCTCTGAACCCGTAAGCCAGCCCCAAATAAATGTTGTCCTTATAAGAGTCGCCTTGGTCATGGTGTCTGTTCACAGCAGTCAAACCCTAACTAAGACAGCCAGTAAATCTGACTGAAAATAAAAGAGGACTTGGAAGTGGCTGTGACTGTCCTGCACTCCAGCGACTCATATCCTGGAGAGGCCCTCAAGTCTACCCTGGCTAGACCCAGGCAGGTCCCAATTGCACTGGGGTGGGGTGGGGGTGGTGTGCAGAAAGAAGGAGACTGTGAACCCGCCCCCTAGGGCATTGCTTATCCTCCCTTTCAGGACACTGGAGAAGGCCCGTGGGGAAGCCACACCTCTACCCACACCTGGCCCTTTGGGCCCTGAGCTAAGTGTAGGCACCTGAGGATGGTCTGCCCAGGGGAATGGAGACTTGAGGGCTTTAGCATGTATGCAAACCCGCACTTCAAGCTTTCTTTGAGTTCAAAATGGGATCTGCTTAAAATTCATATGGACATGGCTCCTGGTGGGCTTTGGGGATAGGGTGGGAGTGTTTGTCTCCAGGTGGGAAAGCTGTATTGACAGCTGGCACCACTGAGAGGTTTTGGCTGTTTGCCCAGAACCCACATAGCTATGGCTGCTGTGGTGAGCCTCCCTCCCCGCCGTGCCCCGCCCCCACCCCGGCCCAGGCTGACTGTCCCATACATTGGGCTCTGGAGGTCTTCAAGCAGATGGGGGAGGGGGCGGGGTGCGATGGTCTGAAAGAGAATGGTCCTCATAGGCTCATCTCTTTGAATGTTTGGTTCCCAGTTGGTGGACTTTTTTTGAGACAGGGTTTCTCTGTGTGGCACACCTTTAATCCCAGCACCTGGGAGGCAGAGGCAGTCAGATTTCTGAGATCGAGGCCAGCCTGGTCTACAGAGTGAGTTCCAGGACAGCCAGGGCCACACAGAGAAACCCTGTCTCAAAAAAACCTAAAACAACCAAACAAAACAAAAATAAAACAAAAACAAACAAACAAAAAACCCTACTTGGCTTTCTCCCTGATCCAGGATTCCATAAAGCCCCTAGGCTGGCTGTCACCATAAGCCCTTGCCCCCACCCCAAGGAGACACCACTCCAATTTTTGAATCAGTACAAAGTTTACTAGACGTAGGACAATGGCTCACTAAAGCGATGGGAGATTCCAGTGATGATGGCATTGTGTGGGATGGTTCCTTCTAGCAGGATGGAGACAAGATGTTTTCCCACAGGACTGCCCACCTCAGTGCACCCCTACCCCCACCACCGCGGGACAAAACAAAATGCAAGACTGTCAATAACGTGGCTAGGACTGGCTCCCCGGACGGACACACAACAACTCGGTGGCATCGATACATCCAGATGGGATGGGCAGGCTGAGGCGGGTGCTGGGAGGGGAAGGAAACAAGCAGTTGCCATGTCCACGCTCGCCCTTCAGGCCACGCCCCTGCGGGCAGGAGTCCGGCAGTGTCTGCTGGTGGTAACATGCTTCACACGGGGGTGGACGTGGGGGTGGGGAGGGAGGCGACTCCACGGTTGGGCTTGGAAGGGCCCAGAAGACAGGTCCAAGGGGGGAGGAGGGGGGCTCTTTCCTGGCTGGACGTCTGCGGTCGACCTGGGTGCCGCTCCGTTCGCGCATGGGCAGTGCATGGCCAGGTCGAACGTGAATCATGCAGAATGGCGGCAGGGTCGGGGGTGAGGGGTCCAGGCGAGAGATCAACCATCAACAGCACGCCGCTCTGGGTCGTGTTCTGGGTGATGCTCCGTGACTGCGGTCCCCCCTTCCTCCCTCCGCGGCAGAGTGGGTGCCGGCGGGCGCTGGGTCTCCCAGCGGGACTGGCTGGGTGGAACACGGGGTGGTGGGTGTGGTCGTCGGTCCAGGAGAGGAGTGCTGGAAGGGCGGCCGGCTGGGGGCTGGGAGGATCCCGGCTCTTAGGCGTTCGTAGACTCTCCTCTGAGCCGCACGCCCACGGCTGTGATGAGGGCGGCCCCCTTGCCGCTGCCGTCTTCCGACAGGAGGAAGGACACGGTACACTTTGGTGACAGTTCCTTCACTGTTTGGTGCATGATTCTGGAGAAGCTGAAAAGGCGAAGGAAAGTCGGTCAGAGGAAGATGAGGCTCGAGAATGGAGGCTGACTGAAGTTAGAAAGATGGGCTAGAGAAAGGGTGGGCGGGTGTGTGTGTGTGTGTGTGCTGCAAACCCAGCTCACTTAGTCGATGCCTTAGCTGGTAGAGCGCCTGCTTCGGCATGCGGAGGCCCAGGCCCTGAATCTGATTCCCAGCACTGGGGAGGGGGAGGCAAGGAAGCTCATAAATTCAAGGTGATCCTCAGCTATATTTTAAGTTTGAGGCTAGCCTGAGCTACATGACTCTGCCTCAAAAATACACAATAAAAAATTGTATAAAAATTCTGTCATAATGTGGCTAGGACTGAACTATGAGACTTGATACACGGGGGGGCTGGCGAGATGGCTCAGCGGGTAAGGGCACTGACTGCTCTCTTCCAAGGGTCCTGAGTTCAAATCCCAGCAACCACATGGTGGCTCACAACCACCCATAAGGAAACCTGACGTCACCTTCTGGCACATCTGAAGACAGCTACAGTGTATTATGTATAATAGTAGATCTTTAAAAAAAAAAAGTTACTCAATACACATGATTTCTAGTCCAGTCAGGAGCCAGAATCTATGAGGTATGGCAGTCCAGAGCCGCTTCAGACTCCCTCGGATGCCTGGCTTATGTTGTACTTCGGGGAGAATCCAGAGCTTCGTGCACAGAGGCAAGTGCTCTACCAACTGAGCCACGTCCCCGATGGGGACAGCTTCTAAGTGATAGGTCCATGCCATAGCCACAAGGTAAATGGGTAAATGTCTCCAGGGCACTGGATCAGACTGTAGCTCAGTTTGACTGAGATGGTCTTAGGTGTCCTTTTTACTGGTAAGGGGGCATGGTTGCTAATTTTGGTTGTCAACTTGACTACATCTGGAATTAACTAAAACCCAAGTATTGGGTACACTGGTGTGGG
>NW_022196909.1:27414676-27419475 GCF_008632895.1 Mastomys coucha
CCTGGATGATTTGAGGGAGCTGGGAAGATCCACCCTAAGTCTGGGCCACACCTTTGGGTGACAGCCCACAGCAAAGGACATACATGGAAGGAAGCTTTTGCTTTTTGCCTGTTCCCTGCTCCAACTCCCACTGGCAAGTTCATCTACCCTACTTCTGAGGCATCCCTTCACTGGCATCCAAGACGGCCACTTCGGGATTCCAATGCAGACTGAAGCCATCCAGCCTCCTGGACGGAACAAGTATTAGATTCTTGGCCTTTCTGTTGGGAGGCAGCCATTGTTGAACCAGTGAATCTACTTTCAGTAGAGATTCATTCTACCCGGTCCCTTCCTCTATAGAATGCTAACTAATGCACGGGGCTTCTGTTCAGACATGGTCACTGTCCCTAAGACCCCAGCTTTGGAACATACAGTGGGTTCAAGTACAGGGTTTACAACTCTGAGTAAAAAGGTTCCTCCCTCCCACAGAGCCCGGGCCTACCCTGTTCTCGTTCTGCCTAGTTCTGAATTTCCTTTTACCGTGCACAGCTGGCCAATGCACACACTCATAACACAAACATATACACATCTCAGAGGGCCAAAGGGAAGCGGGGAGGGGAAGGGGGTCCCACCCCATGCCAGTGTGAGCTGGCCCAGTTGAAGCCCGTTTCTAGCTCCCCAGAGTCCCCTCAAATACAAGGGCTATTCACGGTCTCAGGCTCCTGTCCCTAAATGGCCCTGGGCTGCTGTGCCTCTGTGAGCAACTGTATCGCCGCCCTGTGACCCTCAACCAACTCCCCAGCCAGGAGGAAGCTGCACTCACTGTGGATGAAGTTTGTAGAGCGTCCCGTCCACTCCCACGGTTACATTCAGGTGGTCTAGGCCTCTGTTCTCTCGGATCTTTTCCACCACAGCGGCCATGCCGGCACCGCACAGTTGAGCTGCCCGCTTGGACACCACCCCACACACGGTCTTGACCAGGATACTGTCGTCACACGTGCTGTTCAGACCCAGCTGCTGAAGGATGGCCCGCACCTGGAGCAGCGCTAATCGGTCACTGTGGAGGACAAAAGCCAGTGAGCTGGATGGGGCAGGGTCAAGGAATCCCTGGAACAAAGGATGGTCGAAGCGCTATGCTTGTCTGTGAATGGCACCTTAGGGGGTTATTCCCGCTTCTAAATAGATTTTTTTTTTTTTCCAAGACAGGGTTTCTCTGTGTAGCCTTGGCTGTCCTGGAACTCACTCTGTAGACCAGGCTGGCCTTGAACTCAGAAATCCGCCTGCCTCTGCCTCCCAAGTGTTGGGATTAAAGGAGTGTGCCACCACCGCCTGGCTTTCTAAATAGATTTTTAAATTAAAAGAACACACACACACACATACATACAAACACGTATACATTTGTTGGTAGATGTGTCTATGTATACGCCATGGGTGCCCAAAGAGGCCAGAAGGGGGTGTCAGATCCCCTGGATCTGGAACTTATAGGAAGCTGTGGCTTGCCTGATTGTGCGCGCTGAAAAATCACACTGTGGACCTTCAGAGGAGGTGAAAGCCATGTCTCCCGCCTTTGGCTTACGATTGTGTATGTCTGTGTGCGTGAGTTACAGGTTCCTGCGGCAGCCAGAGGTGTCAGATCCCCTGGAGCTGGAGTTACAGGCGGCTGTGAGCAGCCCGAATGGAGTGCTAGGAACCAAACTCGGGTTCTCTGTAAGAGCCGTACGTGCTCTGAACCAGTGAGCAAGAATCTCTTCGGCCCATCGCTTCCAACCAGTGATTCTTAACCCCATGGGGTTGTGACTCCTTGGAAGTCTAATGACCCTTCCGTGGGGGGTCACTCAAGACCATCAGTAAACACAGGTATTTACACTATGATGCATAACAGTAGCAAAATTACAGTTATGAGGGAGCAATGAAAATCATTTTATGGCGGGGGGGGTCACTGCGACATGAGGGACTGTATTAAAGGGGCGCAGCGTTCAGAAGATTGAGGACTGCTGTTTTGGATGGTGGTGGTGGTGGTGGTGGTGTTTTGTGTGACAGGTTTCCTCTGCGTAGCCCCGGCTGTCCTCGAACTTAACTCCGTAGACCAGGCTGCCTGCCTCTGCCTCCGGAGTGCTGGGATTAAAGGCATGTACTACACGCTAGACTACAGAAACTAAAGCAGAAAAGCATTACAACAACAACTCCTAATCCCAGTGACCCCAGGGAATGCTATTACATTCTTTTCTCTACCTCTTCCTCCTCTGAGAGAGAGGGTGGCCCAAGCTGACGTAGAGACTCACCGGCTTCCCGCCTCGCCACGCTGCCCGGCTAGAAGAGGTCACTCTGAAACTATAATTTCCTAAGGATGACAGCAGGGATGGGAGGTGGCTCAGCGGGGGCAGCACCGGTTATGAAAAGTCCAATGAACTAAAGCTGACACCGGAAGCACCCCCACAGCAAGAGGAGAGGCTAGACAAGGGAGTGGGCCCCTCTCTTGGCCAGGAGAAAGGAGTTCTCTGACTGACATGTGTGCATTGTGGCACAGCATAGCGCGCACGTGCGCGCACACACACACACACACACACACACACACACACACACACACACGAAGTAGTTTTTTTTAATGCCATTGTCACCATACCTTGTCTTAATTTGCGTTATTCTGTGTCAGCCAAGGTGGCGTTTGTTCCCTTGCTAAAGGGTCATATGACCTACCTACTGTACCCCAAGGCTTTCCCTTCTAGTAAACTGCAAAGAGCCAAGATGAGACTGGCCAGCCTTCCTCAAGGACTTGTGTATACCCACTGTATACGCACTGCACGTACGAAATCACTACCTTGGTCTGCGTTTGAGATGAGATCTCAAATAGCCAAGGCTAGGCCCAAATTCACCACGCGGATGAGCTAGGCCTACAACTCCAGATCCTCTGGCCCACAACCCTACACCAAGCTTTCGTCGTCGTACTCATTTTAAAGAGGAGGAAATGAGGCCCTGGGAAACTGAGGCATTCTTAGAAGCACAGTTGAGGGCAGGGAGGCTCATGGGGTTGGAACTGTTGGGATCTGCCCCGTCCCCAGCCCCCAGCATGCTTCTGCCTCTTGTCACACACAAAGCAAATGTTTTCCTCAGTGTACTATTTGTCCCCCACCCCCACCCCCAGCCTCCCAATACCAATCTTAAAAAGACCTCACAGAACCTATGGAGCACTGGTTTGTCCTGTCTTTCCTTTGCTATTAGGCTGTCAGAAACCGGCAGCTTACATGAGGATGCTGGGAATGGCAGATAGGGTGGCCGTTTGGGAAATCAATATGGTAGTTCCTCAGGAAATTGAAAAGGGAACTACCATAGTCATTTAAGAGAGCCAAACCGTGGAAACCACCCAAGCTGGTAGACAGTAGCAGAAATGGGAAGACAAAATGTGATTGGTGCATCCAATGGACTATTACTCAGCCCTAAAAAGGGGGAACCCAAAGTGGATGAACCTCAAAAATACTACGCTAAGTGAAGTACTCTAAACATGAGTTTGGAGTTTGCTGAAAGCAAAATGGTGCTCAAAAACCCCTCTCTACTCACCTCTCAATCTGAGAGAGAAACTTGGTCTCAAAGATGCCGATGGTCTTGAGTGGCTCAGAGATCTGTCCCCGGAAGAGGAAGCCTTTCTTGGTGAAGTCAATCAGGATGTTACGGACGATCTCACCCAGGTACATTCCACTGATCATCTTCTCAAACCTGAGTGGAGAGCAAAGGAGGGTGCTGAGCAGGAGGACCGCTGGCCCTGGGTCCAACAGTCATTCCCGACCTATGATGGCCGCGATCTTGGTCACATGCCTGTCTTTGCCTGGTCCATTCCACTCAGCTCTCAGCCACAAGCCACACCCCCAGAGAGGGCCGCCTCCGACTGGCGCTCTTCCCGCTCCAGACTCTCTCATACCTCACCCTTCTACAGAGCACGCACAAGGCTCCCCCTCTTGTCAACACCACAGTGACTCCTGGTCTTGAGGGGACAGGGAGGGAGTGTCTCGCCTAGATCCCAGCCCAGCATAGTCCGAGGCTCTCAGCAGTTCCAGACTAAGCAAAAAGTCCCAGTGGAGTCTTAAATGGACAGGGAGAATGTTCTTTGGTTTTTGTATTCATATATTGATGGTGTTGGTGGGTTGGTTGGTTTTTGATGGTTTTGGGGTTAACAGAATTCCGACTGAGCACAGCACGGAGCAAGTTGGGTAAGTCGAAACACTTTCAAGATTAAACTGAAGCCAAAGGACATAATTTGGACCATCTCGTCCTGGCTATGCCAGTGAACAGGAAACGTATTCTTGGGAGGCTGGGATGGTCACCTCCTTTCTAAGTGGACACTGCCCTTTCAGAAAAAAAAAGTGACCAGAGTTGCAAAACTTTGAACAGCCACAAGAGGGCGCAGGATCTTGCAGTGAGATGGGAGCCCTCAAAGGTAAGAGACCTTTGAGGCATGGCTAAACTCTTTCAGAAGCGTGTCCACTGTCACAGTCGCTTCTAGAAATAATCCTATCCTGTGCCAGGAATCAGAAACCCAATTATACCAAAGGGATGGGCTTCCAAGCCCCTGTGCTGCCACAGAACGCAGCCAACCTTCTCGCCAGCACCCACCAGGCTGATTACCTTTGTTTCCCAGCATTTAGAGAAAATTCGTCCACCACTTTGTCAAAGTCTGTTCTGATGTCGTCCAGACACCCGTTGTCACCAAAGGCACCCCATTCCATATTGATGCACATCTGGCCCTTGTTCCCCTCCACCATCTCCACATTCTTCATCTCCTCCATGTAGCAGGCATTGCTACCGGTCCCTAAAACACAGGGGTAGAG
>NW_022196909.1:27420176-27423619 GCF_008632895.1 Mastomys coucha
CCCACCCCCAACCCCCACCACCTCTGCTCTCCTGGCCTAGTCTCTTTTCTGCCAGCCCTGTTCAGTCTGGCCTCTTCCAGATGCCTTGGGCTGAACCCTCCCTCATCTCTACAATAAAGTCCTTTTTGGCAACCATGCCCTAGAGTGGCCAGGTGTGACTCAAGGGGTCTGGAGTGAGGCTTCCAGAGATGTTGCTACTATCAACTGCACACACCTGTAGTTGTGTGCAAAAGCCTGCAGGGATATGAGTGAGCTTTCCCTCAATTCAAGGGTATGCCCCCCCCCTTACCACCGGATTGTTTCTGGTTTCTCTGCTCCCTTCTACCCAAAGTACAAAAGAGGAGGAAAAAAAGGAGCCCCCGGAAAAAGAAGATGCAAAGAAAGCCAAAATATGTAAACTGTATTCCCTGGCCATGAGAATTTAAACAAAGATTGATAGAGGCAAGGAAAAGCTGGCTCCTCTCATAGGCAGGATCTAGAGAATATGCCCAGTCATGCTGGGTTTGCAAGTCCTACCTAAGCCCATTCACAGGCAAAAGGCTGGGCTGGGCAGGGCTGGGTGGTGAATGCTTTGCCAAATGGAAGAAAGGAATAAAATCTCAGGGGCAGAAGCCGAAGCCGAATACCTTTCCTCTGAATGTGCTTCCTGGTTCTCTATTTCAACGGTTGTTTAAAGTGGCTTAGGAACAAACACAAAACTCTCCCCAGGACAGAGGGCAGCCTGTGTGAGTCCCATCCCAACCTTCAGATGCTCTGGAAATGATCTTGAGGAAGGGGGGTGACATTTCACAATGTCCTAGTAGTGCTTGCAGGTATTAGTGACTGAGAAAGTGTTTAGGGGAGTTCAGTGGCTAAGGAGAACTGTCAACTTGACACAGCCTAGAATCACCTGGGAAGAGAGTCTCAGTGAGGGACTGTCTGCGTGGGGTAGAAGGAGCATCTTATGTGAGCTGAAGACCCAGCCCACTGTGGGCAGCACCATCCCCTAGGCAAGGGTCCTGAACTGGTAAGGGGGGTGGGTGGGAATCAAGTTGAGCACAAGTGAATCTGCACATTCATTTCTTTCTACTCTTGACTATGGATATACTGTGACTGGTTGTCTCAAGTTCTTGCCTATTTGTGACCTGGAACTGGCGGCTAGAATAAACCCTTTCTCCCCTACGTTGCTTCTGTTAGGCTGTGTTATTATATCAGCAGGTGGAGCTGAGGACCAACATCCAAGGTTGTTCTTGGACCTCCACAGGCACTGTGTGGCACATGCATTCCTGCACTGCACACTGTACATACATCACACACACACACACACATAAGAGTTTAATCCTCTTGAGGTGTAGACCTCTGACATGTTTGGAACGCAAGAAAACAACCTATAGGGCTGGGGTCACTTAGACGGTGGCTACAGATAGTGAACGGTGCTCAAGAGCACAGTGGCCCTTCCCAGCTACAAGGTGGTCGGGAGTGGAAATGGTCTCTACTTCCTTTTTAGCCCTTGAGTCTGCAGCCCTGAGGCTCTTGCACATGGTCTGGTTTCAGGCACCCCACTCCAGTTACCCAGGACCCATGAGGATTTTTGTGCCTCGTTCTTAGAGAGCTTCCTGACTGATGGTCCACTTCTAATGGATGTGGGGCATCCTGGGGTGTGGTCTACCTCCATATAGAACTCTAGAGGCTGTAAAAATGGTGCCCACAGATCAACCGTTCCCCCGACTCAGGACTAAGGTGCTGGGTTTCTACTAATGAGGAAATGCCAGCATCCCCTTCCTAGAGAAGAGACCCTTTTGAGGTTCTTACCCACAATGAGTCCAATTTCACAAGTGGGTTCTTCATAAGCACAGGTCATCATGGTGCCCACGGTGTCGTTGACCACAGCCACCACATCCAGGTCAAATTCCTTTGAAAAGAAGGGGACACGGGTGTAGGGAAGGGCCAGCTGGGCCTGGCTCGAATCCTTGCCAGTCCATGCTCTGGACTGGACAATTCTGGGAAGCAGGGTTGGTTTCCTGACTGTGTTCTGTAATTTGACACAGAGTAGTAACACTGTCTATAAGTCTATTGCCACCAACAGGGCCATCCATGTCCAAAGGATGCTTGCACCTGTATGGGCTGTCAGGAACCTTCCATCTTTCTGTCCCCGTGAATCGTGATATCACCTCACTTTGAGTGTACCATCCTTTTCACAATGGTTTAGTGTGTGCACGCATGTATGCGTGTGCACACACACACACAGCACATGTTTGTAGGTCAAAGCATAAGCCACAGCAGAGGATTTTTCTTCTTTCCTTCACCATGTGGGTCCTAGGAACCAAACTCAGGCCCTCAAGCCGTCTCACCGGCCCCATATTATCCCTTAATGATACAAAACTGACAAGTGTCCCTCGGATGCTGGCCATGACTGGGGCAGGCGAGGGATGAGATACTTCCATGTCACATGCTGCTGTGGTGTTCCAATTCTTCACAAAAAAGCAAACTTAATTTTTGTAACAGCCTCCCGCACACACACACACATACGCAAGGAAAGCATTATTTTAAAAATATTAAGTTACCTCTCTCCTTTTCACTGCATCCTTCAATAAAGTGGCTACATCGTGACCCACACAGTCAGTGGCTTTGAAACCCTTTGTCCACGTGATCAAGATTCCCTAAAACAGGAAAGGAACCCAAAGAGTTTAGGTGAGTAACGTTCGGGTCACTCTTCAGTCAGGAGAACGGGATACCCTACCTCCCAGGCAATAACTGCAGAGGCTGTGTGTCCGGCGGCTGTGACAACATTACACTCAGTACAAGAAAGCATGAGTGGAATCCTGAGGGATGTACGCCACCCCCACCATCTTCACAGACATCTGCTTTCTAAACCCACTTCACAGATGGAGAAATGGAGGCACATAAGATTGGCTGTGGACTTGTTTAAAGGAATGCAAAATTGCAGTAACACTGCTACTTTACAGGCAGACTTTAAGCTTCACAGGTCTGAAGTTACAAGCTGCTGGAGAGAAGCGTGCGCGCACGCATGCAAGCGTGTGCGTGTACGTGTGTCTGTCCCATACCTGGAATCTCAGCATTTGAGAGGCTGAAGCAAGAGACTTATCTGTTAGTTCAAGACCAGCCTGGGGTACATAGTTAAGTTCTAGGCTAGCCTGAGCTATATAATAAGACCTTACGAATAATAATAATAAAAAAAATCAGACCTGCAATAAACAAAAGTCACAATAAGCAAGAGTTTAGGAACACAGATGTAGCTCAGATGGTAGAGGACTTGCCCAGAGGGCACAGAGCCCTGGCCATGATCTCCAGGACCACACAAATCAGGTAGGATAGTAGGCACTCATAATCCCAACCCATGGGAGGTAGACGCAGGAGGATTAGAAATGATGGGCCATCCTTGGCTACACAAGGAATCTGTGTAACAGATTCCCAGCCTGGACAACAGAAGCCCCAGCCTTAAA
>NW_022196909.1:27423723-27449583 GCF_008632895.1 Mastomys coucha
AGCCTGGTCTACAGAGTGAGTTCCAGGACAGCCAGGGCTATGCAGAGAAACCCTGTCTCGAAAACAAACAAACAAACAAAAAATGTTTAGAGAGCATACAAATGTTAGATGCGTGTGTCTGTGTGCTGTGTCTATGTATGTGCGCGTGTGTCCAGGTGTCTATGTGCACGAGTGAGCTTCCCTCCTTTTGATGCTGCTTATCTGGAATTATTGAATCCCTGTTTCCATGGCTGTAGTCAATCTCCTTAGGTTGGAGTTGTTCTGATGACATCGCCTTACTTAGCTTGCCTGGGGCTGCCAATCAGGCCTTAAACCGGTCCCCTCGGTCCCCTCCCTGGCTGTGTCTCCACTTGTGCCATGCAGGTCCGCCTGCAGATCTTCCAGACAGGCTGGCTCCTCTCTCAGTGACTCAGCATCACCTTCTCCCTCTCTGCGCACAGTATGCCCACCCACGCCTGGCCCTTCCCGCACAGTGGCAGAGGGCTGGTATGTGCCTCTGACTCTGGCACTGCTGTAGGAGACCCCTAACCATGGAAATTGTAACTGGATGGGGAAAAAAAAGAAAAAAAGAAAAAAGAAGTAAAGAGGAAAAGGATATGCTTACTCCTAAAGTGTGGAGACGATTTTTTTATTGTAGACACGGGGAGAGAAAGCAGGCAGAGCTGAGAGTCCAGGCTGGACATGGCAGGCCGACTTAGGCAGGACCAAGAGAAGAGAGACGGGGAGGGAGAGCAAGAGAGGAATCACCAACCAAAAGAGAAGCCAGGCACAACCGAAAGGACCGAGATCTATAGGGATCAGGCTGGGGGGCGGGGGTGGGAGAGGAGCAGAAGCCCGACCCCCAGGAAGTTCAGGGTAGGGGGTGGGGAAAAAGTGTGGGAGGAGCCACAGGTACAGAGAGAGACTTGTCCTGGGTAGAGGGAGACCTAACTGTAACCCTCCACCTACCTGTTCTGGAGCAGTAACCCCATACCTTAGTTCCGGGGGTGGGGGAGACCCACGCCCCATCTGGGACCGTTTTCATCCCATAGATTGGGCAAGCACTTACTAAAGGTCTATTCTGACGGGGCACTCACTGTGCCAGGGCCTAGGGGCATCCAGCACCTTGCCGAACACGCAGCCAAAAGGATGTGGCTAGTCGGCAGAGGGCTTGCCTAACATGGGCAAAGCTCTGGGTGCCACCCCAGCACACAAAAAACCCAGTGTGGTCTCGCACACCCGCGATGCCAGCATCTAAGGAGGTGGACACGATGGTATCCATCAGAAGAGAAGGCTGTGGCTACAGAGCAAGTTGGAAGGTGGCCTGGGATAAAGGAATGGGGGGAAAATGGGGTTGAGGAAGAAAAAAAGAAGCAAAGAGCTGGTGAGCTACTAAGAGGTGTACCAAGTTCTATAATGAAGGTGGTTCTTTGTGCCTGGAGGCCCCAAGGGCTCTCAAGAGTCATGACTCCGGTCTTTTGTTTGTTTTAGCTTCTCGAGACAGAGTTTCTCTGTGTAGCTCTGGCTGTCCTAGGACTTACTCTGTAGACCAGGCTGGCCTCGAACTCAGAGATCAGCCTGCCTCTGCCTCCTGAGGGTTGGGATTAACAGTGTGCACCGACGCCACCACCTAGTAAGAGAGCCCCTTTCCAACAATGGCTGAAGAGTCTCTAGTCTTAGGGACGTTCTGGAGAGGGTGACCCGTGGGACACACGTAAGGCTGTCCTAGACATCTAGGGATTCCACTGAGGTCAGAGAAATCCCTAGGCACACGAACTCAACATTGTCAGGTCCACAGGCAGGAGACTCACGCAATCTAGGCTGGTCTGCTTGCAGGGAAATGAGAAGGTGAAGCCCAGGGGCATCCGGGGGCCTTTGATCCCCATGTAGTCCAGGAAGTCAGAGATACAGGAGACGATGTGGTCAAACAGCTTTAAGAGAAAAGGAATGGGTTAACCAGGCTCTCTTTGGTTTCACACTTTTAGCATGTAAACACACACACACACACACACACACACACACACACACTTTCTTTCTTTAGGAACTTCCCAGTCCCTGGAGTATCACGGGCTCAAAGGGCCTGATGCTTTGGGGCCACGGAGCCACAGCCACAGCGTTACGTGGCAGATAAGGGTTATCTCACGACCACCAGTGCTACTGGCCAGGTGTGGGATGCACCCGGCACAGGTCTGCATGCACCAGGCCCACCACCTTACCTCATCCCCGGTGCCCTGCATGATTTCTAGGGGGATGGAATAGATCTTGTTGTGCATCTCCACGGTTCTCTTTTTCCCGCTACGGATCTTGACCAGTAGGACTCGGAAATTCGTCCCGCCCAGATCCAAAGCCAGGAAGTCACCATTCTCTGTCACAAGGAAGAACACAGAGAGAAAGTCTCAAACGGCTGAGTGAGTGCATCTTGGTGGCCCAGTAACCCCCGGACCGCCTGCCCCTGGCCGGCTGTGAATGGGCCCTGTGGTGTACAGTGGTGGTCTAGGCTCTGAGTCACAAGCTGGGCTAGCATCAGAACGGCGGCCCCAGGAGGGAACCACTAGTCACAATTCACTTCACTGTCACTTAAAAGCCTGACAAAAATATCTTCATTTTAGTGACCCTCGTATTAAAAATGCATAATTTGTATCAATGTATGAACCTAAAAATGACCACAGCATCCCTCCCCTCTTTGCAATGTGGGTGTGTGGTTGTTGTTGTTGTTGTTGTTGTTGTTACTGTTATTGTGGGAGACAGGGTTTCTCTGTGTAGCTGTGGCTGTCCCAGGAACTCATTCTGTAGAACGGAGCTGACCTCGTCGAATTCAGAGATCTGCCTGCCTTTAGCCTCCTGAGTGCTGAGATTAAAGGAGTGCGCCACCATTTGGTTTGGGTGTATGGCTCTTGCCACTGAAAAATGGAAGAACCTGCTTCTCTTCTTTTTTGGATTCTGGGACCCAAAGCGTAGGCAAAGCTGGGCCAGGCCTGGCCTTGGCCTCAGGATTCTGCTCCTACCCAGTAGTAGAAGATAGTGTCCCACGGGTGGGAAATCCATGGCCAGCCACCCTCTACTGGGTATACAGTAAAGCCCGAGGCTGGCTTCTCAGCTGACCTCCAGCAGAGATCTGCAGACCCTGGCCTGGATTAGCAGAATCGCACAGCTGACCCACTGACCCAGTCAACAGTGGCTGATTTGTATACCACTACATTTGAGAAAACCCTGGCCCACTTCTACCTCACCAAGCAGACGCTCACGGAGGTGAAGGTGTTTTCTATCGTCATTCTGAGGATCCACCTAAGAATCTCTTCAGTGTTGCCATGGAACTAGCCTCAGTGAGGGGCGGGACGCTTCTCCTACCTGCCCGGGTATGCGAAGCCCCAGATCTGTCTCCCTCACACAAACCCTGACACTACTTAAAAGATGAGGACGCGTGAATTCTTCTGTGTGAATTCTTCTGTTGGTTCGTCTCATGTAGCCCAGGCTGGCCTCGAACTCTAGAGCCTCCTGAGTGTTCAGGGTACAGGTGTGTACTGCCATGCCAGCTTCCCATTTTCCAATTCCAACGTGGTTTTGCAATTCCACCAGCCTGGGAAGTCCCACTAGGAAAACTAAAGTGCTCTAAGTCCCCAAACACACACACACACACACACACACACACACACACACACACACACTGCACTGGGTTGGGTAAGATCCCAGCTCTTGTAAAATTAGACATGGCCAATCCCAATAGCATCCTCAAGAGAGTTCTAATATGTCCCCCGACCCATCCCCATCCCTACTCCCACTTCCTGAGACAGAGGTGTGGCAGCCCCACCAGGCCCTCACCTGACCCATCTGGGATGCTCCGGACAAAAGAGGGCAGCATTTTGACGGTAGCTCTGCTGTGGGTCTCCTTTTTCAGCCCCATTTCCATCTCAGTCCGCAGCCTCTTCTTCACCTCCATCAGTGCCTGCTTGGTGAGGCGGAAGTGGGCCAGGGTTTCCTCAATCTGCCGGTGCTGCTCGGCCAGGCGGTAGGCCACTGCGGTCACCATGGCGGCTCCCTTGCCACTGCCACTCTCCGAGAGGAGGAACCGGACGTCGGAGTCAGGCACCAGGCGCCTCAGGGTCTTGTGGAACCGCCGGGAATACCTGAGGGGGAAGGTGGCAGTGGGTGAGCTGCAATAGCTGGACCAGGCTACCTGCTGGGGCTGGATTTGAACTCTCCAAATGCTTTGATTCCATTCTGTTACTGCCCTTTGCTTGTGCAGCCTCTATGTACATGCCATAGAAATAATGCATAAAATACAAAAAAAAAAAAAAAAAATCCAAAACTGCTTATAACAATAACAACAAACAAGGGAGGAGCTCATTTTTTTTTTATAATTATTACCTACACAAAAAAATATTTGAGGGCCAAAACCATCTTTGTGTGAGGCAGGATCACTTGTTAACTCCACACCAACCTACAGAGTTGGTTCTAAGCCAGCTGGAGCTACATAGCAAGACTTTGCTTCGAGGGAGGGGGGATGGGATGAGGGGGTTGCGGAGGGGAGACGGAGAAGGGGGTATAACATTTGAAATGTAGGGCTGGAGAGATGGCTCAGCAGTTAAGAGCGCCGACTGCTCTTCCAAAGGTCCTGAGTTCAAATCCCAGCAACCACATGGTGGCTCACAACCATCCGTGATGAGATCTGACGCCCTCTTCTGGTGTGTCTGAAGACAGCTACAGTATACTTACATATTATAAATAAATAAATCTTAAAAAAAACATTTGAAATGTAAATAAATAAAATAACCAATTAAAAAAAAAAAGACTTGCTGGGCAGTGGTGGCATAAGCCTTTAATCCCAGCACTTGGGAGGCAGAGGCAGGTGAATTTCTGAGTTCGAGTCCAGCCTAGTCTACAGAGTGAGTTCCAGGGCAGCCAGGGCTACACAGAGAAACCCTGTCTCAAAATAAATAAATAAATAAAAAACTTTGCTTCAAATGATCAAAAGGGGGGTCCATCGGGGTGCTTCTGTCCTCAGCTGTATTAGAGTACCACAGGGGCCAAAGGGAAGCATGCCAGAGTCAGATCCAAGAACAAGGGCGAATGCTGAGCTCTGGCTTCTACTGCAGGTGACCTTGAGTCTGTATTGACCTTGGACACAGGGCAGGCCAGTGTCTGGCTGAGGGTGGGGCTTGGAAATGAATAGCTTTAGGAATGAATAGGAGCCACCCAGGAATTAACGGAGGCAAGGCTCAATAACTCCTCTTGTTTGGTTTTGTTTTGGGGGTGGGGGGAGGGTTATTTGTTTGTTTTTCACTGGGCTCTTCCTCTTCATAGAAGAGAAGCTTGGGCTGGCGTGAGACACAGAGCTTATGGTCTACAGCGTGGATGGCCACGGGCCAAAGGAAACAGGAAACCCCATTTCCCCAAAAGACCAACAGTCACCGCCTCCAAGGAATGGGTTAAGAACGACTTCGATTCTTTTTGAAACTCTTTTGTAAATGGCCTCAGGTTTTTAGTAATTCTGAAATGAGGAGACACCTGTGCGCGTGCTCCTGGATGGCTATACATGAGTAAGTATACATACGTGAGGCCATGTGTGAGCACAGGCATCAAGGTCAAGGTGCCTCAGGTGCCTCAACCTCAGGTGCCTTCCTTAATCGTTCTCCACCTTATTTTTAAAGATAGGGTCTCTCCTGAATCTAGGACTCACCAACAGGCTAGACATGGTGGCCAGCAGGCCCCAGGGATACTCCCATCTCTACCCTCCCCTGTGACGACAGGTGCCGGCTGTTACACTTGTCTTGGGTTCCAGGGAAGTGCGTCCCGTGTTCGAACTTGGGTAACGTGCCCTTTCCTGACTGATGCGGTCACCCCAGGTCAGGGGTTACTCTTTAAAATGTGAAGTTGTTGGGGCTCTAGAGAGATGGCTCAGCGGTTAAGAGCACTGGCTTCTCTCCCAGAGATTCTGAGTTCAATTCCCAGTAGCTGCCTGTAACTACGGTTCCAGGAGACTCAACGAACAAATGTGTAGGCAAAACACTAATGCACGTAAAATAAGAATAAGTTATTAAAAGAAGGTGAAGGTGCAAAGAGAAGTAGTTTTGGAGCATGGAAACGTGCCAACGCCATCCCAGCACGCTGTCCAGTGCGGATGCCCCCAACGCCACTCCAGCATGCTGAAGACTAGCTATGGTGATGCATCTGGTGTCCTGGGTATTTTATTTACTTCCTAAAGATGTTTTGTTTTGCTTGTTTTTTTAGACAAGGACCTCACTAGTTACACCAGGCTGGCCTCAAACTCACAAGGATGCATCTGCCTCTGCCTTTCAAATGTTGAGGTTAAAGGAATGGGCCACCATGCCCAGCCCTAACAAAGTTTTAACGTGACATTATAAACCTTTAGGCTTTCTTGTCGTGGGGGAAACAAAAAACCAGAAACCAAAAAACAAAATTAGCCAAGAATTCCACAGAAAAAGCTGTATGCAGGTGCCTAGACCCAAGGTCCCAGCTACTCAACAGCTGAGGCAAAAAGATTACTTGAAGCCTCCAAGTTCAGGGACAGCTTGGCCAACACAAGATTCTGCTTCTTAAGGGAACCAAATAGAAAGGGGAAGGATAAAGAAAGGAATGGTTAATTTTAATTTTCTCTTTCAAATATACATACATATATACATATATATATGTATGTAAAAGTTATGTAGCAAAATTGTGACTTGGAAGCTGGCATCATCCAGTCAGCCTACTGCTAGCCCCTCAGTACCCCGGGAACTACTTCAATGCATGCATTTGTGCAAGTGTCCCCAGTGTGAAAGGCTGAGAATCTGCAGATAGGAGCTTCGGTCTCACACAAAAACCAATGCTATGGTCAGAGGTCATTAAAACCCAGCCAAGACTTAGGATTTGCTTTCAGCCATTTCAAAAGTTTCAGCCACAGTTTTGTCAATGACCAAGGACACTTCTGAAGCTCAGCTGGGCCAGCACCAGGAGCAAGCAAGCAGGCAACTCGGTAGAAAAGCCTCTTCCGGTCTGTAGAGCTCACATAGGACGACCCTGTGTCTGGTTCTCAAGACTGCAAGAGCAGACGCGTTCCCACTCAAAGCCGCGGTGTCCGAGGCTGACAGCTTACATCAGAAGCTTCCCAAACAATGGTTGCAACCAGTCATGGCAGCACACGCCTGCAATCCTGGAGGCAGAGGCCAGAAGATCAGGAGTTCAAGGCCAGCCTCTGCTACCCGGCAAGTTTGGGACCAGCCTGTGCTACATCAGACACTATCTCAACAACAACAACAACAACAACCACCACCAAAACGAAAAAAAATTGCAGAATACCTATGACCAAGTTCCAGTTCTAATGGGGTAAATGAATATAACGCAGCCCAGCTGCAGATATACTACACCTCATGTTCCTATGTGGAGAAACGTCTATCTCACCTTGGGACGTAAGAGACCAAAGCGGACTTGCAGAAGCAACATGGAAGGTGACACCCGGGGTGAGGCGTCCCAGATGAGCAACGCTTAGCCTTGCTTCCCAGAACCAGGCAGTGTCTCATCTTCCCAAACCATACCCTGGGCATGCAAGTCTGCCTTCTGGAGAAGGCCCTTGGCCTCAGATGAGGGATTAGCGCAAGGCGGACTCACTGTGGGTGCATTTTGTAGAGAGAACCGTCCACGCCAACCGTGGTCCGCAGCCTGGGTGTGCCCTTGTTGTCCCGCAGGCGATTCAGGATGGCACCGAGTGTGGCAGCCACCAGGTTGGCTGATCGGAAGGAGACGATCGTGCATACGTGCTGGACCGATACACAGTCAACGTCAGACGGCTCCACTCCCAAGCGGGTCAAGATTTCCTTGGCATTTTGAATGCCTTCCTTATCCCTGGGTGGTGAGAGGGGGAGATATCAAAATTTAAAGAGTTCAGGCTCACACCAGGCTGTGGAAAGCACCCGAACCAGGAGGCAAAGCTGGGAAAGGCAGAACCCACGGCACCACCTGGCGTGGGAGCAGCTCTGTGAAATGCCCGAGATGGGGATCTTACATGAGCATTACCTGGCTGCTGGAAAATGCTACCTGGCCGGGTATGTCATGCCCGGCCTTGGAAAGGGGAGACTGCGCACGCGCGAGTACGCGGCCTGTGAGCAGGTGGAGAAAGAGCTCTTTTTTACCTGGGGGTTAATTAACATAACTCAAGGGGAACCCCCCCACACACACCCTATGGAGCGTCCGAGTTGCTTACACATACATACCAATGTTGTCTAAAATTCTAATTTTCTGCCTATGCATCTTGTGTTATCTTTTGTTGGTTTCATTCAGAGGTACTGTATGGTTCTGTTGTTATACATGGTTAGTCTTAAATTTTTTCCTCCTATCTGTCTGTCTGTCTGTCTGTCCATCTCTGTCCGTCCCTCACCCCCCTTGCATTGTAGTTATGGTTCTTAGTAACCAAAGACAGAAACAGGCCAAGATGAAGACAGGCACTTTCCTGACTTTGCCAATGACTGTAAAGTTAAGTTACAGTGTGTGTGTGTGTGTGTGTGTGTGTGTGTGTGTGTGTGTGTGTGTGCGCGCGCGCGCGCGCACGCATGCGTGGGCAATAACAAACTCCAATACGCAGCATGGGCAGAAGAGTAAGTCCAGGAAGTCCCTCACCCGCCAGAAGCCCCTTTAGCCACATAGATGGCTGTGTGGATAGCTGTCAGAGCCGAAGGGAAGCTCCACTGGCCTGAGGTAGGTAACCCAGGACCAGAGGGCACGCTGTCGGTTGACTCATGTCGGGACTGATGGCACAGAGCATCGAGCTGCCTCACGGCTTTGTGTCTTTCCTGATGATGGCCGTCCACGGCTGTGTGAAGCCTCCTGAAGCAGGACTAGAACCCGCTGGGACACAGAAGCTACACACAGCACAGGGCTCATTTAGACCGCACCACGCTGTGCAACTCTCAGAGTCGATCAGGCCGGTGGTTTCTGAGCATCCTGTGGGATCCCAGAGAGCAGAGGGCAGAGGGCAAGATGCTGCCTGGATTTTGTCTTTATCTATTAACAAGTGTTTCTCAGACATTTTCAAAGAACATGTGGGAGCTCAGAGAGGTTTTGGGTTCAAAAGAAGTTTTGGGGAATAATTAATCACATTAATTAGGGTTCTAAGTAATGAATATTAGAAACTAGTGTTTTCCCATAGAACCATCCAGTCATTGACTAGACACCTCTAGGTGTCCTAGAACAGTTTGGGAGAGGCCATGATACACCACGGGAGAATTCCAGGAATCCAGGCCCAGGTTTGGTCAGACCCTTGTTTAACTCTGGAGTCATTGATTCCTGGATCCAGATCTTAACCTGTAGGGTGTGTGTGTGTGCTGTGTGTGTCTGCATGTGTGATGCATGTGTAACATGATGTGTGTGTATATTTGTGTATGGTGTGTGAGACTGACAGAGGAGGACTGTTTGTGAAACCACACAAGAAAATCATCCGTAAAACACTTATGCGAAAACTTTTTCTTTTTAATACACCAATTTCTTTTTACGCCTATGGGTGTTTTGTGTGTACCACATGCATGCCTGGGGCCAGCAACGGGCCAGGGCAGAGTGTTGGTCCCCTGGAAATAGAGACAGATTATTGCGAGCTGTCATGTGTGTGCTGGGGACTGAACATGCTAGGCCATCTCTCTAGCCCTCTAGGCTGCCCTTAATGACCAGAAAGTGTGGGCAGGGAGACCAGCTGGAGTGGTCAATGAGGGACTGATGGGTCCAGGCGGCCTGGCACATAGGGAGAAGAAGCCCCGCCCTCCCATCCCCAAGGGTTTAAGTCTCAAGAAGTAACAGGCCCCTGCCTTCCTTCCAAGCCCCAGGATGGTACCTACTTTTCAATGTTGGACACGTCACTAGTGGTGAACTTGCCCCTCGTGAGCAGCTCTGGAGTGATGCGCCCTTCAAATAAGAGGCTTTCCTTGGCCATCTTCACGAGGATCAGCCGGACCAGCTCCCCCATGTACATGCCGCTCACCATCTTCTCGAACCTGCAGGAGGCAATGCCACAGGTATCAGTGTGAGCCTCCAAGGAGGGGGCAGAGGGGACCCCCAGCTGTGCCTGTCTCTCAAGCTCCCAGTCTCCTCTGTCTGTCAGCAAGATCCCTCCTGCGATTCAACAAGGAGGGAGACAGGGATGCCGATTCTAGACAGAGCAGCTATCCAGGAGGACAGAGGCTGGCAAGGAAGGCTGCCTGGAAGGGAATGCTAAGATTTAGATTAGGGGTGACAAGTGTGAAGGGTCATCTCTTACGCGACTCCATGATGTACTTTTCACAGGACAGTTATTCCTATCCATCCATCATAGGCCTATCAGGGATGGAGGGATAGCGGTAGCCAGGAAGTACCCAGCTCACAGGAGGGAAGATGTCCTCTTTTGGAAGATGGGCAAAGCTGTTCTCCATGGGGGTAGGGGACTATTTGTATATTTGTAGGGTTTGGGGTTTGGGGTATTTTTTGGCTAAGACAAATATTTAGAAATTATTAATTATGTCTTGTGTGTTGTCTGTGTGCCAGAGCATATGTGACCACGAAAGTCGGTTGCAAGCCGCCTGACATGGGTCCTGGGACCTGAACTCAGGACCTCTGCAGGGTACACTCTTAGCTGCTGAGCCATCTCTCGAGCCCCTGTCCAAGTGTGGGTCGCGGCCTTCGTGGTTGATGATGATGGTGAAGAATACAGAGATGATGAAGACAGACATGAAAGGTGTCAGGAGCTAAGGATCTCAAGGCATGGCTGCCTGGAAGTTCCCATTAGCAGAGGACCTAGAGATCGTCCTACCCGGAGGAAGCTGGGGCTCAGAGAGGTCAATTCTCCTATTCAGGGAAGAACATCGACAGCGGATCTGAATTCGAATCTTGGTCCCTTCAGCTCTGGAACCCTAAATCCTCACTGGAGGGGTGCAGGAGATGAGAACTGGGGCTGGTAACTAGCTCAGAGCTAATACGATCAACTCGTCTCTATGTCTGATGGGTTTGGTTTTTGTGGATTTTTTTTTCTTTCTTTCTTATTTGAGACAAACTCCCACAAAGCCGGGCTGCTCTTAAACTTGATACAGAGGATGAATGACTGTGAATTTCTGATTCTCTTGTCTCTCCTTCCTGAGGGCTGGGGTTATAGGTGTGTGCTATGAGGTCTGGCTTATACAGTACTGGGCTTCCAACTCCAGAGCTGTGTGCACGCTAGGCAAACGTCGTGCCCACTCTGTTGTATCTCCAGCCTGACCCTAATGCTCACAGGTGGGCTTTCAGTAGATGAAGGCCAGTCAGCTCACCTCAGTGCTCTGGGTGAATTCAGGGATGGGCCAGTCCCACAGTGAATGTGGTGTGAGGTGTGACTCCAGATCTGAAGCCACCTCTCTGGGTCCAAACACTGGAAGGGAGCCTGCAGATGGAAATTAACCCATGCCATGCTAAGGGCTCAGTCCAGGGGCTTCCCGGGCCTAGTGCCATAGTTGAGTCAGATTAGGACCCAAGTATCGGGGACCGGAAGGAACCCCTAGGCAAGGCAGATCAGAGGCCTCCTCTTGAGGGTGGCTGGTTAGCTGGCACTCCCAGAGCTGGCAGTGACACAGCAAAACAACGTGTTCCAGGCAGAGCCATCCAGCAGCCAAAGATGCTGCCGGGCCTCCGAGCGTCCAGCCCTGGCCTGTCAGCACAGCACAAGCGTGCTTTCAAACACAGCCTTTATTGTTCCTGCTCCTGACTGGCCCAGGCAGGCTCGCCCAGATCCAGAGGGTAGATGCTCCTGGCAGGAAAGCACTGACTGGGGCCTGGCTGTCCAGCTACTGTTGAGGTTCCTGTTGGTGCCTGTGGAGTCTAGGCTGGAAACCCCAAGCTGGCAGAAGGCAGGCAGGGCCTGACTGCCTGGCTCACATCACTTCTCTTACCTGTGTCTTCTCACTTGTGTAACAGTAAGACAAGGCCTTCCTTCAAGGTTCTACAGGGGGCTCGTGCTCATACGGGACATGACCATGAAATCTGGCTACTGAGTGGTTAGGACATCTGCCTGTGTCTGGTGTTTCCTAAGCTATTTGTTTATGCATTTGAGATGGGGGTCTCACATAGCCTAAGTTGTCCTTGAACATGCTACGGAGTGCAGGATGACCTTGAACTTCTGACCCTCTCCTATCGCCTACTGATGATAGGAATAGAGTATTATGCAACATTGGATCCATGCAAGGGACGGAGCCTCAGACATGCCTGGCAGGCAACCCGGCCAACTGAGCTACATCCCAATCGTGTGGTGATTAAACAGAAAGAATGTTATATTAATTTACACTTATGGGGGTTTCCCAACTGTATATCTGTGTACTAAGCGTGTGCTTAGTACCCGTGGAGGTCAGAAAACGGGAGTCAGAGCCCCCTGGAACTGGAGCTATGGATGCTTGGGAGTGATGGGAATTGAAACCAGGTCCTCTGGAAGAGCAGTCAGTGCGCTTGACCACAAAGCCATCGCTCATCCCTAAATTTTAAAAATTATCATTAGTATCATTATCATTATGCTACTACTACTACTACTACTACTACTACTACTACAACTACTACTATTACTATTATTATTATTATTATTATTATTATTATTATTATTATTACTATTATTGTCTATGTGCCTCAGAAAATAAAAGTCTTGGTTCTCTCCTGCTACCTTAATGTGGGCTCCATGGCCCGGAACTCAAGTTGCCAGACTTACACACTAGGAGCCGTTACCGGCTAAGGCATCTTGTCTTTAACGGCATGAACTCCACAGCTGTGCACCTAACCAGGGGAGAAGCAGAGTCCAAGCATGCACATCTGAAGTAGGGCTCAGGCTGGTAGAGCAGGCCTGTTATCTCAGCTACCCAGGAGGTAGAGACTGGAGGACTATAAGTTCAAGACCAACCTAAGCAACTTAGTAAGACTCTTGTTTCAAAATAAAAGCATTTTAAAGACTGGAGATGTGGCTCGGTGGGAGAGTATTTGCTTAGCATGGCTGAGGCCCTGGGTCCCACCTAATGTGGGAAAAAAAAAAAAACCAAACCTCCAATGGGTGACGGCGTTTGTGGCTGCCTGGTTTTATGGCCCAGTCTTTTGCTCAATGCCTCCTAAGTCAGCTATGTAGCCAGAAGAGAAAGTTCACTCACAGCTGCTTCCCGGGGTTGAGGGATCCCCGGTCTAACTCTCTGTCAAACTCGGTTCGGATGTCTTCCAGGGACCCATCGTCCCCAAAGGCTCCCCATTCCGTGTTAATACACATCCTCCCCTCGTCGCCTTCCACCAGGTCGATGTGTCGCAGTTCCTCCATGTAGCAAGCATTGCTGCCAGTGCCTGGGAGAGACAACGTGGGGAAGCTGTGACCACGGAAGGCAAAAGGAAGGGGCGCCTTGTGGGCTGAGCGAAGCAAGAAGGTGGGGGGTTTGGGGGGTTGGAGCGGGTGGCGGGACACCCTACCAATGATCAGGCCGACTTCGCACTGTTGGTCGTCGTAGCCGCAGGTCATCATGGTCCCCACTGTGTCATTCACCACAGCTACAATGTTAGCGTCATAGTCCTGGGGACCGATAAGGAAGAGAATGACACCTGCAGCTCCCACACGGGCGCGGAAATCCCAACCAGGCATGCTCCAGT
The DNA here is from genome assembly GCF_008632895.1 of Mastomys coucha. Taxonomy (NCBI): domain Eukaryota; kingdom Metazoa; phylum Chordata; class Mammalia; order Rodentia; family Muridae; genus Mastomys; species Mastomys coucha. The sequence continues at coordinate 27,437,293 of NW_022196909.1, forward strand.
TCTCACAGGCCACCATGCTGATGGGTGGCTGCGGCTTTTACTGCGGCCAGGACTCAATTAATTGGATTAGACAGCAGTGATTACATTATGGAAACGGCAAGTCCCCTTAATTATCTGGCTTAGGATTCTTCGGGGAGTGAATATTACTCATGGAGCTACATTCCTAGGCAAGCTTCCAAAGGAGCGGCCTAAGAATCTTATGCGCATGCGCAAGACAGCTCTAATCCCCGTGGATTACACGCGGGGATGGTCTCTGTTGCAGACTAGACACTTTTTGGTGGCACTTCTGAGAGCTCACATCTAACCTTCACCCTGGGCTGGGATTCTCATTCCCTGCTAGGGTATTAATTAAGGCCACCGCTCTCTGTGTCCCTCACGCACGCCTGACCACAAGAACCTTAAACCGTTTTAAGATGGGAGATTCTGTCTCCCCCACCACCCTGCCCCGCCTCCCCCGCCTCCAACACCCGACCATGCACAACTCAAGAGAAATTACCCCTCGCTTCTTAATGGCTTTATTCAGCAGCTTGACCACATCCACCCCTTCCACGCCACTGGCTTTGAACCGCTTTGTCCACGTGATCAGTATAGCCTGCATAAGAGAGTGGAAAAGTGGATTGAAGGTAGAGAACCTTTTAGGGACAAAGCAGACGCCCTCAGTGACAAATGGCCTCTACTAGGTCCCAATGGAGATAAAGCCGGATCTGTCTGTCTATCCAACTCATGGGTTTCCCCGGGGAAACTTTTTCTTTTAATGATTTATTATTTTTTATGTGCATTGGTGGTTTTGCCTGCATGGATGTCTGTGTGAGAGTGTAGGATCGATTCCCCTGGAACTGGAGTTCCAGTCAGTTGTGAGCCATCATATGGGTGCTGGGGATTGAACCCAGGTCCTCTGGGAGAGCAACCAAGGAGAGACACTGACACGTCTAAATCCCTGGGGGATAGGCCGGGACTTATATTTTACATTACATGTTGTATTACTTTAATGGTTTTACACATGGCCTTTAAAATAAAAAAGATAACAAAACACTTGTACTTAGATTGCTCTTTTCTCGGTCGGGAAGGTTGCCATAGACACAGCAGGTCAGGGGTGATTACTCTCAGGCCCAGCCAGTCTCCCGAGGGTTACTACAAAGAAGAAAGGCCCGGGGCTTCACTCTGAGAGATGTGCACACTGCTCAGGAGGAGGGGAACCCTGTTGAGTCTGTAATCCTTCTTCACTCTGGAGCAACTGTGACTAAGGCTGGCATTGGAAATGTCCCTGGACATTGTTCTCTTCCTCTCGGTCCCCCAGCGAGACAATCTAACGTCGTAGTGTGGGAAGAACATGGACTTGGGTGGCTAGGTACCCAGTCCTCTCTCCAGGCTCCCGTCCACTTCCTGGTGGGGGGCTAGCTCATTGCCCCGAGGGGCACTTTGCACACAGAGAATAATGTACAGCACTTGGGAGGCAGAGGCAGGCGGATTTCTAAGTTCAAAGCCAGCCTGACCTACAGAGTGGGTTCCAGGACAGCCAGGGCTACACAGAGAAACCCTGTCTCAAAAAAACAAAACAAAACAAAAAAAGAGGGGTTGAGGATTTAGCTCAGTGGTAGAGTGCTTGCCTAGCAAGCGCAAGGCCCTGGGTTTGGTCTTCAGCTCTGGAAGAAAAAGAAAGAAAGAAAGAGAGAAAGAAAGAAAAGAAAAGAAAAGAAAAGAGAGAATGATGGAGTTGGTCTAGATTTGGGCAATGGAGGTCCCAGCCTTGAATCCTTCCCTTCGGGGTGGTAAGAGCCACCCCGAATTTGTTCCACTGCCATAGGCTCCTGTCTGCAGGAGGATATGCCTTCTGCCACACCCCCTCCCTTCAAAGACTGCTTCCTGGAGGCCATACATATCCCTAGCCATTTTCTCTCAGGGCCTGGCCCAGTGTCGATCAAACACTTAGCCATCTTGTTGTACACTTAGTGGCCATCTTGGTTACTAGATCAACTGCCACGTCTCCAAGAGTAACTGACTTTGAGACTGGGTCTCGAGTGTCTAACCTTGACTTTGAACTTGTTATGTAGCTGAGGGTGACCTTGAGTTTGATTCTCCTGCCTCCACCTCCCGAGTACTGGGTTACGGCTATGTTGGGCTTACAAGCATGCACCATCATACCCGGGTTACGTAGTGCTGGAGATCTCTGTGTATGCTAGGTAAACCCTGAACAGAGTCACATCCCAGCCTAGCAATTTGGTATTTTCAGAACATATCTCTATGTAACTCTTATTATAGTAAACAGAATTGATCCACCATTAAGTTATGGTTATTGATCTCTTAGTGTGCTTAATGTATGTGATGGTTTATATATGCTCGGCTTGGGGAGTGGTACTATTAGAAGGTATGGCCCTGTTGGAGTAGGTGTGTCACTGTGGGTGTGGGCTCTAAGACCCTCATCCTAGCTGCCTGGAAGGCAGTATTCTCCTAGCAGCCTTTGGAAGAAGATATAGAACTCTCAGCTCCTCCTGCATCATGCCTGCCTGGATGCTGCCATGTTCCCACCTTGATGATAATGGACTGAATCTCTGAACCTGTAAGCCAGCCACAATTAAATGTTGTCTTTATAAGACTTGCCTTACAACAATACAAACTAACTAGTACCCTCTGAGCTCCCAGGGTCTCAACCACCAACCAAGGACTGCACATGGAGGGGTCTGATTGTTCTGGCAGCATGTGTATAGTAGAGGATTGCAAATTTGATCATCAATAGGAGGAGAGGACCTCGGCCCTGTGAAGGTTATGTGCCCCAGTGTAGGGGAATGCCAGGGCCAATAAGTGGGAGAGGGTGGGGTGGCAGGTATGGGGAGGGGGAGGCAACAGGGGTTTGTTTTTGTTGTTTTTGTTTGTTTCTTTGTTTTTTGGAGGGGAAACTGGGAAAGGAGAAATTTACATGTAAATAAAGAAGATATCTAATAAAAAAAAAAAAAGACTTGCCTTGGTCATGGTGTCTGTTCACAGCAGTAAAACCCTAACTAAGACAATGTACAAACTGAACTTTGTCGGAATGTATAGAAAAAACATGTAATACATAGTTCATTCAGCATGATCTACAGTTTTAGGTGTCTTCTGGGAACTTGGACCCTTTCTCCCACACTACCATCCCACAATGGCAGGCACTCGGGAAGGCCTGGAAGAGGTACTCTAGAGGGCCAACTCACCTGAACGCCTCGAAGGTAGCTAACGGCTGGATATCTCGGGAGTCTAGCTGGGACTACCCAAGTTCCAGATGGAGAGAGCCTGGGATAGAATCATCTTAGAGGTACTCAGAGGAAGGGGCCTAACGTGTGAGGCGAGATCCGGATCGGTGCTCTGGATTCTAGTGTGAAGAACCTGTCTTCCCATGGAGGCCTCTGCTCTCCATCCTAAAAAACGAGGGGCTTCATCTACTGGGCTCTCCAAACCCTTCCTGCTGATCCCGAGAGTCAAGCAAACAACGCAGCCGCCAGCATCAAGGGAGGCAGCATCCGCAGCGGCGTGAACCCTACCAACAGGGAAGTGGACTAGTGTGCTAACTGCAAGTAACGCACACTCTGCTGTCCCCCGGGCGGCAGGACAGCCTCAGTCAATCCATCCTGAAGCGGGACTTGGAAGCGCTTAACTCACAGAGGACTGGACCATGCCTCAGCTGTGAGTTGCATCTGAAGGCACAGCCTGAGGCTGGCTGGGCCCTCAGTGTTCCCTATTAGTATTCCTGGGATTCATTTATCCACAGGTATGTGTGTGTGTGTGTGTGTGGCAGGTGGGGGTGTTAGGGGGGAGGGGTTGTTCTGTCTCTCCATACAGAAAAGGAACAGTCTATCTATTTATCCCACTGCTTTGCAGCTCTCTGAGGCACAGGTGTACCACACGGCGGAGCTGAAACTCATCCTTGCCAAACAGACCCACAGATGAGCAAACGGCAAATGAGAAAGATAGTGTGACACGTCAGTCACCGGGGAGCCCAGCAAGGGAGCCCCAGGCTTCCCTTGAGGCAGAAGACAGCCTGATTCCTGAGTACGTTATGGCACCTGCCGTGTGGCGCCCAGGAAAACACGCGCCTCAACCCCAGTGAAGAACGTCCTCACTTCTCACCGTCGCTGTTAGGCCTCGTCTACCTTCCTTTACTTGCTCATGTATGAGGGCCTCGTCAATGGCTCCTTCTACCTGGGGACTACAAGGAACTGGGCTCTAAACATACACCATCAGCTAAAGTAATAGGAAAAAAGAAAAAGAAAAAGGAACAGGCTGGGGATGCGGCTCAGCCAGCAGAGCTCTTGTCCAGCATGCACATCTGTAACCCCAGCACTGTGAAGGTAAAGGTAGGAGGGGCATGAGCTCAAAGTCATCCTAGGCTGCCACCCAGAGGGTAGCCTGGGCTACATTAAGACCCTTCCTCAGAAAAGGTCAGGGGTTGGGGGTGGTAGACGAATGGAAGGGGAAGAAGACACATGGCACCACAACCTCGGGTTAATTTTGACAAACGATTCCAAACCTAAGAGGCAGGGGGTCACCCGTAAGCGAGGGGAAACTCGCCCGCCGTCTCCTGAAGCCAATCATCTCCGAGGCACCCTTACCTCGTCGATTTTGGATTGTCGGCAGGGGAAGGAAAATGTGAATCCCACGGGTAAGTTCTTGTCCTTGATCTTCCTTTTGTCCATGAAGTCTCCCAGGCATTCAGCGACATGATCAAAAAGCTAGAAGGCACAGAGGAGGGGCGTCAGGTTGGGGGTGGGGGAAGGCGCTCTTGTTTCCGATCACGCTAGCACAAGCTCTCACGGGACACTCCCAGCCCTCCGAAGGAACTGAGCCCTCAGAGGTCACAGTACAGGTCACCCAGGCACGGAGGGAAATTCAGAAACACAGAGAGTTGGCGGAGAGTCTTCCCTGACACACTGGCCGTCTCTCAGCTATCCAGGAGGAGTGACCTGGCCACTCCCAGCGATGACCCAGGAAATCCTAGGAAATCCTCGGGCCGCTCTGGGGCTGGACCATCAGAGAGCACTGTGCTTTGCTTTAGCTACTGAGGGAAGGATGAACACCCCCTAAAAATGCACGGATCCTAGGTGTGGAGGTCACATGATTCTGCACCTGCTAAACCAAGAAGTACAAGTGGGGCTCCAGGTATGGCTCAAGGTACAGCACCTGTCTACCTACAACACCCCTGTCTGATGCCCCAGGAACAAACCCCAAAAGAAGTATAACATTATCAAAACCCACATGGCAGTCTAGGTATGAGCCAAGACTAGACACTGCCACACTTGGGAATCTGAGGCAGGTGGATTGCCCTGAGCTCAAAAGCTGGGCTACAGAGTGAAACGTTGTCTTAATAAACAACATCAAAACCCCAGATGCTCGCCGGGCGGTGGTGGCGCACGCCTCTAATCCCAGCACTTGGGAGGCAGAGGCAGGCAGATTTCTGAGTCCGAGGCCAGCCTGGTTTACAGAGTGAGTTCCAGGACAGCCAGGGCTACACAGAGAAACCCTGTCTTGGAAAAAACAAAAACAAACAAACAAAAAACCCAGATGCTACCTTCATGGATCTGGGGTCACTCCTGGCACTGTGACTTCGAACACTTGTGGGAATGTGTGTAAATGGAGCGGTCTGGGCTCTCTGCTGACTGTTATGAGTCACCATTCCCGTACCTTTGACAGTCAAGTGTTCAACACTGTACTACTGCATGAATATGCCATGCTGTGAATAGCCCACGGTGTACTTCCGCCGGCACTGCCGTGCGAGCTTGCTGGCTCTGACTTGTGGGGTATACACACACTGCAGGGATCATTGGAAAGAATGCAGAAGCCTGGCTCCCGGGACTCTGCATGTACAGCTCCTTCTAAAGCACAGACGGAGGAGGACGGTGTCAAAATGCCAAGCCATAGTCACCTCGAGCCAGCTTTAGAGGGGACCTGACTCATCGCTGGGGTTGTGTGTGGGGGGGGATACCCAGTCTATTCCGACTTGGGCGCCTCGTCCTGAGTCACTGTTACTCAGGCTACGCTGCCACAGTATCTCTGACTGAAGGGACACATGACCACCCTCCCTGGAGAAACCAGGCTAAGCTTCCTGTGACCTACTTGAGACTGATACAAGCCCATTACTAAGTCAGTCCCTGAGCCTTATATGCCATCTGCAGCTCGGGCTCCGAGCACTCCTGCTGTAAGTGAGCAGAAGGCAGGAAGAGCGGCCACACAGGAAGGGCAGGGTGTGAGGCCTTTAATGGTTGGCTGCAGCAATCAGGCAATGCCAGGAAACCCATAGCCAGCACCTGAACCTGAGCCAAATGCCTCTCCCCATGGCAGCTGAGCAGGCCAAGCTGCCCTAGCACTCGAGAGGCTGAGAGAAGAGGTCTCAGAGTTCCAGGCTAGCCTGAGCTATAGTGAGTTCCAGGCCGGCCTGGGTATCTTAAAGAGGCCCTGTCTTCTAATATAAAACGTAAGAAATGAGCTCGGTTTGTAGCTCAGTGGTGGAGTGCTTGTCTAACATCTTCAATGCCTGGAATTCAATACTCAGTACCACAAAATAAATGAATGAATGAATGAATCTTTGTCACCTTCCAGACAACATGCTCATTATTTTCGAATAGACACAGAAGCTAGATGTAATGTAACGTAGTGTGTATAATCTCACACTCAGGAGGCAAGAGCAGATAGTGAGTGCGGTTGAGGCCAGTCTGGACTATACAACAAGTTCCAGGCCAGCCTGAGCAAAAATAAATAACAAAGGAAACATTTTAGGGCCAAATGAGATGGCTGAGCAGCTAAGCACTTCCCGTCGAGCCTGACAGCCTTGAGTTCAACGCTTGGGACCCACACGGTGGAAGGGAAGAGCCAACCCTCACAAGTTGTCCTCTGGCCACATATGCATGCTGTGGCATGTGTGCGCCTACACACACACACGCGCACGCACACACACACACACACACACACAAGAAAAATCAATATTTTTAAGGAGAGGGGAGATGGCTCAATCGGTAAGGTGCCTTCCAGGCAAGCATGAGGACCTGAGTTCGGATCCTGAGAACACATATGCACAGCTAGTTGAGGTAGCAGACTGCAGCCCTGGTGCTGGGGAGGAAGAGGAGAGATGGGGACAGCTCACCGGTCAACATGGCCAGCCAGTCGGTGAGCTTTGGGTTCAATGACAGATCTGTCTCAAACAAATAATGCAGAGAGCGTTGGAGAAAGATTTCCTGACATCAACCTCTGACCTCTATACTGTGATCTCACACATGCATGCGTATGAGCACCCACAGAACTTGTACCACACTCACACTACACACACACACACACACACACACACACACACACACACACACACAAATATAGACTCAATTCCTCTGACTAGCAAGGCAAATAATGACCAAAAGTACCCACCCCAGAAAAAAACTTTTATGTATTTAAAATCTTCAAAACTGAGTGGGAGGTGTGTGTGGGTGTAGATGCGTGTTCATGCATATGTGGATGTGTGTGTGATGTACATAAGGTATACATGTACATGTGTATCAGTGTGTGTGCTCTGGTGCTCATAAACAAGGCCAGAGGAAAATATCAAGTGTCCCCCCTCTATCACTCTCCGCTTTACTACCCGGAGACAAGGCTTCTCTCACTGAATCTGGGGCTAGCTGATGACCAGCAAGCTCAGGTCATCCCCCTGTCTCCGTTATCTGACAGTATTGGGGTTACAGCCATTTGGGCAGCCACAGCCAGCCTTTTTATGTGAGTGCAGGGACCCGAACTCAGGTCCTCATGTTTGTGGAACAAGGACAATTCCTGCTGAGGTGTCTCCCTGGTCATTCAAAGCCCTGTTTTAACAGTGTTGCATGCAGTTTCTGAAACCATAAAGCTTAAAATTGTAGGAGACATTCGAGATACCATGTGGTGGAGAGGGGAGAAAGAGAGAGACTGGGAGGAGGGGTGCAGGGTACTCATGGATAGCATCAGTTCATCTTTGCATCCAGACACTATTGTGGATGCCAAGAAGGGCTTGCTGAAAGGAACCTGATATGGCTGTCTCTTGAGAGACTCTGCCAGAGCCTGACAAATACTCTAACCCAACCATTGGAGCACAGGGTCCTCAATGGAGGAGTTAGAGAAAGAATTGAAGGAGTTGAAGGGGTTTGCAACACAATAGGAAGAACAATAATATCAACCAACCAGACCCCCCAGAACTCCCCGGAACTTAAGCCACCAACCAAGGAGTACACATGGTGGGACTCATGGCTCCAGCTGCATATGTAGAAGAGGATGGCCTTGTCAGGCATCAGTGGGAGGAGAGGCCCTTGGTCCTGTGAAAGCTCGATGCCCCAGTGTAGGGGAATGCCTGGGTGGGGAGGCAGGAGTGGGTAGGTGAGTGGGGGAACACCCTCATAGAAGCAGGGGGGTAGGGGATGGGATAGGGGGTTCTGGAGTGGGGGACAGACTGGGAAAGGGGATAACATTTGAAATGTAAATAAAGAAAATATCCAATAAAAAAAAAATTCAGGAGGGTTAGAGAGATGGTTCAGCAGTTAAAAGCACTGATTGCTCTTCCAGAGATTCCAGAGTTCAGTTCCCAGCAACCACATGGTGATTCACAACCATCTGTAATGGAATCTGATGACCTCTTCTGGGGTGTCTGAAGACAGCTACAGTATACTCACATACATTAAATCTTAAAACAAAACAAAACAGTATTTCAGGAGATAGGTTTAGGATCAATTTTTAAACACCCACACATCACAGAGAGTGAGGATCCCATGAAATCCAGACCCTTAAGACTTCATTGTTCTCCAGGCACGCCTTTAATCCCAGCACTTGGGAGGCAGAGGCAGGTGGATTTCTGAGTTTGAGGCCAGCCTGGTCTACAGAGTGAGTTCCAGAATAGCCAGGGCTATACAGAGAAACCCTGTCTCAGGAAACAAAAACAAACAAACCAAAAAAAAAGACTTTGTTGTTCATGGGCTATGAGTCTGAGCGGCTCCGTGGGTAACAAGAGGACCCGGGTCACCATGGAAGAGGTTGGTCAGAGAGCTCAGGAGATAGGCCACTCCATACAAGCTGACTGCTAACTCCAGAATGCTGCGGAGATGTTCTGGCTCCATCCCTACCCATAATCCTCCCTTGCTTCCCTCACACCCTGATCTAAGCTCCTGTCCACAGCCACCACATTTTCACATCATCAAAAGTCTAAGAAAGGGGACTAGGGAGAGGCTCAGAGGTTGGGAACACTTGCTGCTCTTCCAAAGGACTCAAGGTTGGTTAGTGGTACCTATATCAGGAGGCTCCCAACCCCAAGTCCAGGGGACCCAGTGCCTTTCTTCCAGCCTCTTAGGGTACCTACACACACGTGGTATACACTCACACAAGCCACACATAAATTTTAAAAAATTTGGAGGGGCTGGCGCGATAGCTCAGCGGGTAAAAGCACTGGCTGCTCTTCATGGTGGCTCACAACCACCCTTAATGAGATCTGACGCCCTCTTCTGGAACATCTGAAGACAGCCACAGTGTACTTATTTATAACAGTAAATAAATCTTTTAAAAATTTTTTATTTTTTATTTTTTATTTATTTTTTGCTGGATGCAGTAGTTGACATCTTTAACCTCAGCAGCTAGAAGCAGAGGCAGTGGGGATGCTACAAGTTTGAGATCAGCCTGGTCTACAAAGTGAGTTCCAGAACAGCCAGAGCTACATAGTGAAACCTTGTTTCAAAGTAAAGGAGTAAATTGAAAAGAAAAGTTCCCAGAGGCGGAAACTGTAATTTCCAGGGTGAGACCAGCTCAGAAACCTCAGAATTTGGCAGCTACTAAACAGCTTTCCCGTGTGTACGATGGACATGGTAAAAAAAAAAAAACCGCCACAGGGTTGCTGTGGTGATTAAATGGGTCACTGGGTCACTAAATATAAAACGCTCATACATCGGCTATTCCACAGAGCAAGCATCGCATCATCACCGTCTCCTTGGATGACTTAGAAGGGGCAATGGAACAAATGAGGGGTTGAGCCGGGGGAAGCGAAACGATCCTGGGAATAGGAAGTGTACCCTGGGGTGGAGGTACCCCCTAAACAAGTCCTGCACCTGAAAGGCCAAGCCAAGGGACACAAGGAATGTTTGCACACTGGGCAGTTTCAACGGTGGCTCAACGCAAAGATCAACCACAGGGAACAGCGATAAGACAGTACTCTTTACATGGAACAGGGTCTCCCAAGCCCCTCTGCTGGGCTGCTTGCAGAAAGAAGCCATGGCAGTGGGCAAGAGGGACGTATGTGTGAGAGAGCTCCCTCCCCCACGCAGCAGCACTGGGGAGAAGGGACCAGTCTCTGATGCCTAGTGATAGAAACAGGACTGCCTAATGAGCGGTTTGCCTGCCTCTGTGGCTAGCTGTACAGCGGCTTGCCCACCGTAGATGTACGGCTTCTTTCCATGCTGTCTATGATGGGGTACAGAAAAACTCTGAATCCAAGGCCAGGAGTCACTCTTATCTAGGTGGGCTCTCCAACCCTCACCCACAGTGACTTGGGTACCAGGTAGAACCCTACAGAGAAGGTCCCTGGGCCTCACCTCAGTCTACCCTGAAACCATGGCTTTCTCTGGAGAACTTGGAAGAACCTCACCATGAACACAGACACCTTTCCCAGCAGAAATCTGGCAAGCTTTCAATCGTGTGAAGACTATGGCCCTAACATGGAGTAATGGGAAGGGCACAAGCTCATATGTTCATCCATCAGAGGAGTGAAGCACCCCCATGTTATAGTCTCAGGGGACCCACATATCAACTAAAAACCCGAGGATATTGCCTGAACCTTCCAGGGTCCTGAGGAGATAGGGACCCACCACACATCACAAAAGAGGCCCTCTGCAGGTATGCACATGTCCTTTAGTTCGGAAGGGTGTCCCTGTTGAAGAGGGGTGGGGGGGGGTAGGGGGGGTAGGAGGGAAGCTCTGGGTATGAACATGAGGAGAAGGAGTCATTTCGAAAGCAAGTCTGCCGCCTCGGGTTGCTATCCCGAGGGTGTGAGCACGCCATTCTGTCAGAGTACAGAGCTCCCTCTCTCCAAAACTGAGAGCCACTCCTCAGGGCCTGGCCTCCAGTGAGTGGGTGCAGAAGCCAGTGGCCCGAGAGAGGAGCATTTCAACCCAAAGGGTGGGCCAAACCTGTGCGGAAGACGAGGACGAGGACGCAACCCCGGGATCCTTCGGGAGCAAAAGTGCTTGCGACAATGCCACAGGGCCTCCCTTCCCACAGTCTTCACCCACTCACAGGCCTCTAGTTCCACCAGATGGTGTGTGCCTCTTCAGGCACAACCCAGCCCCCTACAGCTGCCTTACCCCTCCAACTGGGAGTCCTGGACAACTGATACCCTCGGTCAGGCCTCCAGTGAGTCCCGCAGGGGCCCAGGATGGTAGCTTTCAGAAGCTTGGCCCTCAGGGGTTCCTCCAAGGGCTTCTGGCTGTAACGGGAGGAGGAGAACAGGGGCCCACCTGGCTCCCACTGCCGTGTACGATGTTCTCTGGGGTGTCGTAGGCCTCGGACTCCATGGTGACGCTCTGGCTCTTCTCGTGGTTCACCTGCACCCGCAGGATTCGAAAGGAAGACCCGCCGAGATCCAGCGCAATGAAATCCCCCTTTTCTGATGACGAGGGAGAGAAAACATGTCAGATTCAAGCGTGAGAAGGCCCACTGGCGGTACCAGCTCTCTGGATCTGGCTCCGTCTGCTCCCCCACCCCCACCTCGCCACACAGCACCGGCGGGAACAACTCTAGTCCTCACACTGAGGAGGAAGAGGCGTCACATAAGGTACAAAGCTCTATCCCACCTTCTGCCTCGCTTCCCATAAATAAGGACCATACAGCACGAGCTTTTTATTTCGTTGAAGACGTGGTGGGGAGGGGGGGGTGTCTCATGTAGCCCAGGCTAGCCTCAACATCACTAGGTAGCAGAAGATGACCTCAGTCTCACGACCCTCCTGCCTGAGCTTCCTAATTACAGGGTTTAAAGGTATGTGCTACCACACCCCAGCTTGAACAGACTTTCCATCCTATGCCCTGGGTTCCTTCCATGTTGGCCCAGGCGCCAATCACTGCTTGCCCAAAGCTCCAGTCACTCTTTGGATTGTCTTCATTGTTATTGTAAGATAAACAAGATGTGAAACTTAACACCTGGGGACCATTTGCTGAGTGCACAGCTTGGTGACACTAAGGACATTTGCAAAGTGAAGCAGGTCCTGTCACTATTTCTGAGAAACTTGGATGTCAGCCCAACATGACTTGGTAACCATTAAGCAGTGACTCCTCATCCCCCCCCCC